>NC_081412.1:259658393-260258393 GCF_030272615.1 Cryptomeria japonica
CAAAGAAAAAGGTGTATCCCCAGTAGGTGTTCTAATACTTGTTCTATAAGCCCATAGTGCAAGATTGAGCTATTGATGCCAATACCTCCTAGATTTGTTTACTATTATGTGTAAGATAGTCAGCAGATTTTTGTTAGATGCTTCAACTTGTTCATTTCCTTGTGGGTAATGTTTGATTTTGAATTTTTCACAGAGTTCATCTAGATATTTGTTCTTGAATTTTCCTCCATTGTCAGTTACAATGGATGAAGGTATCCCATACCTGTAGATGATATAGTTAAGGATGAACAGAGCTACTTGTTTACCAATTGCTTTGATAAGCATAACTGCTTCTACCCAATTAGTGAAGTACTCAGTGGAAGTTATGATAAACTTGTGTTCGTTGGATGATACAAGATATATTTGACCAATAAGATCAAAGGCCCATTGCTAAAAAGGCCAATGTGTAACGAAGGGTATGAGATCCCTTGTTGAAGCATGTATGAGATTTCCATGTAGCTGACACTTCTCACAAGTTTTAGAAAACTTTATAGCATCTTTCTCCATGTCTGGCCAGTAGTAGCGAGCCCTTAGTAGTTTTCGAGCTAAAGTAAGACCATTTGAATGAGATCCACAAATACCTTAATGGACTTCCGATAATGCACGTTGGGACTCTTCAGTTTCTAGACACCTAAGAAAAGTACTATCCAAACCTCACCTAAATAGATCGTTAGCGATGATGACATATCATGAAGCATTTTGGATT
This sequence comes from Cryptomeria japonica, assembly GCF_030272615.1. Taxonomy (NCBI): domain Eukaryota; kingdom Viridiplantae; phylum Streptophyta; class Pinopsida; order Cupressales; family Cupressaceae; genus Cryptomeria; species Cryptomeria japonica. The sequence goes on from NC_081412.1 coordinate 259,659,139, forward strand.
AGGTTCCTTTTCTCATTATGGGTAAGATTTTATGGGACAATTTGGTCTCATAGATAAGAGTAAATGTGGCTGTAGCGAGATGAGTCATGTCCAATAATAGAACAAACCATCTGGGACTCAAGAGAATCATAGGCAGGGTAATGTAACTCTTCCACCAGGAATTCAAAGTGAAAATTAGATTCTTGTAACTCTAGTATAGATGCCAAGGTGGCCATAGCATCTACTACTCTATTTGCGGATATGGGAATATGCTAGAATGACACAAAAGTAAAATATTTCTTGAGATCATCCACCATTCTCTTATAAGGCATTAGTTTCTTATCTCGAGTTTGATGTGTATCATTGATTTGATTGATGATTAGCTATGAATCTCCATAGATGTATAATTCTAGAACCTTCCATTTGATAGTCGGCTTGATCCCATTTACCAAAGCTGCATACTCTGCAATGTTGTTTGTGCAAGGGAAAAGAATCATGTAAGCCTTTAGGATTGAATATTTTTGAGGATTAATAAAAAGTATTCCAGCATCAGAACCATGTTGAGTGAAAGACCCATCAAAGAACATCTTCCATGATTGTTGAGTAAGGTGCATGATTGATTCATCTAGAAATTCTATATGCAGAGGTTAAGTGTCTTCAAGTGGAGCATCAACAAGTTGATCTGCAATTACCCATCCTTTGATGGCTTTGCATTCTACATATTCAATATCAAACTCTATAAGAACCATGACCCATTTATCCAATCTTCCTGTAAGTGTTGCTTTGTTGAGAAGATATTTGAGCGGATCAATCTTAGCTACTAGCTTGATGGAATGTGCTAACATGTAGTGTCAATTTTTGTGATGCAAAGACTAATGCCAAGCATGCTTTTTTTATTATAGTATAGTTCATTTCATAAGACACCAATGTTCTGCTGATATAATATATAGCTCTCTCTCTTTTATTTCCATCCTGTTGTGCCAGAAGTACCTCCAGTGATGAATCAATAGTTGATATGTATAGAGTCAATTGTTTACCGTGAATTGGTGGAATCAATATTGGTGGATTAGACAGGTATTCTTTGATTTGTTGAAGGTGTTGTTCACATTATTGATCCCATTTGTATGTTACTCCTTTCCTTAATAATTTTGTGAAGGGTTGAGCTTTATCTGCTAGCTGAGAAATAAAGCATCTGATTGACTGGAGATGTTCTTGTAGACTTCTCATTTGACTGATACTATTTGGAGGTGGCATTTCCATTATAGCTTGAACCTTCTTAGGATCAACCTCAATTCCTTTCTTTGAAATAATGTAACCAAGTAATTTCCCAAATGTCACTCTAAATGCACACTTTTTAGGATTTAGTCAGAGCTTGAATTTTTCCATTCTATCGAGTATAAGACCTAGCTCTTGAATATGTGTGGATCTTTTCATAGTCTTTACTAAAGTGTCATCAACATAATCTTCCATGTTTTTATATATTATATAATGAAAGATAGTAGTTACTGCTCTTTGGTAAGTTGCTTCTGCATTCTTTAGCCCAAATGGCATGACGTTCCAACAAAAGGTTCCCCATGCACAAGTGCAAGCTTTCTTTTCTTGATCCCTAGGAGATATTTTGATCTGATTATAATAGGAGAATCCATCCATTAATGAGTACATCTCATATCTTGTAGTCATATACACTATCATATCAATGTTAGGCAATGGAAAATCATCTTTCAGACATGCTTTTTTGAGATCCCTGAAGTCTGTGCAAACCCTAATAGATTTATCTACCTTTGATACAGGTACTATATTTGAAATCCAGGTACTATGTTTGAAATCCATTCTGCATAGTCTATAGCTCTGATAAATCCAACTTTTAGCAATTTTTCTAGCTCATCTTTGACTAGAAGTGCCACATGAGGGTGCATCTTGCAGAGTTTTTGCTTGACTGGTTTAACTCCTGGTGTAATAGAAAGATGGTGCATGATGAGATAAAGATCTAGGCCCGACATATCAGAGTTTGTCCATGCAAAGTTGATATTATTTTATAAAAAGAGATTGCTGAAATCCTTTAACTCTTCTGGTGATAATGATTGAGGTAAGTGAATGATATGTGGTGTCTCTTGACTCCCAATATTTATTGGTTGAGTTGGTTAAATCAATATAGAAGATGTTTCCTGGAAGTGACTTGGCAGTATATCAAGTATCTCACCTTTAGGTGCCTTAGAGAGGTTTTCACTCTTAGGTACATCCTTTATTTTTTTATGTTTTTGATTCTGGCACCGCCATGAAGTGGTTTTTGCCATCAAATCTTTTATTTTTCTTTTTTTTAATTTTTGTGACTAAGATACTTGATATCTATTTCAATCATGTTTTCACTATGTTCGCTAGTGGAAGATGATAACTCAACGATGAATAGTGAGTACCAAACCGGTACTGATAGGGGGGGGTGAATCAGTACAGGCACAAAAACTTTTCCTGAACCAGTTTGATTCCAGACTATAAATTAATAGCAATCCCTAACACCGGTCTGAACCAGATTACTACCGGTTAAACATAGTGCAACTTTGAAAGACATGAACCGGTCAATCTTCTTAGCTTTCCATACAACCTACTCCCTCATTTCCACTTTGTCCTTATGCATAAATAGATAATCTGTCATCAAAGATACAATGGTTTACCACTAAACAAGAAATAACAAAACTTCACATGAAAGAGGCATCACACATGACACACATATTTTTTTCACATTGAAACCCAACTGGGAAAAACCATGGTGGGGATGAATACCCACAAGTTGTTTTTGAAATCTTTAGAAGTCCGCTCTGTTAGGAGCCTAGTCTGGTTAAAGACTATTACAATAGGTTTTGTTAGGAACCGATCCTGTTAGGGATCACCCGGTTAAGGGTTAAACCCTATTAAGGGTTACCTTGTTAGAGGATTTTATGAACTCAATGGCTTTGAGTCACCTTGTTAAAGGATTTACAACAAGCTAGTTAAAGTTGCCCTATTAAGGGATTCTCCAACTGTTGAAGTGATTAGAGATCAATAGGTATTACAATGATATGGTAATAGCTCTCAATGCCAATGCAAACTCGCTTTAGTTCCTTCCTTGTGCACACACACTATGCAGGTATCAATCCTCTCAACTGGTCTGGCAAGAATCATGTATCTCTGTACATAGATACACACACAACATTTGCCAACAACCTCAGCATGAAACACCACATCGATCTTATAGGAAATAGATAGAGGTCAGTAGCATAAACCCTAAACCCTAAACACTTAGGTTGAGAAATTTAGTTGGTTCAATCTTGACCATTGAACACTTTGCATTTGAATACAATGGTCTTGAACATATCTCAAGACATTCTCCATCATTTGTTCTTTACCATTTCTTGGAGGTGATAACCCTTCACGCATTCTCCACCATTTGCAGAGACTTCGCACATTCCCGAGGTAGATAGGATCAATCTCCTTCATGCAAGATCCTTGACGTGCACAAGGCTAACATGGTGACACGACCTGACCTACATTACAATGCACACTTCAACCGAAAACCCTCCGACTAAGACTACCAACTAGTAGTCATGCCATTTGAACCCTTGATACAAAACATTTCATATACCGGTTCAAGTTCACAACATCATACCGGTTCTCTTATTCTCTTTGCGACATACCGCTTCACTTGGAAAATCATACCGCTTCACTTTTTCACATATGTCAATTCACAACATCATACCGGTTCTCTTTGATAGTTGCTTAACTTCAATATACTGGTTCACTCAGCATATTGACATCAATGACAACATACAGTATTAACATGTCATCATGCTCTATACATATGCCAAAAATCTCCCCCTTTGGCATTGATGGCAATATACAAAGTTATCTCTCTTTCTACATCACATATTCTCCCTATTGTTGCAGATATCTTCTCCACTTCACATCTTCTCCCCCTTTGACAACAATGCCAAAGTGGAGGCACAAGCTATGCTGCTCCCCTGAGGAGTAGCATCCTGCAAAACATCAATCTTGAAATGATATATCAATGGAAGACCTACCTAATGTGGAACATAGACTTTAAATTTACCTCTTGAAGGGGCAGAACCCCTAATTCACTTCTCAGATAGGTAAAGGTAACCTTTAGTAGAGGCTTTATGAATATGTCTGCTAACTGCTCCTTATTGGAAACATGTTCCAATACCACCTCTTTGTTCTGAACCTTTTCCCTCAAGAAATGATACTTGAGTTCAAAGTGCTTGGTTCTAGCATGTAAAACCGGATTCATGGAAATGTGAATTGCACTTGTGTTGTCACAAAATATGCTTACCGGTTCAGGTACAGGAACTTTGAAACCATCCAATACATGCTTCATCCAAATAATCTGGGTGCAGTTCATAAAAGCTGCAACATACTCCGCTTCTGCTATAGACTAAGAGATACAACTCTTCTTTTTACTCATCCATGAGACCAGTCTACCACCGAAAAAGAATGCACCACTAGTTGTGCTCTTCTGGTCATCTACATTACCAGCCCAATCAACATCTGTGAACACTTTCAGGTTGAAATCATTATTGTATGGATACCATAATCCATAGTCAATAGTTCCCTTTAGATATCTAAGAATCTGCTTGACTGCTACCAGGTGAGATTCTCTTGGGCTTTTCTGAAATCGAGCGGTAATACCCATGACATGTTCAATGTTCGGTCTTCTATGCACTACATAATGCAACTTACCAATCATTGATTGGTATTCCTTCTCATTTACCAATGTTGAGTCATCTTCTTTTGATAGTTTACAACCGGTCACCATTGGTGTGCCAACCGGTTTATTGTCTTCCATGCCAAAGTTCATCAACACCTCTTTGACATACTTGGACTGAGTAATAAAGATTCCATTTTTCATTTGTTGAATCTGTAGTCTGATGAAGAACTTAATCTCCCCTATGAGTGACATTTCAAACTCCTTTTTCATCTCATCTTCAAAGTCATGACTCATCTTGTCATCTCCACCAAATATTATGTCATCAACAAATACTTCGCAAATCAGAATCTGATCTCCTTCTGATTTCAAGAAGATATTGCTATCTTCACTTGTTCTTTCAAATCCAATCTTCACAAGATAAGAATGCAAGCAATCATACCATGCTCTTGGTGCCTGCTTTAGTCCATATAAGGCTTTATGTAGCCTACACACCATATCATTGTCTTCTGATAGGGAAAACCCATCTAGTTGCTCTATATACACCTCATCTTCAAGTATTCCATTTAAAAATGCAAATTTTACATCCATTTGGTATACCTTGAATCCTTTAAAAGTTGTATATGCAAGAAGCATACAAACTCCTTCCAATCTTGCTACTGGTGCAAAGGTTTCTCAATAGTCTTCTCCTTCTTCTTGGGCATATCTTTTACATACTAGTTTGGCTTTGTTCCTTACCATTGTGCCATTCTCATTTAGCTTATTTCTGAAAACCCATTTGGTTCCAATGACATTTTTATGCTCCAGTCTAGGTACCAAAGACCATGTACCATTCTTTTCTATCTGGTCAAATTCCTCCTCCATTGCCTTGATCTAGTCTTCATCTTTATGTGCCTCTTTGAATGATTTAGGCTCAAATTCAGAGATCATACATGAGCTTTTTCTAACCTTTCTTCTTGTAAGAATTCTTGCATCTTTGTCTCCTATGATCTTCTTTGGATCATGATTGAGTTTGACATACCTAGGTATGTTCTTAACAACATCCTCTTTCTTTTCTTCATCATCCTCATCTTCATCAGCATCAACATCTACCGATGTAGGAGCACAATTACTGGTACTGGGCTGATTTGCAACTGGTTCCCAGAAAGTTACTACCAGTTCATCTTCTACTTTCTTACTATCAATTCCCTCCAATTTCTTAGAGTTTTCATCAACCCTAACATTGATGCTTTCAATGATTCTCTAAGTCCTATTATTGAAACATTTGAGAGCTTTGCTTTTTATGGAATATCCTAGGAATATTCCTTCATCACATTTTGCATCAAACTTGCTTTGATGTTCACTCCTCTTGATATAGCATTTGCTACCAAATACTCTAAAGTAGCTTACCATAGGTGTCTTACCAGTCCAGTACTCATAAGGATTCTTATGCTTTCCTTTCTTGATGAGTACTTGATTCATTGTGTAGACTGCAGTGCTCACTGCTTCTCTCCAAAAGGTGTGAGCGACCTTTCCTTGGATCAACATATTTCTAGCCGCTTCAACCATAGTCTAGTTGTTTCTCTCTGCTAGGCCATTCTGATGTCGAGTCCGGGGGGCAGACAATTGCCTCTTGATGCCATTTTCTTCATAATATTTGTTGAATTCACCGGAAGTGAATTCCCCTCCTTGATCAGCTCTAAGGCATTTGATTCTTCTACCACTTTCCTTTTCTACCAGTGCTCTAAAAGCTTTGAACTTTCTAAAGGCTTCAAACTTGTCCTTCAAGAATGTGACCCACATCATTCTTGAGCAATCATCTGTAAGAATCATAAAATACCTATCTCCCTGCACACTCCTAGTTTTCATAGGACCACACAAATCAATATGCACAAGATCAGGTAAGTTGTCAACAGTGAAAGATTTACCTTTGAAGGTTCAGGAAGACATTTTCCCCAGTTGACATTCTCTGCACAAAGGATTTTCTAGTTTTCTCAGCGTCGACAGTCCTCTAACTGCCTTGATCTTACTGGCCTTTACTATGTTATCAAAGTTTACATGGTAGAGTCTCATATTCCATATCCAGCTATCATCAAACTTAGCCATAAGACATGTACTTATATTTGCATTCATCTGAAATAAGTTACCTTTGGTCTGCATACCAATGGCCATTAGTTCACCATTCTTTCCTTTGATTTTGCACACTCTATTTTTGAATTCTAGAGTGATTCCACTGTCATTTAGCTGGGCAACACTCAATAGATTGTGTCTGAGACCTTCCACCCAATACACATTGTCAACACTACTCTTTCCATTTAGAGAGATAGACCCTCTGCGTTTGACCATACATGGTGCATCACTACCAAAACAAACCACACCACCATCATACTCTTCCAGAGATATAAACTTTCTCCAGTCATTGGTCATATGGTGAGAACAACCACTGTCAATAATCCACTCATTGGAATTATCAAAGCAGGAGACAAGAGCCTTCTTCTCTGACACATCCTCCTTGATTGCAACAAACACAATATCTTCATTTTCTTCATCTTCTGATTCCTCATCTGTGACATCTTCATCAACTACTACAAAATAGTATCTCCGGTTTTCTCCTTTGAATTTCTTGAACCTTTCCAATTTTTCCTTGTTTTTGCCATTAGGATAGTTTATAGCGATGTGTCCTATCCGGTTATAGGAGAAGCATTTCAATGGAAGCTTACCTCTATATTTGTTGGTTCCCTTAGGAAGTCTCTTGGCAAGAAGAGCTTCAAATTCCATCAGAATCTCCTCATCATCCATTTCTTTGCTCTATCTTGGTTCACCACTAGTGCTTGCTTCTTTTCCTTTTCTAGATGGTGCAGCGGATGCTCTAAAAGTTGATTCAGTCTTTTGAACACTGCCATCAAAACTATTTAGCTCATAGGCTATTAATTTTGCAATGATGGAGTCTAGGGATACCTTAGTCTTGTCTATTGATCTCAACTCCTGAATAGTAGCAACCCTTATTGCATAGACTGGTAATAAGGACCTCAAGACTTTACTAATAACAGTAGAATCTTCCATTTTCCCTCCTGCACTCTTGATGTCTCAAACAATAGTCTTGATTCTTATTCCATATTGTTGAATGGTCTCACCTTCAACCATCCACATGTCTTCAAACTTCCCTCTAAGGCTTTCTTCCTTAGCTTGTTTTACATGCTCATCACCACCATAGATATTCTCAAGAGTATCCCATACTTCTTTGGGATTTTCTTTATCCTGGACATCGATAAACTCAATGTCAGATAAGCTACTGATTAGGGCTTCCATGACTTGCCCATTCTCCTGGATCTCTCTCTTTTGATCATTGGTGAGAGTACCGGTAGGAATAGCATGGGCATTTTCAACATAGCTACAATGCTGAGCACCCATGCTTCTAATGTATATCTTCATTCTATCTTTCCATATTTTAAAATTATCTCTGTTGAACTTTGGACCTTCCCTCTTCATCATTACAATAGGATCTTTCCCTCAAGCGGTTAAGCTTACAACATAGAGGACCTGGAGGGTGCTCTGATACCAATTGATATCTCAATGATGAACAGTGAGTACCAAACCGGTACTGAGAGGGGGGGGCATGAATCAGTACAGGCACAAAAACTTTTCATAAACTGGTTTGATTGTAGACTATAACTATTGGCAATCCCTAACACCGGTCCGAACCAGATTACTACCGGATAAACATAGTGCAACTGTGAAAGACATTAACTGATCAATCTTCTTAGCTTTCCATACAACCTACTCCCTCATTTCCACTTTGTCCTTATGCATAAACAAATAATCTATCATCAGAGATACAATGATTTACCACTAAACAAGAAATAACAAAACATCACATGAAAGAGCCATCACACATGACACACATATTTTTTTCACGTGGAAACCCAACTAGGAAAAACCACGGTGGGGATGAATACCCATAAGCTATTTTTGAACTCTTTAGAAGTCTGCTCTATTAGGAGCCTAGTCCGATTAAACACTGTTACAATGGGTTCTTTTAGGAACTGACCCTGTTAGGGATCACCCAGTTAAGGGATGGCTAGAATACCTGGATAAGGGTTAAACCCTGTTAAGGGTTACCTTGTTAGAGGATTTTATGAACTTAATGGCTTTGAGTCACCCTGTTAAAGGATTTACAACAAGCTAGTTAAAGCTACCCTGTTAAGGGATTTTCCAATTGTTGAAGTGATTAGAGATCAACAAGTATTACAATGATCTGGTAATAGCACTCAATGCCAATGCAGTGCTGCTTTAGTTCCTTCCTTCTACACACACACTATGCAGGTATCAATCCTCTCAACTGGTATGGAAAGAATCACGTATCTCTGCACATAAATACACACACAACATTTGCCAACAACCTCAGCATGAAACACCACATCGACCTTATAGGAAATAGATAGGTTGGTAGCATAAACCCTAAACCCTAAACGCTTAGGTTGAGAAATTTAGTCGGTTCAATCCTGACCATTGAACACTTTGCATTTGAATACAACGGTCTTGAACAGATCTCAAGACATTCTCCATCGTTCATTCTTCACCGCTTCTTGGAGGTGATAACCCTTCACGTCTTCTCCACCATTTGCAGAGACTTTGCACATTCTCGAGGTAGATAGGATCAATCTCCTTCATGCAAGATCCTTCATGCGCACAAGGCTGATGTGGCAACACGACCTGACCTCCATTACAATGGACACTTCAACTTGAAACCCTAAGACTGAGACTACCAACCGGTAGTCATGCCATATGAACCCTTGATACAAAACATTCCATATATGGGTTCTCATTCCAACATATCGGTTCCGGTTCACAACATCATACCGGTTCTCTTGTTCTCTTTACGACATACCGGTTCACTTGGACAATCATACCCCTTCACTTTTTCACATATGCCAGTTCACAACATCATACCAGTTCTCTTTGATAGTTGCTTAACTTCAATATACCGGTTCACTCAGCATATTAACATCAATGACAACATACAGTATTAACATGTCATCATGCTCGATACATATGCCAATAGAAGAGTCCATTGGTTCAATGACATTAAGGTAGTAGGCAAACATATAGTCATTGGCAAAGATAGGTACATTCATAGCTTGGTTTTGGAGACTACAGTTAATTAGTTCAGGATGTACCTAGGATAGAGTTTGAACAGGTTTGAGGGAGCTCACGGTATTATCATTATAACTTCGGACCGACAAGTTGAGTTCTAGAAGACTACCTTGTGTAAATATCTCAAGACTAGGAATAGTTACAACATGATCATTGAAGTGCATGTTAATATTTAGTTGACCAAATCCAATAGACCTACTCATAGCACCATTTTCTACACTAGACTGGACTACATATCGTGGTTCAATAGTAACAAATCAGTAGATAGATTCCTGACATCTGTGACAGAGGAGTCAGAGCTTGATGCTAAATAGGTATTGTCATCAATAGGACTATTGTTGAAGTCATCAAAGTCATGAAATAAAGTGTGTGACTCATCTTCAAGTGATTGAGTGAATGTATATATAGTGTCAATACCTACATCTTTGATGCTACAAGTTCCTTCATGATTTGGTTCATTTATCACTTGTATCTGACATACCTGTTGACATAACCTTGATGGTTCTATGAATTTTTGTCTTCTACTCCATTCAACTTCTTCTAGACTAATGACTGGTTCTATTTATGTAGCTTCCAATTCTTCTTGTGTAGTTCCATACCTGATTTGTTCTATCCTATTAGAAGGAGACATAGTAGGTGAAGAATTTTCTTGTGTTCTTCCTTCTTTCAGCTTTTGTTCATAGTCTGCTTGTCTTTTTAGTTTGATTTATTCTATTTCTGTTTGTAATTTTAAGCGTATCAACTCTTGTGTGTCATCTATGATATCATTGGACTCTTCTAGAGTTTCTATACTAGATGTATCTGACAGATGATCTGGACCCCATTCATACTCGTTCGAGTCAGTTTCTGAATCATCTACATGTTGTCTACCAGTGTATGTGACTGGAATTTTCAGTGGTACAAACAATTCTTTGATTCTTTCTACCTCTTCTCTCATATCCTCTGGAATTTATACTCCTTGTAATGGTGTAGCTGATACCATTAGAAATTGATTATCAGTTGTTTCCTCTCTCTTGATTGCTAGTTCTTCTTGTTCTTTTTCATACTCTTCTTGAGTCTGTTGAGTGTTTACTTCCTGTGATGTTGAAGGCAATATCTTTTTCCTCCACTTAGACTGATGATGGGAAGTATATTTTTGGTCTGATGTCTTTCTTGGATTGTATCCTAGTCTAGATTTGTCATTTCTAGACTTAGTTTGTAGATGGATAGGTTCAATAATACCTTCTTGATTTTTTCCAAAAGGACCAGTACCTGAATATCTCATGCATTGGATCATTTTATATCCTGGACCATATTGTGTCGGAGAAATCTCACAATGTCTTACTTCTTTGTTTTCATTATCTTCTTTGAAAATCCATTTGAGAACAACATCCTCTTCTATTTCATCTACAAGGGAAGTAGAGGATTGTACAAACAGAATGTCATATATGATATTTGGAGTGGAAGTCTATGGCTTCATAACCTCTGATGGTTTTCTTGTCTATCTTGGTGATGGAGGAAGAGAGATTAGTGAAAGGACTAGTTCTATCTTGTATCCATCCATGCTAGTATCTGTGATTTCAATTTCTTTTCTAAGTCCTTCATCAAAGTTTTTTAAAATTTTAGCTATAGAGGTTGCTCTATTATGAGGCACAAAGGTATCAACACTCTTTGTCAATGCATTACAGGGGGAGTTTGTATCAGCAAGAATATTTACTTCAACCCCAGTATAAGGAAATTTTAAGCACTGATGATATGTAGATGGATTTGCCTTCATTTCATAAATCCATGTCCTACCCAGTAAGATGTTGTATTATAGAGGAAGATCAAGCACCTGTAAAATAACATCTCTTTCTATAGGTCCTACCCTGATTGGTAATAGTACCAAACCTTTAGAGGTTCTTTCTTCTTCATCATAAGCTTTGATTGTTATTTTCTTAGCTGGATCAATGACATTTTCAGAAAAACCCAGCTGTATAAGTAGATTATAGGTACAAAGATTCAATCCAATGCCTCCATCTATCAAAACACATTTAACTTGGTTTTTATGGATCATAGCTTCAATGTGAAATGGCTTGTTATGTGGGTGATTCAGTGAGTTGTCATCATCTTCAGAGAAAGTGAGATAATGAGGCAAAGTCAGGTGACCCACCATAGATTGAAACCAATCAATATCTAAATCTTTTGGGACATTAGTAGTGGGTAATGCTTTGTCTAGGATCTCTTTATGAGAAGAAGAGATTTTGAGCAATTCAAAGATGGATATTTGAGCATTCGTTATTTTCAATTGTTCGACAATTCTATAACCAAGAGAGAATGATGAAGCCAGTTGTTTGGATTTAGCCATGGTTGTATCTATTTGTCTGTTCGAAGAACTTGGTAGGTTTGATGTTGTTTGAGCAGGAGTTGAAGAACTAGCTCCTTGGAGAGTGACTTTCTTTTGAGCGTGGGTCACAACATTTGCATTTTGTGATTCATTTTGTCTTTGATTATACTCACATTGCAATATTCAGGTTGGGAAGACTCAATCATGTTAATCGCATTGTCATTGTTGGTATAGGTGTAATTAACTTTGGCACCTCCTTTTGACTTTGAGGACTCACCTTGTTCATAAATAGGTAAGAGATCTTTAAAAGCTTTGTGAACAATGTGTGATTTTTGCTCTCAAATTCTGATTCCCCCTAAAATCCCTTATAATAAAATAATAAACTCTGTCTGCAAAAGAGAAATCAAGGAGAAGGAAACTTCAGAGCAACATATGACAAGGTTTGGTGAACCTTCTACACTTCTAACTTATCCAAAGTTCAGGCGGGTATACCTTATGTGAATTGAATTCACACTTTTAAAAGACAGATCCATAGTAAACCAGTCTAAAAACCAATGAATCTTATCACCTCAAAACTAACTGAAATAAAGAAAGAAAACTTATGCTCATGTTTAGTATCAACCTACAAGATATGTAAAAGATAACCACAATAGATACCAGTGCCTTATCCAGGCCATAGAGTCATCTAAGTTTAAACAATAATCTCACAATTAAACATCTCAATACATCCCATCACCTCGGCTTTTATAAACCCCACATATGCCTGACATACATAAGAATTTACCCTCATCAAACTAGATAGCATTCATCAAATTCAAAGTTTCCCACAAGGAATTTACTGATAGAAATGATTCCTACATATTTAATTCCCCTCTTGAAGAGAAAAGCTAAGAAACACATCTATTTAAGATTGCCTTACAACCCATACTCAAATGAATAACCCTAGATTACTCAAATTAAAAATAGTAAATATTTGTAAGCACACTTGAAGACAACACAGATTCTAGGCTCAAAGTTGATGGTCTGTGTATTGATATTAATTCAGAAAATATTACAAAAACACTTGAATGTTCTCCATAAGACTTAGAAAAGCTCAGATAAATTTCTACAGTGTTTCCTTACAATTTCTTGTGATCCCCTTTTTCTATAGTCCTTGTATCCATTTATAATAACATGGATGCATACAAAGCTTCCTACTTTCCTAGGAGAATTTGTTACAACTATACTTTGTTCAAAAAATAGTTACAAGTCTCTTTCTGACTCAGTGGCCTTTTCAGCTGGTAACTCTTCTGCAATACCCTCTAACTATCATGGAGCATCTTCCAACTGATCTGGAGCATCTTCTTCTTGCATTGCATATTTCTTGGACCACTCTTGGAAAAGATCATCAGTAGGCCATGAGTGACCAATAAGCCTTTTATTCAACTTTAATAACTTTTTCCAAGCATTCCTCACTTTCCTTACCTCTGACTCCCAAAACCCATAATGTGATTTGATCTTCTCTATTTCCTCAATTGTTTTAACAAATAGTAAGGTGTCATCTTTATTAATTATTTCATTTACCCTTAAGGATAAATTAGCCCCTAACTCATCCAACCATACCTGTTTATCTTTCAACTGATTTTGATTAACAAAACCTCCAAGAAACAATGCAAATTTATGCTCGGTATACTCTTTCCTATACAAGTTGGCCTTCCTCTCCACATTAGCTCTTCTTTCTACCACCTTTGTCAAACACTTCGTCAACTCACATGTGGACTTAATAACAACATCAGACCCAGCTTCATCATATGATGCACACATCAGTTCTAGGTTCACTTCTTTGGGCAACCATTTATTCAGAATGGGCTCTAAAATAGCCTTGTCCTCATTTAACTCACTAAGAGTGTCCAAGATCCTCTTCATATTTATGTGTACTGTGGGAGCATCAACTTTATCAGCAAAACTCAAAATTGTAGCCTTTATCTTCTCCTCATATTTGCTTGCAAATAAGGCCTGAGCCTGTTTCATCTTCTCCAATTCATGTTGATAGATCTCAGCTGGTTGAAAACCAGAAAGCATAGGAGAAGGAGGGAATTCTATGATGGGACTAGTAGGAGGAGGTCTTGCTGGAGATGAAGAGATTTCCAAGGTAGAGGACTCACCTCCTTGGTATTTTCCCATCAGCTGACTTTGAAGCTTGGTAATGGTATTGTCCTTGCTGGCTACCTCTTTCTTTGCTTCATTATAAGCCTTTAGAACTGTCTCCAATTTGATTTGAAGATCAGCCCTTTCTTTTGCTTCCTTCTCTGCTACTACTACATTGAACTTAGCAGTCTCCAAAATAGTACTAGCTTCTTCCACCACCCCTATGTCTTGGACTCTCCTGAGTATCATTCCTCCTAAGAGATTAGACTCTAAGGTGTCCTTCCTTCTTCTACCCTCATCTCTTTTAAGGGACCACATTACCAGAGAGGCATCATCTTTGCTAAATACCACTCCTTTCATTGGCTTGGTTTCCTTTCTAACCGCTTCCAAGACCAATGCATCAACTATATCCCATTCAGGGAGAATTAGCACACCAGCTTTTGAAATCATTTCCCTTCCAGCCTCAGGAGTGATGGCTTTGAATTCAGCCATCATTTCTTGTTTGACCTCTTCTTCTATTGAATTTGTATCTTTATGAGGTTGTTCACTTATTCTTTTTGCACATCTGATCTTGAACTGATTAATATTCTATTTCCATAGAAACTGCATGAAAGCACCTGATGCAACAAAATTGCTATCAGCTAGGAATTCTTCACTAGCTTGCTTGACAGTGATGTCCAACTCTTTTCCTTGTAGCTCACCATCAGTTATGTCCATTTCAGCACTGGGTGGCTCCTCTGGCATTCCTTCTTGAGTCTCATTGTAGGTGTATGCAATTTCACCTAGACTCCCTAATTGTAATAATTGCTCCGCCATAGCTTGCTCATCTCCTATATGAATTGGGGACTGAGAGGGAGAGTACTGAGGGTCATCAGTTTCAATTTCTTTTCCTACCCTCTACCTTTTTGGTGAATCCTGAATCTCTATAATATTTTCAATGGCCCTCTTCCCTTTGGAAGTAGAAGGTTCACCTAACACTGGCATCATCATAGTGTATTTAGATTTTTTCTGCATTATATAGTTACCTGGTGGAACAACCTTGGCAAAGGAAGGCTTGGATAGGACCAATTTAGCCCTATCAGGATCATTCTACATTATGGCCTCTCTCTTCTCCTTCAAGGTTTGCATTAAATCCTCAAAATAAATAATCAAGAATTTAATCTTTTCCTCAAATGGGGTAAAATTGGAAAGAGGGTCATAGCTAGAATCAAATTGGTGGATGAAGTCAAGGGCTCTCTTGTAGGCAATCCACTTTTCCTTCCTTAGCTCCTACTCATCTAGACTGAATTCATTCCTGATTAGATCTTCGAGGAACTAAAATTGGTGAGGCCTGATCTTACAAACTGCCCTCTTCCTGAACATGCCGTTGAAAAAATCTTCAGGGTCTACACACTTGGATACTATAGTTGATAACATGTACGGTTTGAAGAATTCCTCAAAGCACTTCCATCCACCTTTGGTTATTACAAAGTGATGAGCCATTGTTATGGTTGGGAAAATTGTCCCATTACCCTTGTTGGTCAACTCGACTTCCTGCAATCCACCAATCTACCTTAGTACTTCTGCAATTCCTATTTTTAATAGCACTTTATAGGGCAGTAAATAAGGGGTCCCTCTGAAACTAAATACTCTGAGAATAGTAGAGACTGGATACAAATACATATCTCCCCAGTTATGAACAATCTTGATGTCCTCTACAAACTCTTTGGGCCTAAGGAATTCCAAGAGAGCCTTGGGAATCCTAGGGTTTTCTGCACATAACAACACTCTAATCTTAGATGCAAAGCATCTATCAAAATTTAGATAACTCGTATCCTCTCTATCCCAAGATAGAACAGTACTCCACAATTGCACTGGCATCTCCTCTTTATCCATGACCTTAACCAGGTCCATCTCTTTTGCAAAATAATCGGCCCCTTTGAAAAGAAACATATGCATCAACAAGGAATACCATCCAAATGGCTTGTCTACCTTACCATTTTTAATTCCTACTAGGCCTGCATGGATATCATTAGTGAGGAAAGGAGAAAAGTCAAATGTTATGGCCAGGGAAGGGTTCAAAATTTGGGCAGCCATTAACATATAATGGACTGGCATGTTTTTCTCGGCATCTTCCCCAAAAATTTGACACAGTGTCCAGTACATACCCTTAGCTCTCAAGGTAAATAGATTCAAGGAAATGGCTCCATTGTGCTAGGGCCTACAACTGTTAACCCCCCTATTTCAAGAAAGAATTCTCTCAATGGACCACTCCTAAGATGATCTATTTGGGCATTGTAAACTTGGGTTAATGCCTCAAAATCAATAGGCTCAAGATTGATCGAAGCTTCACTAAGCTTGAAAACATTTCTAAATTCTTCATCCTTGATTTCAACAAGGGTCGATCCCTTTATGTTTCTGATGCATCTGGTAGCAGGGTCATAACTTTGTGTGATTAAGGTCAACAAATTAATGTCCATGAACACACCATGGACCACAAGGTTTCCCACATCTAAATCCCAGATACTATTCATAGGGGAAGAGGCATGTCTCTGACCAAAACCCACTTTAAACAAATTGAGACCGGATATCCCTATTTCAGGGTCCCTCAACCAATTTCCTTTATCTTATAAACCATCCCCAATTTTTAGACCAGGGTTCTTTGGTACTAACTCCTTAGCTCTAGCCCCGACATTGGTCGACATGGTTAACTGCTCAAGAAAATCATCACAAATATTTTGGTCCTTATAATTTACCTTCCCTATTAATTCTCTTCTGGGTCCCATTTTAAAAGTATGCGACTGAGCCAATTATCAATCAAAACAATGTTCTAACAACACGACCACAATTCAACAATCTTTAAGCAAAGGGTAAACAAAGAACAAGGGAACCTGATTTTAGCTTGAAGTAACTCTACTCTGCACTAGCTCTCTCTGCAACTACTTCTGTGGAATGATACCCTCATTCAATTGATGCGGGAACATATACGACAATTTGGCTTCTTAACTGCAGCATTAACATTGCATGCTTTGGTGATCCCTTCAAAATTGAATTCATGCAAGAATTCAAAAATTTGGCTCCAACGGGTCAGAACAGCTCTGAGTATTTTTTCCTTTTCTTCTTTCGTTGTTTTGCAGAGTGTAAAGCACTTGCAGGTTCATCTAACAAAATCACGCCGACCATCCGATCAACTGAAACTTAATCGACTTTTAGCTTTTGACTTTTTTTCATTTGGCAATGGACTAAAAAACCTTTTTTCTATTTCGCGATAGGTAACCATCTTGCATCTTGTCCTTGCAAAACTGTGCTAGCCATCTGATCAATTGAAACTTGATTGGTTTTTACTTCGTCTTAACTTGGTGATTTATATTACTAACCATGCTCAAATTGGTTACTGCTAACCGTTTTCACCATTTCGCAAATGGTAACAAGCTCACATATTTGGGTTGTGAAATAACACCCACCGTCAGATCTTTCTTGAGATACTCATCCCTTATCAAACTATTAGAACCTATAGACGTGGGCCCTCTGAATCAGCACTTTTCGCTTTTGCATTCGATCCCTTTTGGACTGACGTGTCAACCTCTTACTCACTGAAAGACTTCAGTGGGATCCACTTCTTTCATTGCCACCTGTGTCTGATAGGTCACCTCTTTATCTTCAGTTTACATCACTCTGTTTGTCAAGCCCAC
This sequence comes from Cryptomeria japonica, assembly GCF_030272615.1. Taxonomy (NCBI): domain Eukaryota; kingdom Viridiplantae; phylum Streptophyta; class Pinopsida; order Cupressales; family Cupressaceae; genus Cryptomeria; species Cryptomeria japonica. Next base: position 259,677,047 of record NC_081412.1, read on the forward strand.
CACCTTGTCATCGAGTTTGTTCTTTGACTTATGTGATTTGGAAGCCACGTGTAACTTTTTGGTTTGCAATCCATACCACCTAGACTGTTCATTGGAATGCCATGTCATTTCGCCATTTCATGAAAGCTAACTTTCGAGCACCTTTGGGCCGCAAATCAACATAGGCCATTGATTATTCTTAGAACTGCTCACTCTTTACTCATTAGAAAACCTGTTGGCTTCTGGGACCCGCCACAACTTTTCGCTATTTTGCAATAGTTAAAACATGTGCACTTTGATCTCATGAAATAATGAGGGCCATTCGATTAGATAGAACATGATCAGTCTTTAATCTTCAGTCAAAGCTTGGACGTCGAGCCCACCATCTTTTCACCATTTTGCAACTTGTAAACCATGGGCACCTCCCGGCTACGAATCAATGCGAGCCATTGATCTCTTTGCAAACTGATCACCCTTTAGCCAAGGGAGAAGTCCTCATTACTGGGTCCTGCTAAACCTTTTCGCTATTTCACGATAGGTAACTTTTGGGCATGTTGAGTTTGCAAATCCACATGGGCCATCCGATTGACTGAGAGTTGATCGACTTTTACAAGGCCCGACGAACATTAGAAAAGGAAGATTTAAAGGAGAATAAAATTTAAAACATTTAAAGGGACCGCCTAGGTAAATAACAATGGGGGGAACACTTTGCATGACAAAAGGACCCATCACTTAAGTGAATAAAGTAACGTAGGATTAGAAACCAAAGGTTTTTTCTCAAATATTGAAGCGACTTAAAACCTAAAACCCTAAACTCCTTAGAACTTAAAACAAATTTGAAGCAACTAGGGCATACCAAACTAAAAATTTTCAAAAACCTAGCCAATTATGGATTGAGAACATCCATTTTTAAGACAGTGATAACAATTTCTAACAACAATTTTGCCAGCGTTAATGAGATCTTGAATCTCATGCTTGAGCTTTGTGTAGTTGTTTGTGTTATGACCTTTGTTTCGATGGTATTCGCAGTATTTGTTTTCTCTCCACTATTTTGGTTTAACTTCCAGATCATATGGCCTAGAATTGTCTGGTAAGGTTATCAAATCATTTGCCAATAAAGTTTTGAAAGAGGATTCGTATGATTCCTCCAGAGGAGTGAAGTTGCGTTTAGGTTTAGAAAGCCAAGGTTTCTCTTTAAACCACTCTTTTACTTTCTTCGGAGGATTTTCTGCTGCAGTTTCAACTACTTTGAGTGCTTGTATGCCACTAGCCAAGTTAAATATCATGGATTTTGATTTTTCTTTAGTAGTGTCTACTACTCCATCATTAACAACATTTTTGTTGTTGTCTTTGCCATATTTCCAATATTTGTTCTTTTCTTTGGAACTAGAACCTTGTGTTTCTTTCCAAAGTGAGATATCTCCTTTCTTTATAAGCATATCTTCCATTCTGAGGGCACTGTCTACCATTTTGTTGAATGAAGGGTATACTTTTATTTGGATACTATATTTCAATTTAGGGATTAAGTTGTTGATGAAGATATCCATCTTCTCAGAATCTGGAATAGGTCGTGAATATCTAGAGAACATCTTTCTCCATCATTGGAGGAAAGTGAGAAAGGGCTCTCCTGCATTCTGTTTGGTATTGCAAAGCTGTATCATAGTGACTGGGTGACAAATGTTATAAGAGTATTGTTGTAGAAACAATTGGATTAATTATTCAAAAAAAATTATTCCCATAGGTAGGCTTGAGAACCATTCCATAGCTTGTCCTCCTAAAATTATCAGGAAAAGGTGCATGAGATATGTTTGTTTGTGCATGAACTCCATACATAAAGCACAAAATTCTCTAACATGATCTTGAGGATCTGAGTCACCATCATATTTGTCAAATTTTCGGGATCTCCACTCGTGAAGGAAATGAAGGAATGTAAAGATTTTTATCAAATGGAAATGTGCATATCGTGTCTAGAGAATATTGTTTTGATGATTTATCCTTGTTTTTCAATTCCGTGATCTCATTCCGTAAGGCTTATAATTATTTGTTTACCATTTGCTAAGGGTGTCTCTTCCTCTTTAGTGATGAGGGCCTCAATGTTATAATGAGTAGGAAGTTTAGCTCCTTGCTTTTCTAGTTCTAGAAAATAGTCTTCTTTTTCTCTAGCCATGATAACCTTCATCATTTTTTGGAAATCTTTATCTTTCTGACATTTCTGTATATCAATTTCTGGAGATTCAGAGGCTTCAGATTCACTTGATGAGGAATCACTATCGGTATCATGGATACTAAGGTCTTCATTGTGTTTAGCAACTCATCTTTCTTGTTTTGTTCCAGATATGGTGGGAGACAAGGGTTGATCATAAACTGGCATATATGATGATGAAGGTTTATTAGTGATAGGATCCTCTACGTAAAATGGATTATCTTGATATGAAAAGGATTGTCCTTTTCCTTTAGCAGCTTTCTTATGAGAACTTCTGGTTTCAGTAGGCATTTTTATTGACTGATGTGACCTAAAGTTGTTTGTGATGCAGAAGTCAAGATCAGATTTGGAGCTAGTTGTTCGTTTAATGTATTGATTGAGAGAAACAACTAATATTTAGTATGGTTTCAAGAAAGATCTATCCTATGTAAGACATGATCTAAGTTACCTAGTTTGATTTAAGAGAAGTGACTAAGACTTAGTCTAGTTTTAGGAATGATCTATCCTGTGTAAGACGTTTATCTAAGTTACTTAAGTTTGATAAATGGTTGATTGAACTAGCTGAAAGATGATCGACAAAATCATGCAGCACCATGGCAGAAGTGCATTGTTTAGATTTGTTTATGCTCAAAATGATGATAAATAGTTTTATGCTCATTGTAGACTATTTTAGGCAAGTTTGACTATTCTGGACTAACAAAATCAGAGATTCGTACAACAGGTTTTATAGGACCAGATGTCAGTTTAATAGCTTCAGGACGATAAAAGAAAAATTTCATACGAGTTGCTGCCTATGTTCGCATGACGGATGGGTATACCTCAAATGACAAATTGATGAATGTAATGTTTTTTCATACAACACAGGACCAGAGCTCAGATGATAATTCCCTAAGAAGGATGACAGTTTATCAAATTTCATACGACACAGAATAAGGACCTAGATGACAAACTATAAGACCTGATGAAATTTTGTATGACAACAGTTATATAGCAGGATGATAAATCAGAAGACTCATATGACACTTCACTAGATAGAGACAAAATTCTGACAAATAGACTTTTCAATGACTGACGATGACCAGTTTTGAGATGGACTAAGTTTTTTGGATAGCTGATGTAGACTAGTTTTTGACACAGACAGAGTTTTGACCAGTTTTGAGATAGAGGGATGAAAACACAGTAAATAAATAATATGTATAATGACTTCAATCACAACACGCTAACCCTATGGAAATTGGTGAGAGAAGAAAACCTTTGCTTGCAAACTCAGGTACACATCTTATAGCTAATCAAAAAACGGCCATTGAGTCTCATGCAATGGATTCTCAACACCATATTAGCCAACTCCAAATGCTAATGGGGGCACGAAATGCCAAGTATCATGAGAGAGTTACTATCTCTCTTGCACAAATATTATCCCCCCTTTCGGAGGTGAATCGGGTAGCTTCTAATCTTAATTAGAACTAGTAAGGGAACTGTTCGGTGCATCAGGGTATAAAATCAATTAAGAGGTCTCCCAGCCTTGAAAACAAAGGTTTGATATACCTAAAGGTATAGAGGAGAGCTATTCTTGAGCACTATTGTTGACTTGATTTTCATCAAATCATGTTTATTTTATAGTGGGTTGGAGTATTTGGCATTTAGTCATTCCCACTTGGGTCATTACCCTCTCACCGGCCCTAATGGCTTTGGTCTTATAGGCTCCTTGGGAGGGTAGGCCCGCTAAAGTTACACAAATCTCAAACCTAGAAAAAGCTTCAAGGGTATGGATTTCTGATTGTCTATGCAGACAAGAGCATACTCTCCTACCTCTCAGAATTTTCTTAAAACATGAAAGACAAATTTGTTCATTAACCAGATAGCAATTTAGGTGCTTAAAAATGAATTTAAAGAATACACAATTTTTACTCGAATCTTCTTAGGCAACCTAAAAAGACAACGAATCAATAGTCATATTGTCTTTGTTTGAAAAGCATATTCTTCGACAAGCATTTTGCAAAAAAATTGATTAGGCTGTGAAAAATTCCTCAGACGAACAAATAAGCTAGGGTCAGTGTTAGTATGATAAAAATTGAATAAGAAAACCTTAAGAATGAAATCTTCTTTTAACCCAAAAACACAGAATACTGTATGACGATTCTCACTGAGTCATACGATAATTCATACGAGATTGCATGATATCTGTAGTTTTTCATTCAGGACTATGGGAAAACTCGTACGATATTTCGCAGTAACTGTACGGACGAAAATTCAAAAAAATAAAAATTTGAAAAATAAGAAAAAGTTAGTCTTGGAGGCTGAAAGATGTAGTCTCGAGCCCCACGGTGGGTGCCAGAAATGTGTTTGTGAAAAAGTGGAATAAGTATCTGTAAGCTGTAAGACACAACACTTCAATTAAGTCATTACATGTATGGTTAGATAGATATAAGCATGAATAATAAAACCATAACAAATCGACCAATTTCCTTCTAAAAGATGCGAGTATAGACTTTCTCTCAGATTTGTATAAGCAATACTAGTGACTAGACTACACCAAGACAAAGGATTTAATCTATATGAGCATGATATTAAGCTAAATGGATGCAAGATTATGCTAGATGGATGAAAAGTAAGCTATATGAATTCAAGCAATCATAATTGAACTAAATATGCAAAAAAGTTAAACTAAGATGCAATAATCTAAAAAAAAAGCAAGCATAATATCTTCAATGACTCTAGAGCAAAAATTGCATAATAACAATAAATCTCCAGGATGTTTTGAATGAGAGATTAAGGCTGAATTTATAGAGAATCACAAGAGAGATCAAGAAAAAGCACAATTTAGGATAATTGAAATAATTGAGAGATCAGATTCAGTTAACCTTGAGATAGATTCCAATTATAGTTAAATTGAAATGTATTCAAATTATAAGTTCAAGTTTGCATTAGAGATATAATTCAATTAATTCCATGCAATTTCTTTGATTTATTCAAGAAAAGAGTCTTTTCAATGCAACTGAACTTCTTTTCTCAAAATCTTTGAGTTTCAATTTTAGAGAATGATTAAATTCATTTAATTGCTTTTCTAATTTCAAGTTCTCAATTTAGAAGAAGAAATAATATCTCAAGTTTGATTTGTCTCTCAATTCAATTCTTTTATTTTATTTTCAATTTAACTCTTGCTTTGCATATTCATTCCTCTTTTGTAATAAATTAATTCCTTTTTTATGATTAAATGGCAAATTAATTAATTAAATTAAATATGCTAGGATATTTAATAAATTAAATAGGATAATTGATCAAAATGATTTACTTGGAATGATTTAATTAATTAAATAAATATTTAATTAATATAGAATAATTCACTTGTCATGTGACATTTAATGATTGAAGAATTAATTAATTGTGTACTCAAAGTTGATTTAATTTTCCCTGGATAGGACCTTGGTCATATTGTCGAGATTAGGGGCCCATGGTTTAGGTGACCAATTTTAGGGTATTACATATAGAAGCAATTACATTATCATGGAGCAGTTAACATTGCTGGCAGAAATGAAACATAAAAGACCATCCATAGGGACAATAATCTTAATTGACAGAGCAAGACAAATCATAGATTGTACATGCATATTTTCAAGGGAAAAATACAAGTGTATTGTCAACACAAAGAAGAGAGGTAGCATTTTTCAAATGAACAAATGCATGATATTGTCAAAAATATAGTCATACTGTTTCTATTGTTTCAAAGAAACCCAAATCCAAATGTTTTTATTTTTTTACAAAAATTAGAAAACAAAAACACAAAAAACCCATTTAATTTGGTAAAAACCTAGTTCGCATTTTTTTCAAACCCTGCACCAATCTGAAAGGGTGCAAGTAAGGATTATTTTCAAGATAGTCCAAGGATTAACAGTCATCAAGTAGACAAAGAACATTCAAGATTGCAAGTAACCCTACAAGAGGGTTAGAAATATAGAGTAGTTAAGGTTTGGAGTAGTTATAGAAGAATAGTAAATAAAAGATGCTCAAGAATTGAGCCTATTCAAAAAGAAGAAGTCAGTAATGTATCAAGAATAAAACTATTTATGAAAGATCATTAAAAGAAACATGTTGTCTTCTCACCATCAAGAATGATACAGTAAAACTACAATACATAAATTGTATAACAATCATAGTGTTGCAACATTAAAAGGTGATTTAGAGGGATAAGAATAGACACCATACAGTCATCTTGCAACTCCTCATGACAACCAGAAGACAACCTATGATGTCATAAAAGAAAGACACAATCATGTAATTGTTTCTACCCTTTTTTACCTAGTTACGGTCATATAAAGGACAACAAAGCCACATTCAATAAACAATGAACAATGTATTCTACTGGCTCCAAAGGGTTCATGAAGTTGATTGGTCAATAAAGAGTAAGTTGCAGGCTTTATTCTAAGCTTTTGTCTCAGTTAGGATTATACATAAATATAAAATCCATACAACAGTGATACAAATGAATGATTAAATCCCACAGTTCTATATTTTTTTGGAGATATTGCAGCAGTCCCTAGAAGTAATAGAGGCATAGGTGTAGTCATAATCATGAGTTGATATGAAAGCATGGATTCAAGATAGGACAAAACTTCTATGTGCATAAATGCATAATGATTACACAAGCTTTTAGGACAAGAGAATGAAACAAATTAATTGTATGCATGGCCACGAGATTTCCTCAAGACATACAATGCTTTGTGAAAGCAGGAAAATAATGCATTTTAGAATTTTCTATAGTACCCCAAAAATGAGCCACAACAAAAGCATGCAATATTGTCTTTCCCTTCAAAAGATTACATGTAAAAAAAAAAATCAAGGCATAGGTAGCTTACCATGTAGCTCGTATGCGAGCACGAAACACCTATTAAAGAATATGAAAGTCTCAGTTCTAAAGCATATGCAAGATCTCAGCTAGGGTCTTCTTAGAAGGAAGAAGAAAATACAAAAAAGATTAGTGTAGACTTAGGGTTCAAGTTTTTCTGTGCATGGCGACAGTCCTTTTCCAGAAGAAAATGAGAATGCAAAATAAAAATGCAATTAGGTTTCGAGTTGAATGCCCTAATTTTAAGGCATTCCTTTATTCTTTTATATATATATATATACAAAACAAATTATTTGCATGTATTTGAGCCATGTAAACTAAGCTCAAAGAGCTTATGCTCTAATGATGTAAATGATATGGTGATATATGATAATTAAAGTTTATTTGATTAAAAAAGAAAATTATTATATATCACAATATAATAAAAACTTATATGAATCATTCCATATGATAAAATTAAAATATAAATTTGTTAAGTATTTATATTATAAAAATCTTAACAAGTTTATATTAAGTTCTAAAATCTAATGGAAATTAATAATTTTATTACAATAATTAAATAAAACAATTTTTTTTATTTAATTATTAAAATAATTTTTTCTTTTTCCAAAAGCAAAGGAGATGAGCATGCATATTTACAAAAGGGGAGTTTTTATTTTTCTCCACATCAGTTATTTTAGCAAAGGGGATATTTTGGCACTTGTACATGCAGTTTAGACAAAGAGTTTTATTTTCAGCACAAGGGTTTTTCTTTTTTAGCGGGCTATATTTCGTAGAATGATATGCAATTATTTTTAGACTGAGAGTTTGCTTTTTTGATGGAGCTATTTTTGGTGAGATTGGCAGTTCTTTTTTGAGAGAGGGGTGTTTTTCAATTCACAATCTATTTTGGCAGAGCAACACATGCAGGTTTTTGGGACAGTTCAATGGAGCTATTTTGGGCAAGATTAGCAATTCTGTATTTGGCAGAGGGTTTCTTTTTCATGCAACATCAGTTGGGGTCCTATTTTGAGCATTGGAGGCTATTTTTAATAGGGTCATGCATGAGTTTTTTAGGCTATTTTGGGAAAATTCGCCCAAGGATTTTTCTCATGCAAATTTGCATATTAGGGTTTTTCAAGGAGAGTTATCTATATATTCTTTTCTCCTCCTTTTTTCCCTCTGGTTCTTTCTTTTTGCTTACACATACAACAAAAAGCATTGTATCTCAACACTTAGTAGTTTTCAATTATTATAATAGAGATATTTCATTCATTTTTGCAATATAGAGTTATTTTCCTTGTCAATATTTCTTGCTTTCATTGTCAGGTGAGGGTTTTGACAAAGTTATTGTGATTTTTATAATCCTTTGCTTTGTCATGCTCTTGCTTTGCAGAAGTAGGATAATTTCACAGTGATTCAGTTTGTGAGTTGTGTTCACTTAGTTTTTTAGCTCCTTGCATGTTTTGAAAATTCACTTTTCCTTCATGCAGAAGTTGGATAGCTTCAAACCTTTTCACAAATTATTTATGAATTCGATGGTCTAATTGATTTGTGAAGTGTTTCGTTCAGTATTGTAGTTGTTATAGTTTTAGTACAGTAGTTTAAAACTTCATAATTTTGGTGTATCACCTCCATTAGGATAGGTTTTTTTGTTACATGCAATCTTTTTACCCTTTTTCCACAAGAAGTTAGTTGTAGGAGATCCATCAAAATAGGAAGTCGACTTGGTCTCCAAAGATTCACCTTCAATTTGAGCAACCCACAAGCTCGAAGGCGTTTCCATGTTTCATGGGATTGCTTAATTTCACACTTAACATCATGGGTGCAATCCTCGGTGACAATAGGTACAACAAGTCTGGTTCAAAGGGGAAGGACTAAAGATGTAATGGAAAGAGTGCAAGTGTGAGCACCAAATGACACCTCTCAGTGTAAACCAAGGATCGCAATGTTTTTTAAACCCATAATATCTTATATGTCTATGTATTCTGATTTATATCCTTTTGTTTTAGATTTCCAAAGAGTTCAACAACATCATGGAGTTGGATGGTACTAATGGGACATGAGTTTTCCTTTACAGGAGGTGTATGGTGCAGGAGCACCTAGGTGGTCATATGCCCCTATTTGGCCATCCTGAGTTATTTCACATTTCAATGCCATGTAAAGATTAAATAAGGTCCCGATTGACCATCCTTCATGTAATAAGGTCCTTGAGACTAGTTCGTAATGTTTGGATTCAAGTTGAGGTCTTGATTGTCTCATTGTGGTCAAAATTATCATTGTGTATTTAAGAAATCCAATGGGATGATCCACCATGTATAAGGGGTATTTGGGCCTATTAGAATGTATTCATAATTGTTTGAAGCCATATAGGTCCCATTTTATGTTTGGATTCAAGTTATGCAAAAGTTGTCCATAATGGCAAAAGTTGTCACAAGCAATTTTTGCACCACAATTGGTGATTAGATGTTTGTTTGTTAATATAAATTCAAAATACAATTGTAACCATTGGGGGGATTTTTAAACCTCTTTAAAATTATATTTACTCAACCAAGAAGAGGTTAGGATGTGGTATGTATGTTTTGAGAAAGTAAAGCAATAAAAGTTGGGAGTATTCTGCAATTTCCTTGTTTCTCACACATAACAGCCTGCTATTTTGAACTTCTACCTCCATTAATTCATTCATTGACTCTGGAAATACATTGAATCTAGAAATAAATTGAATTTGTTGAGGGAATTAATATCCTATAGTTTATTTTTGGTTTCACTCAATTTCATTCATTCTTGGCAAAGATATATTGGTTTTTGTCAAAATTGTCCATACCCTAGTCTAGGGTAACCCGAGATAGTCAAAAATGCTTTTGGGGTCATTTCCAAATTGAAAAATCCATTTCAAGGTGTGGGATGAACCTAGTAATCATGTATTTTTTTACTTTTCAATGCAGGGATCCATGTTATGAAAAGTACATGCATATGTGGGTGGGAATCTTTGATTTTCTAAGTCTCAGTCTGATGAGACAACAAGGTGGTGGTGTGGAAAGGGTGCGAGTACAAGGTAGAGCCTTGGATGGTTGGTGAAGGCTTAGAGGGGTGTGAGAGGATACCCACATACATGTTCCATGATTTGGTGACTATTTCTCAAGCCAATACACAAAACATCTATGACAGTCCTCAACCTTATGTATGACTGTCATAGTTTGACAGTAAATTAAATGCATGCACTTTGCAAGACTAGGGGATGAGTTTGATATTGAGTTTGGTGTCAAATAGAGGAGTATGAAGGTCTAATTTCATCATTGAAAATGTTCAAGAGTATCGTGAGGAAGGAGTGGTCCATGAAAGTATGATTGTCCTAAGTGTTTGTGGCTGCTACAGGGAGATAGTGTTGCTACATGTCATGCCCAAACTTTTGGGCAAAAACAAAACAACAATTTTTTTTTTTTTAAACAACATGAACTCACAACATATCCTAGATTATAATAACTTCAATAGAGTTTTGTCTTAACTAAAATTGTTTTCTAAGGTTGGATTTAATTAACCAACTCGAACGAGTGACTTTATTTGGTGGAGATTAATTAGTGTCATGGATTAGTTAGCTAGTTCAATTATCTTAATTAAGTTGTCGCTAATTAAAAATGAGGGTTAATTGGTTATCTTAATGTATTTAAATCATTCCCGACCAAATAATGATAATGCTATTAATTAATTGATGCACACGCAAATTTATTATTTAAGTCCAACTGATAAGGGTTCGAATTTCTATAATGCCATTTGCCAACTAAATCCGATATCAAGCTAAAGTCAGTTTTAATTTCCCTAAACCCTTAATTTTGACGATATAATTAATCTGGCCAATATTGGCCTTAAGGACTAGGAATCCTAAAAAAGAATAATTAATAGTCTTCAATTATAAATTTGCTTCCAATTTTTACTTTAATAACCATATACATTCGAATATATTAAATAACTATAAAATACCCCTAGCTAAATTATTTAAATCAACTATACGATTAATGTAAATGACATTAATTCCTCCATTTTAAATTTTAAGAAAAAGTCTACACAAAAATTTAATTCTCTAAACAAATTAATAAATTTCTTTATTTAAATAACTCTTATGACTAAAGTTATATGGGGGAAATTCTTCTTCAAAATTGTAAGGCATTCCCCCCCCCCCCCTTTTATTTTAATTTTAATTCAAATTTTAGATTTTAAACCCTAAATAGGGTTGAGTAAATTTTCCTTATACCTGATTTAAATTCTCTAAAAAAAAATCTCTTATTCTTAAAATGCTAACCCTAACCCGAAATTGGGTTAGGGTTGCATTTCTATATTTTTATTTTTATTTTATTTAACACCCCTTTTCTTTTCTTTCTAATAATTTATACCCTAACCTGAAATGGGTTAGGGTTTATTATACCATTTTTTTTTTCTTTTGTTTAGTGTGTGTGTGTGTTTGTGGGTGTAGGTACGGGGACGGATTAGGGCATGGCGGCCATGGGAGGCGAAGAGGGTTCGAGAGGGCTATGGGCGGAGGTGGTGGCACGGGCTCCCCTGGAAGCCACTGTGTGTACACATAGTGGCGGGCAACGTCGTCCACTATGTGCACACACAGTGGCGGATGGTATTGTTGCCGCCCACTGTGTATACACACAGTGGCGGGGTGCCTCCCATTGTTTGTAGCATAGTGGCGGTTGTGACCGTTTCACTGTGTCTACACACAGTGTAGTGCCTCCCGCGCCACCCCACTGTGTGTAAACAGTGGCTCGGCCGATACCCCCCTAATTTCCCTCTTTTTTATTTCAAGTTTTATATTTATTTATTTTTTTAATATATTTATATGTATAAATATATATATATATATATATATATATATTTATATGTATAAATGTATAAATATATTTATATGTATATATATATATTTACATTATATATATATATACATATATATATGTATATATACATATATATATATGTATATATATATATGTATATACACATATATATATATGTATATACACACACATATATATATATATGTATATACACATATATATATGTACACACACACACACACACACACACACACACACACACACACACACACACACACACACACACACACACACACACACACACATATATATATATCAGGTTCAGAATGGTTAAAGGCTCCCTTCTTTTTTCTTTTTTTTTTCAACAATGTATTTTCTCTTGGCAGCTATACTAACAACAACCTAAAATAAATAATGTTTTATTTTTTATTTTTTTTAATTCTCTTGTTTATAGATTAATAATCTGAAATGAACAAACAGAAGTAGGAAAATGATAGAAGTAAAAAAAGAAACAATAATGGAATTAACTATGTTTGTAGGACATTTGCAACCTCATTTAGATGCCTATTGTAAGGGTAAACTTTCATGGTTCTGTTCTAGATTCTTGTTTATTTTATTTTATTCTGTGTAAGCTAAAATGACAACAACATCAACATTCTATAATGCAGGAAAATATTCAGAATGCATTTCATTTCTCTTTTTTTTTAACACATACAACAAAGACTTTATTAACAGGCTTAGCTACAACAATACCTATTCTTCCTTTGATAGTCATACTCACAACAAGCTACAGATTTATAATTCAGCTTTATCCCTTTTATTTTGTTCTAAGTAAATATAAAAGGACAGTAAGCAAGCAACATGTAAATAATGTAGGAAATACCTAGATTCACATTGCATTTCTTTTCTGTATTTCTTTATTTTAAATTTCAGGGATGCAAAATGACAGACTTCATTGTAAGACCGAAATAAACAAAGTTAACAGCAAACTAAATAGATTACAGAACTTAGATACTTTTCTCATATGATATTTCAAATGCTATAGTCAATGTTTACAATTGGAGGGAATAACCCAACTTGTCTCTCATTTCAATGATGAGGACTTAAATACAATAATAAACCTCTCCAAACAAAAAATAAAACCACATACAACTCCTTATTTACATTTTTGCAACAAATCATAGAGTTACATTTTGCTTTTCTGCATCTGAATAAAAATCTGTATCTAAATAAAAATCTGCAACTCCTAGATTCTTTTCCCAGCAACCTGCATACAGAATTTTAGGGCTGTGACCATGGGGTGCTCACCTCCCAGCCTAGGCTTACTAGAAGCCATCCCCGAGCTTGGAGAACCAAGATCTAGACAGGGTTACAACCAAGCAACACAACAGACACATCCCTTCCCAAGCTGAAACTCCATCACAAAATGTGATGTCTTACTAGGGTGGAAGTGGACCAAATACCCTAGGGGAGACTTCTGCTAGATATAATTCACAGCCAACTCATGGCATCCATGACAGCATAACCAAAAATCATCCTTAACCTCTACACCCTTATGACCCCCCAAAAGGCAAACATGCCATGTTTGCTCCCCTTATGACCCCAAAGTGAAATAACACAAAAGAAAAGTAGCAAGGGTCTCATGGACAGACCCTTGAGATCACTCTCATAATGAGAGCCTCTCACCCTAAGGGTTGTCAAGCTCCTTCCACCCCCAAGACCATACTATCCTCCCAAGGAAAGGATGGTCTTGAACACTCCCCAAGCACAATAATACATAAGACATAAATAAGCAAGAAATTCACATAAATTTTTACAAGTGCAACACAAATAAAAATACAACAATTTTCATTCAAGCATTCTAGATCATATTCACATTTACATATGAAGGAAAAGATAACACCAACCTTGAACTGCCAAGGGAATCTAGGAGAAAGCTTGATGAAGAGCAGCCCAATCCTCAATCTTTTCTACAATACTTAGCCCAAATTTTCTATCCCCAAAATTGGTTTTCCTCCAAAAATTTCTCCAAAAATCTCCAAGGATGGAGAGTAGGTGATTAGCTCACTAAGATTCCATTCCTAGCCTAAGAAGGCCTCTCTCACTCCTTCCAACCTCTTGGATAGAGTGAGGGATCCCCCATTGGATTGTTCTTCCCTAGGTTTTACACACTCCCTAACCAAGGCACCTAGAGAAGGGTAATGGAATGGGAAAGAGGGATTACACCCATCAAGAAGGTTATCCTACAAAGGATGGCACTCCTATAGATGGAATTCGTCCATCTTGGGAAAACCACTTTTTTGGGTGGTTAAACAAGCCCTAAGGGAAAGACACATGGCCAATTTTGGCCTTCACCCATAGGTACCCCATGAGGCCTAATAGAAATGCTCTAAAATTGACTCTAGGAGTTGATTTGACCCTTAGAAAGTCCACCTAAAGTTAACCTACAGGTCAACTCTGAGTTGACCCTCCTTGTGGCTCACTAACCTAGATTTCTTGGTTCCTTCAAGGATAATTAGGAGATATAACAATTAACAAAAAATAAAACTCTCCAAACAGGTGACATGACAAATTGCCAACACAACATACTACATGGGTGTCAAGTGACACTACAAAATAATTCCACATCATAAATACACACATGGCAATTGTCCCTTAAATGATTTAAACAATTCAATAAATACAATTTACACTCATGCAACATTTTACATTTATGAATAAAATACAATACATATGGGGTGTTGCCTCTCCAAATGGACAACCCCTGGTTTTACGAACACACATAGGCCTAGGCTTGATTCTCCATAATATTTCCATGGTCACATGGATAATTTCCTGCACATCTCAATTTAAACATTAGTACTTCCCAATAGCCTCATATAATATAAAACACATAATTAGAATACAATACAATCATTCTGCACAAACTTGACATTATAAAATATGATTGTCACATATCAAAGCAATTCATCATAATCCTCAAAATTTGATCCATTTACAAGATATGCAAACATATTTCTAGCATTATAAATCCTGAAATTTAGATAATAACATACATCGTCACAATGTTCTAATTGATTGAAAAACAAGTTTTAAGGACCCGAAACCATTACATCAAAGATAGAAAGAAAGCTGAGAAAATAGAGTCCACATACAGAGCATCTCATCAAAAGACCAGCGAACAGAAAAAACAGCTAAACAACAAAAAATAGCAAAGAACCCAAGGAGACACTACATAGTAATTTTCTTTAGCAGATCCTCTGCCTTAGTCACCACCTCATCATAGGTCGCCCCAACAGCTTTTATCTCCTCTAGGTCCTTATTCACTTTCTTTTCCTTTCTCTTTCCACAGGTGCGGGTTCTGGGACCTTGGGCTTCCCCTGTTCCTTCTGCATCCAGGTCAATTTCCTGGGTTTCCTTTTTGTCATCAAGCTTGCTGATGAGGGTATGGGTGTTGTTGGCTAAGATTTTCAAAATGCTAAGGCTCTGCTTCGTAATGTTCTTGAGGCACTCCTCTATCTTGTCCACTTTGGCGACTGTGTCCGAGAGCATTTTTTCACTAGTTTCCTGTAGGGTTTTTCTATCCTGTATCTCCTTTTCAATTTTCTCAAACTAGGGATTAAAGGTATCTCTGATGTCTTCCACTTTAGCAATTGTGTTCTTTAGATCTTCAATATAATTGGCCATAATGTTCCCCTCTCCAATGTTAATGGTCTCCAGGATCAGGACTCTGTTGCAGAGCTTTTTGTACTCATCCGCAGTTTTCTTATTCCCATCAATAAGCCATTCTATGGTTTTCATAAAACCCTTCAAGGCCTCGGGAGGAGGACCAGGAGAAGGGGTCACTTTTCCAGGGGTTATCTGTTCATCTTTAGAGATATGGAGGGCAGAAATAGTGTCAGTGGCCCTGAGAGTCTCCTCCATAGTCTCCATATCTAGGCTTTGTTCAGCTTCCAGGGTCCTTGTTTGCTTGTCCTCTTCCGGTTCCTTGCCGGTCTCCTTTGGTTCTTTACCAGTCTCCTCTATTTTCTTTTGCTTCTTCCTGGGTTGGGCTTGGTTCTTACTTTTTTCCTTCAACACCCTCTTAGGGTTCTTCCTCTCCTCAGGGAAATCAGAGTACTCTTCTTCCGAAGAAATACTAATCAAGGGTTTGCTTTGGGGTTTTTTGCTCTTAGAAGAAGAGGGTCTTGATTTCCTCTTCTTACTACTCTCATACTCTGAGTCGTCAGAGCTTTCCTCATTATCAGTTGAGGAATCATTGTCTGATTCCTCCTTCTTCGAGAAATCAGAATCAGACATTTCTTCTTCTGAATCCACAGAGAGCTGCATTTGATTGATTTTAGTGGCCTTTAAATGGTCATAAATGAGGACCATAAGTCCCTGGTGCATTGTAGTATGACCCCGAGGATTTTCTTTATAGGCTTTTAGGGAGGCATTCATAGAACAGAGAAAGAAGTAAGGGAAATTCACCTTATCATTATGCCTAAAATGATTTAAGAGGACAAAATGATACCCATATACTTTCGTAAACCTACCATCTAGAGTTATATACCTCATTAAAACAAAGAGAATTTCCTGCCAGGGTTTTGCAAAAGCCCTAGGCGGGTAATAGGTTCTACTCAACTTTACCAGTCTTTTCTTCTCTTTCTCTATGACCAGGTACCTTTATGACCAGGTACCTTTCAATGGCTTCCTTGCTGACCTTCCTGTATCTATAGAAGTTGTAGCCCTCCCTTTTGAGTCCCATAGCTTTAGCTATTAAATCTTCGTCAATTTCCACCAGTTGGTCGCCCATTTTAAGCATGTCCTTCTTCCAATTTTTGTAGAAGAAGCTAGTTATCTTTCCATCATGGCCATGGAGTCTCTTAATGAAGCTCGAAAGACCACCCTTCTGCAAAATTTCCCACACCTCTTCTTTCTATTTCCACTCCTTGCAATTGCTTGGCTCATATCTTCTCCTATTTCCTCCCATGGTGTCGTTTCTCACAGCCAAGTTTAGATTATAGAACTGGTGAAATAGAAAGCTTTTCGAAGTTAAAACAAAAACCTAGAAAGCGTGCGTAGCATTAATTATCTGATGGGTTATAACACACGTTCTGCTGGCTTTGATGTTATAATGAGTAATTCCCTCATTATCGAAGTAACTCAAAGTGCTTACTTCAGTACTTATCATAATTGCCCTATCAATCAAAAGTCTTTGGGGTACTTCGATATCTTTCATTAATTATGATTTGTCTGACATCTTTGGGGAGACCGCTCTCACCAGTCCACATGGTAATAGTCTCATTCTTAACCACCACGTTTGCAGCCCAATTAGCAGAACAGTTGGCCTCCCGATAAATATGGGATATGTGGCATTTTTTGAAGGTTCTAATGATATCAATGGGAGAAAAAATTATATTGTGAATTGACCAAGAGGGCTTTGAGGTCCCATTGAGACACTTAATTATATTATTGGAATCCCCTTCTATCTAGAGATAGGGATAATTCCATTTTTTGGCTAGAATAATGCCTTGAAGGGCTACCATAGCTTCCGCTTTATGATTGGTTTGAATGCCAATAGGGATAGCAATCATACCTTTGCAAATGCCTCTGTCATCTCTGAGAATAGCTCCACAGCCTGAGGGACCTGGGTTTCCTTTGGCTGCTCCATCAAAATTGATTTTGAGCCAACCTTGGGGAGGGGTTTGCCATTTAACTTCAAGCCTTTTATTGTAGCTGATATTATGACCATCAGTGATCTTTATATTCCAAGCTCTTAAGATTTTTGACTCCAAGGAGTTGTTAGAGTAACAAGAGACCTCCATAGTTCCCATATTTTCCTGAATAGCCCTTTGAATTTTCTAAAAAACAATGTCTTGATTTAAGGACACATCCTTGAATATTCAGTTGTTTCTTTCCTTCTGTAGCGTCCTAAAATTGCGACACTTGCAATTTCGACTGCATTTCGGTCTTCACGATGGCGACGCAACACGCAACCTGAATGGAGACCCCGAAACCTGATTACGACACTGAAAACTGCATTTTTCAAGCACCCTGGCCTGAACCTCCTTGCACCCTGCTGTCCCGGGAGGTGGGACCAGAGCGCCCAACGCCCTGGTCCTTCAGGACCAGGGCGCCCAGCGCCCTGGTCCCTGGGTCCTATTTTGGGCCCGGTCTCTTTTGGACTTCGGGTCTTTATGTTTGCAAATTGGAAAATTATCTTTCCTGGTCGGCCTAAGGTCGGGAAAATCAGTCTATCAGCCCTAATTAACAAGTATATAAATGACATTTTCCTCTTTCATTCGATATGATGGAAAAGGCATGGAAATTATACTCAAGCATTCAAGCATTCAAGCATTCCTTCAAGCAATTGATCATTTCAAGTCTCCATTCAAGGCTAAGTGTTGCATTCAAGACAAGGATTCAACCATTGAAGAGGAGATCACATACTACATGCTACATACAACATACTACTACAACAAACATACAACATCTATACCTTCGCACATAAGGATACAAACATCCTTAGAACAAGGTATTAGTACTTGTTTTACAGTCATTTACAGCACTTGCTCATTTCTTGGTTAATTCCAAAACCGGGGTTTGACCTAAAGGCAAACCCCTAATCCCTAACCCCCCAATCGTCTTCGCTTTTCTGTGTGTAGGTTGCAGGTACGCAACTGAAATTGAAGATCTGGAATCCTTGTGCAGAGACGAACAGATCCCCCTTCGTTTCACGGATTTTTCGGAGGACCGTGGCGCCGGGCGCCATCGTCTCGACAACTTTTGCTCAAATTTGCAGGACAGCGCCGTATTGACATTTTACTGCTAATTCCAGGTCCGTAGCTTCATCCTATATCCATATCTCAGTTTATAAGCGAATCTTTGTCACTTTCTATGCATTCCTAGCTTAATTCTTCTATGCACATTCTTTACAAAAGAGGGTAGCCTTGCTTTCTTAACCCTTGAAACACATTTAGCATCCAATCTTGCATTGTGTGGGATTGGATCTTGTGGGTTTCAACCCCTCTTTTGAATGTAAAGTCTCTCCCCTAAGTGAAAACCATCGAATCCTAGTGAACCTCCCTTCTCTCTCCTCGGAGTTGGAAGAGGGGAGTACAACTAGGGTTCGATCGCGATTTTCCGCTTTACATTTTGGTGAACCCGACGTGAACATCCTTTCTAATTTTTCATGCTTAGATCTGAAAAAATTGATTACATTTCCATGTTTGATCTTTTGCAAAATTTTAGAGGTGATTGCATTAAAACCCTAAAATTTCTTTTTAGTAATTGAACTTGCGAAATGTCTAAATGTTAATGCTTGTTTCAGATTTGCCCTTCTATTACAAATTATCAATTCATATTTGTGCTTTAATTTTGAAAATTAAGTGGTTAAAAGTCAAAACCCTAATTTTTGAAACCCTCTTGATTCAACCTTTGTCCGACAATTTCACTGATCAAAACATCTCCAAATCAGCTGTAACTTTGGATTCCGCAATAAAATCACAATATCTTTCATCCCTGAAAATTTGGAAAAAAGTTGCGAGGACCGTGGCGCCGAGCGCCATCGTCCCCGACATTTTTTCCGAAATTTCGGGAGCAAGATCTTACTGTATTTTCCTGCTAAAATCCAGAATTTTGGCTGATTTTATCAATTTTAACACCTTCAAAATTACAGTCAAAGTTGGTCTTGTGATTGCTTGGATTAAGGCTTTTAAACATTCAAAAAACATTGAAATTGAAATTTTGTGTCAAAATTGTGTTCTTACTGTCCCAAATCTGAAAAGTGTGTTTGCATTCATTCGAAATTTCAGTGCTTTATTCAAATTCTTACAATTTGTGACTTTTGAAATTAAGTGCTTAATTACAACAACTTTAATTTCCGCTTTCAAAATTGAATTTTGCGTGAAATTGAGTCAACTTTTGAATTTCAAAACTTGCATTGCTTTTGGCATTCCCTCTAAAATCATAAAATTCAAAATTTCAGTTTCCCTCTCTTTTTCAAAATTCAAATTTTGCATTTTTTCGACAATTTTGGTAGGGTTCAATTTTGAATTTGCAACTTTAATTTGGCCTATCTACAGATCGTAAAATCACTCAATTTTTTCAGATTAGCTCTAAAATCATCATACCTTTCATCCCTGCAAATTTCGAAAAAAGTTGCAAGGACCGTGTTGCACTCCGAGCGCCACGGTCCCGGACATTTTTTCCGAAATTTCGGGAGACTATAGTGATTGCATTTAACAACTTAAATCCAGAAGATTGGCTGATTTTACTGAAAATTGCTACCTCTAAATTCAAAACTTTCTCTCTCTCTCTCTAGTGCATGAGTTTTACAACAATAAGCCCTACCTACACTATTCCTGTTAGACGAAGCCGTAGAATTAAGTCTTTCCAAGGTTTAACTACTGAGGAGATGGAACCTAATTTGAATAGCCTTTTTAACGAGGACATGGGTAATTCCTCTAATCCTCCTAATGATGAAGAAGCTCTCCATGAGGTTTTCTGTAGAACAACTTTCGAAATTGGATAACCAATTTGACGATTTTCGACAATGGATGTCTCAAGAATACCCTGATAGTCAAGCTCTTCCTTTAATTGAGGGTCTAAAACGTATGCTTCAAAGTGATAAGAATGGAATTGATATTTTGCGTTGTATTTCACACATTGTGAATTCGAATGTGATGCCTATGAAGAGTTGTGCCGAATCTTTAGGTTATACACAACCTCCTACACAAGTCAATCATTCTATTCCTTTGACAACTTCTATTGCTAGCATACCTACCTTTACATCAAACATAATGGCTACTTCTATACAAGACATTCCTCCTGTGATCACTAGTCATGGGGGCAACCCTTCTTCTTCAATTAACCCTCTTCCTTCATTTAATCTGATTTCTTCATTCATTCCTTCAATGAATGTCCCTATTATATCTCCACAAATGAACATGATGCAAGGGGGTAATTCGTTCAACCATTCTATTCCTCCTTGTAGTGTTCCTCCTGTCCAATCATCTCCTATGACTAATTATCATAGAGTCCCACCACCTTACTCTCTACCTTCTTTCAATAACATAACACCTCCATCTCAATCTAACACATCTAATATGAATTCTTCGACTGAAGCGACCATTAACAATCTTGCACAAACTGTCTCCTCTTTACAACAACAAATTGCCTCTATGAATCAATCTAAGTTTAGTGTGCCCACATTTGATGTTGCGAGCCCACTTTCTCTTGACATTGTTTGAGCTATCCCTCCTAAACATGTTGAAATCCCGCATTTGGAGCTTTATAATGGTAAAGGTGATCCTCTAACACATGTTAAGACTTTTCAAACAATATGTACTGATTTTGCTTATGACCAAAGGTTGCTTGCAAAACTGTTCACTAGAACATTAAGAGACAAATCCCTACAATGGTATTGCTCGTTGCCTTCCTATTCTATTACTTCTTTCGAACAACTTGCAAATGCTTTCATTCAACAATTTCAAAACAATATAAGTCCTAAAGTTACTTTGATTGATTTAATGCATTGTAAACAAGGTGTTAAAGAAAAAGTGACTGATTTCATTGGTAGATATAAGCATTTGTATGCTCAAATTTCTTTTCCAGTGCCTGACAATGATATTCAAAGAATCTTTATTTCTAATTTGCAAAAAGATATTCGAGACAAACTTCTGTTTTCTGAGTTTACTTCTTTCCAACAGTTGTGTGCGACTCTTCACAATTATCAACTGACTGTGAGTCAAATGGAACAATCACATCCTATGGCTCCGAGTGATAAGGGTGATAGCAGTCAACAACCATTTGGGAAGTTTAAACTGAACAGAGATTCCATCAAATTCAATGAAAACATCATCAACAACAATGTGAATGCAGCATCAGGTGTGCCTCCTATTTCTAAATTTTTCAAGAAAGAAAGAAAGTATACTCCTTTGAATGAATCATTGCATAGTATTATGAATAAGTTATTGGAACAAAATGTGCTTACTCTTCCTCCTATAAGGCAAATTGATCCTACAAAGATTACTTCACCTTATTTTGATAACAAAGCTTTTTGTCAATTTCATCGTCAGCCTGGGCATGATACTGAAAAATGTTTTTCTTTAAAGGGTAAAATTCAAGATTTGATTGATAATAATACTATCTCTATTTCTGGAGTGAATGATAAAGGCAACACATCTATAGCTCCTCCTAACCAAAATCTTTAGATTTTCACTGATCCATTACCTTCTCATACCTCTAATGCGATTGAGACTAATGATTCCTCTCTCTCATCTGATGGTCTTGTGTCTATGACTCCGAATGTGATTAACTTTGTAGAGCAGCAAGAAATCCCTAAAGAACCTTCCATCACATTTGATTCCAGTGAAACCATTAGGGCACCTGATGGTCCTTTATACATAGTTGCAAAAGTCAAGAATATACCTTGCCGTGGAGTGCTTATTGATCCTTCGTGCATGGTTAATGTTATTACTGAAGAATTTCTTTTTACTTTGCAATTGAATCAAGTGATCTATGACAAAACAGATGTGATTGTGAAACTATTTGATGCATTTTCTTCTCCTGCAATTGGTTCTATTACACTGCCTATTGAGGTCCATAACAAATCCCTTGATGTGAACTTTACTATTATTCCTTCATCCGAACAATTTCGTGTGAAGCTTGGCTATCCTTGGCTATCTTCCATGAAAGCTATTGCTTCTCCTATACATAAGTGTTTGAAATTTCCCCATAATGGTGAAGTTGTTACTATCAATCATAGTCTCTTTAAACCAGCTGAAAGAACTTCTAGCGTTCCTCTTGATTACTTTTGGCCTAAACAATTCCAATCTCTTCCTCCGCGAAGTGATCATCTTTTCAAATCTTATCAAAAGTGGAAAACAGATATGATCCTATCTTTAAGTGAACCTAGAACACCCAAACTTGACATTCCTATCATTCTTGAGAAGGAAGTTCTTCCTTTGAAAGATAAAACTAATGTCTTTCCTCAAGAAGATTCCCAACCCATCCCTATGGATGTGACTATGTCTATGCCTAATAAACCTTTTAAAAGTAGACCTATCCCTCCTCGTCATGATGGACTTGGTCTCCTTCCTAAACCAAACATTCCTCCTTTATATGGAGCAGTTCCTCCTCCTTCTTTTTATAGAGAGAAGAGACCTTCTTCTTCTCCTATTATTCAACCTAAGAGACCACAACCTAAACACCCAAGTGATAAGGATGAGAACATTCCTCCTCCTCAATCTTCTCCACTTCCTACTAAGACTAGACGAAATCGTTCTGCACGTGAACGCCGATGAAAGCGTCGTCTTAGAGCTCAAGCAGCTGCTTCTCAAACTTTGCAATCCCCAAAAACACCTTCAACAAGCATTATTCCATTTTCTCCTCAGCCGGACATTGAGCCTAAATCTCCTAAACATAAGATGCATGATGGTCTTGATCCTATGCACGTTAAAGATCCTATTTTTATAAATCTTGATGATGATATAGATGAAAATGTTATTCATGATGAAAATGTTATTCCTCTTGCTTCTGATAGTGAATATGAACTTGTTGATATTGATAACCATTTATCTAATGAATTTTCTAAAGCACTTATCCTAGCTCCTAGACAAGAACAACGTGGCTTGGAACATGAACATAGCCCTTGTTTGGATCTTGTGATAGCTCCATCTGCTGTGTTGGATGTTCCTCCTCTAGCGTGTTCCCTGCCTTCCCGAAACATTGATCAGCAAGATCGGGGGGTAGATGACGTGCTAGACTAGTTACATTAGCATAGCAGATTCTCTCCTCCTCTCTTGTGTTACTTCTTCTATATGTTATTCTCATTCTTCTATTTGTTGTCCTTAGTGTTGTCTACTTGAGGACGATGCAAAGCATTGAGATCTCTCGATCTCTCTCATGTTGACTCAAAAGACACATGTGTTCCCTTCTTCTAGGTGACCTTCCTTGATTGGGGAATGAAGAACAATTATGCATACATACATATGATATATATACATGAATTATCATACAGTATACTGACCCCAAGGAAAGCGAAGTCACCTCGTGCTTTGTGTTTTGTGTCTATTATCCTTGGGTTTATCTCACACTTGGGGGCTAAATCCTTGCGATAACGTGCTCCTTTCCTTTCTCATTCTTATATGTATCACTACCTTAAAGCAATCACCCCTGGTGAGGCATGTGCGATCGCTTTAACGTAGGGGGGCATACATCCCGTTCATATCTTTTCAAGATACTTGAGAATTTCTTGGCAAATTTAACCTTGCCTTGAGAATTTTTGATATCTTTCTTGCATGACTCATAGTGAGGGAACCTTACTACTGACAGTCATGGTTCTCCCTCGTGATCTTCCCTTTTACTTTGTCAATCGAAGTCGTAAGATCCTTAGTCCACTGGGGGCTTGGTGTATCTTGCCTCCTTGACATGGTGAAAGTCTTTCAATGTTGTTTCCTTGTACTTTACTGGAAGTATGAGCATACATACTCCTGCTAAAGTGGGGGCTAAATGTAGCGTCCTAAAATTGTGACACTTGCAATTTCAACTGCATTTCGGTCTTCACGATGGCGACGCAACACGCAACCTGAATGGAGACCCCGAAACCTGATTACGACACTGAAAACTGCATTTTTCAAGCACCCTGGCCTGAACCTCCTTGCACCCTGCTGTCCCGGGAGGTGGGACTAGAGCGCCTAGTGCCCTGGTCCCCAGGACCATGGCACCTAGCGCCCTGGTCCCTGGGTCCTATTTTGGGCCCGGTCTCTTTTGGACTTCGGGTCTTTATGTTTGCAAATTGGAAAATTATCTTTTCTAGTCGGCCTAAGGTCGAGAAAATCAGTCTATCAGCCCTAATTGACAAGTATATAAATGACATTTTCCTCTTTCATTCGATATGATGGAAAAGGCATGGAAATTATACTCAAGCATTCAAGCATTCAAGCATTCCTTCAAGCAATTTATCATTTCAAGTCTCCATTCAAGGCTAAGTGTTGCATTCAAGACAAGGATTCAACCATTGAAGAGGAGATCACATACTACATGCTACATACAACATACTACTACAACAAACATACAACATCTATACCTTCGCACATAAGGATACAAACATCCTTAGAACAAGGTATTAGTACTTGTTTTACAGTCATTTACAGCACTTTCTCATTTCTTGGTTAATTCCAAAACCGGGGTTTGACCTAAAGGCAAACCCCTAATCCCTAACCCCCCAATCGTCTTCACTTTTCTGTGTGTAGGTTGCAGGTACGTGGCTGAAATTGAAGATCTGGAATCCTTGTGCAGAGACGAATAGATCCCCCTCCGTTTCGCGGATTTTTCGGAGGACCGTGGCGCCGGGCGCCATCATCCCGACAACTTTTGCTCAAATTTGTAGGACAGCGCCGTATCGACATTTTACTGCTAATTCTAGGTCCGCAGCTTCAGCCTATATCCATATCTCAGTTTATAAGCGAATCTTTGTCACTTTCTATGCATTCCTAGCTTAATTCTTCTATGCACATTCTTTACAAAAGAGGGTAGCCTTGCTTTCTTAACCCTTGAAACACATTTAGCATCCAATCTTGCATTGTGTGGGATTGGATCTTGTGGGTTTCAACCCCTCTTTTGAATGTAAAGTCTCTCCCCTAAGTGAAAACCATCGAATCCTAGCGAACCTCCCTTCTCTCTCCTCGGAGTTGGAAGAGGGGAGTACAACTAGGGTTCGATCGCGATTTTCCACTTTACACCTTCCAAAGACCCCACAAAATGTGTGGAAGAGAGAGCTGCCACATGCATCTCAGAAAAGAGTTGGTCCAATGAATTTGCCAAGAAGAGAACAAATCTCTGATATTACTAGGAAACACCCAAGCTAGACTAAAGCTCTTGAGGAAGCTTTCCCAAATAGAGGTTGAGAAAGAACAGTGGAGGGCAAGATGGTCCACTGACTCTTCCTCATGAAAGCGCAACACACACCTATTTGGAAGGGCAAAACCTCTGCATTTGAGGTTGTCAATAGTAAGGATCTTATTCTGGAGAATAGTCCAGAAGAACAAATAGTAAGGATCTTATAGCTTGGTTAAAAGGTCTCACTCCCAAACAGAGGATCTTATTGGGAGTGAGACCTTTTAACTAAGCTTTAGACCATAAGAGATTCATAGGAGGGGAGGGAGAGAGGATACAATACATGAAAGATATAGTAAAAATACCTTTGGGGTTATATTTCTAGATCAGGGAATCCTCTTCCTTATTCAGCCAAATAGCAGACAATTGGGTTTTGAGCTTAGAGAGACTAGGATGAATACTATCAATGTTTTGCCAATTGTTCCCATCCCAGTAATCAGCCACTAAGGTACCAAAAGAGCCAATACAGGAGGGAGCATGGGAAGCCCACTCATAGAAATCCATAAGGGGTATGTCAAAAAGCCAGGGATCCTCCTAGAATCTAACTTTTCTGCCATTTCCAAGTTTCCATGTCACACCTTTAGCAATCACATCTTTACATTTCGAAACATGGTTCCAGATATGGGATCCATTTATGTTGAGATCCAAATTAAGAAAAGAAGAAAGAGAAGAGGATAGAAGAGAATACTTACTTCTCCAAATTTTGCACCATTCAGAATCAGAGTGAAACCATCTCCAAGCTTGTTTAGACAAGAGAGATTCATTTAAGGTGCGAATCCGCTTGAGCCCCAGACCACCTTTGCTTTTTGGCTTGCAGACCTGATCCCATGCCACTAGGGACATTCTTTGCTTTTCCTCAACCCTAGACCATAGGAATCTTCTTTGAATTTTCTCAATAGCTTCAGCATACTTGACTGGAATTCTGAATAAGCTAAGAGCATAAATTGGGATACTTTGAAGAGTATCCTTAAGGAGAAGGAGCTTACCAGCTTGACTTAAGAGAGCCCCTTTCCAACCTACAATTTTTTTGTGAAATTTATCAACCAGCGAACTCCAATAGGAGTCAGGAGGGGAAATCCCCATGGGGAGACCAAGGTAGGTAGCAGGAAGGTCAGCAATCTTACACTTTAGAATTCTACTGATCCTTTGTTGTCTTCTCTCTGGGGTATTAATGAAAAAGATCATCACAATGTTACCCTATTCTAGGATCATATAATATTCTATAACCATAAGGCATAGAAATGAAGCATCAATATATATCAATATTACCAAATTCATGGGACCATATAAAGTTCTATATCCATAGTGTGTCAAAACAAGCATCCATAATAGTTCCAATATGAAAATAACTGAAGAGATAGGATGGGTCGAGGTAGGGCCTCACACTATAGTAGCTTTCCTTGTGGCCTTTGGGGTGAATGGGGGGGTAAAGAAAAATGATTTGGCTATGAAGAGGAGTCTCCATAAAGTTTTAATGAAGACCCTTGGTTGGTGAATACTTATGGATCAATGGAAATTGTGTTTATGGATAGTTTGGAGTCGTAATAGAAGATAGGCTTGTGTGAGTGGGGTTTCGAGGATTTGGTGTGATCTAGGGGTTGGAGAATCTCAAGCTAGCCTTGGGCAAGTTAGATAAGCCTAGAATAATGTGTGTCAATGGTTGGACAAGGTTTCAAAAGCGTGAGTTCACTTTTGGGGTATGGGAGCCTTATGAGTCCCTATTAGCCTTGTGAGGGTTCTTGAGAGTTTGTGGAGAGTTGTCACCTTGTTTGAATAGGTGAGTTGGGAGAAATATCTCCCTAGGTTGTGTTGTATTTTTTGGATTTTCTCTTTGGATGACCCTCATTTCTTTATTTTCTTAAGGTAATGAAGAGGCCAAATTTGTCACGGCATTCCTCTATTTAGATCTTAATTCTTCTATATGTCATATCAATGTTATGTCATATATGTGCTATTGTTGGTAAATTTTTTTTGTGTTGTCTACTTGGGGATGATGCAAAGAGTTGAGATCTCTTTTCGGTCTCTACCATTTTAACCCAAAAAGACTTTTGTTTATTCATCTTATGTTCTCTTATTCCATTATGCTTGTAGTTCTACTACCTTTGGGGGATGAGATCAATTCAATGCAAATATACTTGATATGCATGATTTATCAAATTCACATACTAACACTAGTTAGCGGATTCCTTATGTGTTTTCTCATTATATTTGAAGGTAATTGCCTTTGATTTGTCATTGCTTGGGGGCATACCATTTTGGCAATGTTCTTGTATTTCAGATGCATGCATACTACCTTAAAGAAATTGCTCTTGTTGAGGTGTATACACTTTCTTTAACATGGGAGAATATTCTCTACTCATTGTTACACTTTATGCACACACCACAATACTTGGTTTGTACACTTTTTATCACATATCATGACATGTTTGGTACATGCTATAGTACCTATTTTGCAATTGATTACTTTTCAAATTGAACCTTTTTCTTTGTGATCTTTTGCATCAATTTTTCAATTCAAAATTTTCCTTCTCAACATGACTCATAGTAAGAACAAGCCTTGCTAGGCCAAGATAGTCATGATTTCTTTTATCTTCATGTGTGGCTCATTTTATCTTGATATTAGATTGATAAGATCCTAAGTCCTTGGGGGTTGGTGTATCTTGCCTCTTTAATGTCTTGATTAAATTTTCCAATGCTACTCTATACTTTACGAAGAGTTCGAGTGTAGGATCATACTCTCGCTAAAGTGGCAACTAGATATAGCATTATAAATTGTAGCCTTGCACAATTTTGTATCCACCTATCCCTCACTTTTGCATTCCAACCTGATATGCCCTGATACTATTTTGATTCTTCTCCCACCCACCTATATTCAACATTTTCTGCACTTGTGTAGGACCCTATTCAAATTTGAATCTTGACTGGCAAGACCAAGATGCCCTAGGTGTTGGCATTCTACACTCTTATGAGAATAGTTGATGTTATCATTGATGGAAACCAACTAGCAACGAACTAGCAAACATCTGTCAACCCACCGACAGTTACCGACACTGGCAATAGACTTCTACATACACCGATAGCGGAAATAATGCATACCGGCACTCAGGCCGACATGGAATAAACTTTGTTTATTGTTTTATATATGTAATTATCTTTTGTAAAATCCGACATGGCATATTGTAAAAGACTCATATTTATGCATGAGATCTTATAGGTCATTTTGAGCAAGAAAGTAAGTAAGAAAAAGAGTAAGGATGATATTTGTGATATAGTTGATAGAAAAGATTCTTGGTAATAGACTGATCTTAAACCAGTACCGAACCTGGCATAGTTGATGCTGATCTAAAGTAGCACATTGTATTGGATTTTAATAATCCATTTTGTAAGTCAGTGTGACTTCTGTTTTGTGATTGCGCAGTGAGCTCTAGGCTGCTAGCCTTCTTGCATGTGTAGGTCCCTCATTGTAAGTAATATTTATTCATTGGCCAGTGAGTGAATATTATGGATCACAAATCCCACCAAGGTTTTTTCCACACCCGGTTTCCTCATTATATATCTTGTGTTATGGTGTGTTATCTATGTTGTCTCTGTTATTCTTATTTGATGCATTAGTTCTTATTTTGGGATACAAAGTTCTTAATAAGTTTAAATATTCTACTAACCGGTTAGACACTGATTCACCTCCCCCCCCCCTCTCAGTGTCTTTGGGACTGTCATTGATTCTAACAATTGGTATCAGAGCCTAGTCTTCTATTTTCAAAAGCCTAACAACTTGAGGAAGATTCTGACACTGGTACAGATGGAGAACTTAAGAAAACCATTGGAAGGAGCTCTTGTAGATTATCATGCAGAGAAATTGAAGAATATCAAACTTGAAGATGATATGAGGATTGCACATGAATTCATTAAAGGACTTCAGGAGAACCTTGTTATAGCACAAAATAAAAGAAAATAACTTCTTGAGAAGATGCAAAAAGATGATGATGAAAAAGAAACTCTTAATGAAATTGCAAACAAATTGAGATAGGAAAATAGTAATATGAAAAATGAAATGCAAGATATGACTATGAGGCTATGTAAAGACATTGAAGACAGGAAGAAGAATGAGGAAGATTTGACTAGGAGACTCAATGATGCTGGAAATGAAAATACAAGACTTAGTCATGAAAATGATATGTTGAAGACAAATCTGACTCACATGCAACATGATAAAACTAAGCTTGTGAGACAAAAGGAAATTTTGGAAAATAAGTTGGCTACTGCAAATCAACACAAAGGAAAATTCAAGAAAAGTCAGAAACCTAATGGAAATACAAATGGACTTGGATTTGAGATTGGAGAAAGTTTCGATACTACAAACAATCTAGATCAGAACAAACTGGTAAGACAACCTAATGCTTATAAGTTTAATGGAAAATGTTTCAATTGCAACAAATATGATCATAGAGTAAATCAATGTAGATTTAGAAACAATCAGAATATTAATGCACCCACCGGTCAATGTTCCAAATGCATCAAAGTTGGTCATAATTCAGAAAATTGCAAAATGAATCTGAAATGCTATGTTTGTGGAAGATATGGACACCTATCTAATCAATGCAGAACACAAACCGATGTAGGATATGGAAAGGCTATTCAAAGGAATAATGTGACTTGTTATGCTTGTAACAAAATTGGTCATATTGCCAAATTTTGTAGAAGAAAGACTTCACTGACAAATAATAAAGGATCCAGTTTGAAAGGCAAAGAAAAGGTAGATGAGGTGAAGAAAGAATTCTCAAAACAATGGATTAGGAAGAGAGATCAGAATGTTGATGAAACTATCTCTATACCGGCAGAATAGAGTAATCCTCCACTGATGGGAGATTCTTCATCCAACTGAGGAGTAACCCTTTGGGGGTATTGCAGTAAGTTGAAAATCATGCAGATTACCCTCGGTCAATGGTGAGAAGATAAATTTCTTCTTTACCGGCAGATGTGTTAAGTTTTCACTTAACTAGCGAGCATTTAATGTTGTTGGTAAGAGAAATGTCATTATAAATCAGCTAACTTCCCTCTTTTTGAAATCACCGAACATTTAAATTAGCAGAGAGCACAAAAATAGAGCAAAGGCATTCAAGGTGAAGGTGTAGAGTGATTTCTTTCAAGCATTCAAAATACTTTAAGGTAGCTAAAGGTATTTTTCCATGGCTTCTTCTTCTTCTCCCAAATTTATTCGAAACCCTACTATTGTGGAAAATGTGAAACACCCTAGGCCCTTATTTAAAATAATTCCCGAAGTAGCTAAGCAAAATGATTCCATAGGGGCTGTAGACATCTAAAACTAGTCAATGCTTGCGGAGTCGTATTTTAACATTGGCGCATTGCCTTATTTTAGGGTTTTTGCGTCGCATTAACATTTCTCCTATGTTACGCACTTGGTCTTTATCATTTGTGAGCATCGAGTCCTTCTTCTGCATTCTTCATTTGTCTCGCTTTCGAATTTGGTCTTGTCGATAACAATCTTCAGTCATGATTTTGATCGATCTTATCCTGTCGCATCAATGTGCGTGCTCATTTGTCATTATTTTGGACATCGTCAATCCTAATTAGGGTTTTGTCCTCTTTTCAATCTTGTCATCTTGTGATCGATTCGTCATCGATCCTTGTCCTCTGGTCAATCTTGTCATTTTGCGATCAATTTGTCATCAATCTTGTCGTCTTGCGATCGATTTGTCATCGATCGTTGATATTTTCAATCTTGTCATTTTGTGATCGATTTGTCATCGATCATTGTCATTTTCAATCTTGCGATTGATTTGTCATCGATCGTCGTCCTTCTCAATCATGTCAATTTGGATCAATTAGTCTTTGTTCCTCGTCAATTGGCACATTTATCAATCAAATCATTTATCAGCATTGGTCTTTTATCAATTCAAAATCATGATCGAATCGACATCAAATCAATCTTACATCAAGACCTAATTGTCGTCCTTGCATTTCTAATTTATCTTCTAGGGTTTCATGATTTATTCATTTAACCTTGTTTGTCATTTTCTCTCCATTTTTCTCTTTAGGATAAATGATTTATTTTATTTATCCTAAGTCTTCTCATCACAATTAAATGTTCATTTGATTGGCTAACTAATTCCTCCCTCTTTTGTGAATTAAATTAATAAATGAAAAATTGTTAATTAATTCACTTAATTCCTAATTTCCTCATTTTCTAATTTCCTAATTTCTAATTCATCTAATTTTCTATTTTCTCCTATTTCTCCTAAATTCATGGGAATGACATAGCAAATTTGTCATAATTTGTCATAATTGACAATCATTCTGTGCTGCTAAAAATGTGGTTAGTATAATAGGCATACACATATAATGAGACAATGAAAACATAATTGAAAAGCTTAATTGAAAATTTAAACCAAAGATGCAAACCCTAAGCCTTCCTTGAAATGTCCCATTTTCCTCTATTCTTGAGGACCTTGAAGGTGTTGGATTGATGGGCTCTCAACGGAGCAATGACCTCCAAAGTGACAACTCAAGAGTTGAGTAGCTAATTGATCATGATTGACTATGGAGATGATATGAAATGCATGATTTAAGAACCTAGATGAACATGCTATGATAAATCCAAAGCTAATTACTAGATAAGTGAAATGCAAATGCCTATAGTAACAATGCCCAAATTGATATGAGATGGGATGTGCCTATAGTAACAATGCATAAGATGAAAATGAGATGGATCTGTATTGCTCCAAAATGAGGGGTATTTATAAGAATTCCAAGGCCAAAGCTAAGGTGGCAGGAATCGACGGTCCAGATTTGATCTGGAGATATCAAGGGCCAAGATTGAGGAAGTTGGAGAAGAGGTTGGAGGAAGGGACACTTGTCATCTCTGTGGTGACAAGTGTCAAGGAGCCTTGGTCATGAGAGGGCAAGTGTCCAAGGGAGGAGCCGTGTGGAAAAAGTGCCATGTGTCTCAATGAGAGAATATCCACACCATGAGAGGTGAGGATAAGGAGGTTAGAATGTGCAAGATAGGATAGGGTTAGTTAGACCCAAGATTAGATTGAATGGGTTAGGTTAGGGGATGGTTAGGTTAGGTGGTTAAAGTTAGGAGCCATGTGCTCATTTGAATTTAGGAATTCAAATAATTGGAAAATGGTAATTAGTCTCAACAAACTTGAGTTTGTTAACCTTAATAAGGGATTAGAAGAATTGATTAGTATGGAGAGACATTAATTAATTTAGAATTAATTAATCAAAGGGGGATGTGAGATGAACTATATAAATAAATCATGTAGATTTATTTACTAGTAGATGAATAAAGAAATTAATTAAATTGCTTGTGAATTCAATTAATTGAGAAGGGGAATTAATCAAATAATTGCGTATTTAATTAACTATCTTCAGACCATTTTTAGGTGTATACATTTTGCCCCTCTTTGAAGCGATGTGTGACGACGCATTGGTTCAAAGAAAACTCAATTGATGATGTTGCTGATATTGATTTTGACAAGATGCAGATTCGATCTTGATTTGATGCGGATTTGGTTTCGATGTGATACTATTTTGATTTGGAGATGATAAATCTCGATATGATGTTGATTCGATTTTGGAGATGATAAATCTCGATAGATGTTGATTCGATGTTTGAAATGATATGATGCCGATATGATGTGGATTCAATGTTTGAGATGATATGATGCCGATATGATGTGGATTTGATGTTTGAGATGATATGATGCCGATATGATGCCCTAGATGCTGATTGATAGATATGCGGTACGATGATGCCCCCTCAGGAGATCAATTGAGATAATTGACCTTTGGAGTTTTTGGATCTTTGCGAAATTGATTTCCCGATAAACTAATGGATGATTCCTGCAACTGTGGTTGATGAAAGTGTGAGTTCTTCAATCACTTTGATGTGGTTTGATGTGATGATTGATAGAATTTGATTGAATTGATAGGATTGATAAGATCGAGATCAAGTCTGGTTTCAGGAATGGCACCTCCTGTATAAGACAAAGATGATCAAAGCATCTGGTTTTAGGAACGATATATCCTGTATAAGACTTGATCAAAATGTCTGGTTCCAAGAAAGATTCATCCTATATAAGACCTGATAGAAAGGATCAGATGAGATGGATTGATAGAATTGATAAGATTGATTGGATAAAGAACTGACAGTTTGTTGATATCATGTTGCAGGAAGATTCATAAATGCTGATGTTGGCATATTTGGGGGAGTAGCATAAGATTTGCATTGGGTTTTTCCAAATTTAAAAAAAAAATCCATACGCCTCCCAAAAAATTTTTATGCATGCATGTATTTTCTAAAAAAATACAAAAAAAAATTTGTTTTTCATTTTTGCAATTTTCAAAAAAAATAAAAAATGTCATTTTTGCAATTTTAGATTTTCAGCTGGTGGCGCGGGGCGAAGCGAAGGGCAGAGCGGAGGAAAGGAGGGCGGAGGCGGAGGCTGTGGGCGCCACTGAGGGCTCCTCCGGCGCTGCGGGCGACACCGTCGGCACCACTACCGACGCCGCGGGAGGCGCCTTGGGCGCCACCACGGGAGGTGCCTTGGGCGCCACCGCGGGAGCTGCGAGCGCCACGGGAGGTGCCTTAGGCGCCACCGCGGGAGGTGCCTTGGGTGCCACTGCGGGAGCTGCGAGCGCCGCGGGCAGCGCCTTGGGTGCCACCGCGGGAGCGGCGAGCACCGCGAGCAGTGCCTTGGGCGCCACCGCGAGCGGGGGGGGGGGGGGGGGGATTTTTGTTTTTTTGTTTTTTTGTTTTTCAATTTTTTCGATATTTTTGAAATTTTTTCGATTTATAGATTTTTTTTCATTTTTTATTTATTTTGATTTTGGCGATTTTTAGATTTTTTGATATTTTTGAAATTTTTTCGATTTATAGATTTTTTTGATTTTTTTGATTTTGATTTTGGCGATTTTTAGATTTTGATGATTTTTGATGTTTTTTGGTTTTTTGATGATTTTTTGATTTTTTTTTGGTTTTTGATGATTTTTTGATTTTTTTGATTTTTTGAAATTGATGATTTTTTCGATTTTCTGATTTTGATTTTGACGATTTTTAGATTTTGATGATTTTGACGATTTTTAGATTTTTGACTTGATTTTTGGAAATTTTTGACGATTTTTTGATTTTTGATGATTACTGATGATTTGATTATTCTGATTTTTTGATGATTTGATTATTTTTGATTTTCGCTCCACGTCTTAGTGGTCACACTGATATGAGACAGTGATGTATTCATGTACACATCCTTTTGTGATGAGATATTGATGATTCCCACGATGTATATTTGTGATGTATCTCATATATTTTGTGATATCATTGTACCTTGGACATTGATTTTGTTTTGATGATATGATATGCAGTCGATCTTATTTGCTCTACATGACCTATGAGATGATGGATGCATTTTGTTTGGTATATGATTATGATGTGCAGTTACTTTCATGATGTATGCTTTAATTTCTATATGCTTATGAATTCTAGATGATGGATATATGATGATGCAGTATTTACATGATGTATGCTTTAATTTCTATATGCTTATGAATTCTAGATGATGGATATATGATGATGCAGTATTTACATGATGTATGCAAATGCAAATATGTATGGTGATGCTTATAATTTCTATGTGATGTTTGTATGATTGCAATGCTTTCTATATTTATGATTTTTTATTTTTTTTTCTTGATTTTCTCATGCATGTTAATATGAGATGGATGCAATGCAATGCAATGGTGTTATTTTATATGATTTGAGATTTTATGAATATCATGCAATGATCTTACTAAATGAATGAAAGATTTGATGCTTTATATGAATGGTGCCTTGGTATGCAATGGTTACATGAGATGAACTAACTTGTCATGCAGGATGAATGAATTGATTATTTTTGTTATTGTCCAATGTACTCAATCACGTAATACAAGAGATAACACCATGTTAGATTTGGCCTTGGAAAAGATGAGCATTATGATCCCATGCAGAATGAAATGCAAATCTATCTTTAAATGCAATGCAATGCAGTGATCGGACCGGTCATGGAGTCATTGCTTTGTTTCATCATTGAGCCTCTAAAATGTGGGAAGTGAGTGCAAACATCAATGGTATAATTGAACCATGATGACCTGAGCGCTACTTTCCTGGGTTTTGATATTTCAAGTTAGCATAAGCATCAAGGTATAATTGAACCAAGATGACCAAAGTGTTGCTTGCGTAAAACAGGCAGTATTAACCATTTCTATATGCAAGTCCGAAATGTCTTCCATGATACTCTGGTGATCATTTCCTTAGACAACTTTGCACATATTAATGATTAATTTACAGACAGTAGACAAGAAAAATATCATGTTCCTTCCTCGTTCCTCTAGCCAAAGACATCCCGAAGTTACTCAGAAATCATGATAGCGAAAATCCAAATAAAATAGTTGAACACTTATTGCCAAAGTGTTAAAATCATGAGTCGAGATATATCATCCATTGATATGTGTTTTGTCATGTTTAGATTGATATGTGATAGTTAATGGTTAACAATGTGATCTTATGTTCAATGTTGGATGTATCTCAGTTTTTCGCTTGACAAGCGTTGTCTGACTATTGTTCTACCTCCTTTGATTAAGCTCAAAATGATCAAAACTTTTTGCCCCCAGCCAGGTTCATGATTTTGCCCCCAACCTAGAAACAAACCTTATTATGATATAGTCAATGATCCAAACCATGACGAGAAATCACCTGGGATGCCTGCGTATGTACAAAAGGCTTTATGATATGAATATGAATAGTGTTGATGGAAGCGAATGCAAGCGGAAGAATGTGTGAACCAATAGATGGCAGAGCTAGCCGACAGATAGCACCTGTTTGCCAGGTTTTCACCATCTATTTTTATTGCACTTTTTC
The DNA here is from genome assembly GCF_030272615.1 of Cryptomeria japonica. Lineage (NCBI taxonomy): Eukaryota > Viridiplantae > Streptophyta > Pinopsida > Cupressales > Cupressaceae > Cryptomeria > Cryptomeria japonica. The sequence goes on from NC_081412.1 coordinate 259,713,691, forward strand.
TCATATTTGATTTTTTTTTTGGATTTTCAGCTTTTTCACTTTTTTTAGGATTTTCTGCTTTTTCACTTTTTAGGATTTTTTTGATTTTTCACAGTTTTTTATTTTTCTGCTTTTTCATTGTTTTTTGGATTTTTTAGACATAAAACTTCTTCAGATGCATGCTATTGATAGGCTCTTCGAGTTGATCCCCATCTTGTGTTGATAACTGATATGCTCTTGATCCAAATACTGCTATGACCACAAATGGACCCAACTAGTTTGGTTCAAATTTTCCCTTCTTTTCTTGATCTGACTGATTTCGTGGATTTTTCTTTAGTACTAGATCAAGTCCCCATTGGCAGAAAGGCCAAGATGTTGCTAAAGCATGAAGTTCTTGTGTTGGTGCATGGATCAAGTTTCCATGGATCTGACATTGTTTGCATGTTCTAGCTATCTGAAAAGAGTCTCATTCCATAGTTGGCCAATAATAGCCCAAGCGTATGATTTTTTTCGAAAGGATAAGACCACTTGAATGAGTGCCACAAATGCCGTTATGGACTTCATTTAAGGCCTTCTCAGATTCTTCTTGTTTGAGACATCTTAAGAGAGTACCGTCTAGACCTTGTTTAAATGGGGTATCGATGATGAGAGTATAATGGGAGGATTGGTGAATAAAGTTTCTCTTTTGGTTCTTTGATAGGTCAAGAGGTAAGGTGTTATCTTTCAGATATGGGACATTAAGAGGTATGATGGGGTGGTTATGTCCAATAAGTTGGCAGAGGGTTTGAGAATCCAGACAATTATGAGAAGGGTATGACAAATCTTCAACCAGGAATTCATAACACTCTTGATTTTCCTGTGTTTGCAATAGAGAAGCAAGTGGTGTCATAGCATCTGCTGCTTTGTTATCATTTCTTGGAATTTGTTCAAAAGTGATTTCAACAAAATATTTCTTGAAGTCATCCACCATCTTTTTGTAAGGCATGAGTTTGTCATCTTTTATTTTATAGTCATCATTGATTTGATTAATGACAAGTTGACAATCTCCAAAGACTTGAAGTTGTTTAATGTTCCATTTTGTAGCCATTTTGATAAATAGAATGCCTACTCTTGATTTATGTTGTGTTCCTCTAGTGATGTCTGCTCTTGATCCATGTTGTGTTCCATTAGTGATGTTTGCTCTTGATCCATGATGTGTTTCATTATTGATGTTTGCTCCTGGACTGATATTTGGGTGATGTATTATAAAGTCTGGATCGAACCCTGGAATGTCTGCATATGACTAGGTAAAATTGCTTTGCCATCTTTTGAAGGATTTCAAGTATCTTTTCCTTGTTGGTTCTGATAAAGAGATTGCTGCTGGATGTAGATCAATTGTGTCAATGATAACTACTGGCTCCATTAAGATAGATGACTTCTCTTGATAGTAGACCTGTAAGGTGTCAAATCTCCCATCTTTCAGTGCCTCAAGGAGGTTTTCATCGTTAGATGCGTCCTTTATTTTTACTTTTTCTCGGTCCAATGTTGCCAATAAATGGTTTTCAGCATTAGACCTGATATTGTTTTCTTGATTTTCACTTTTGCGACTAGGAGATTTGGCACCCACTTGATTAGAAGATACGTTAGTAGAATCCTTGGTGAAAGTTGTTGCAGGTTTGATCTCATTAAGATATAAGGATATGGTATGGTCATTAGGTAAGGTATCAATGTCAGTATGTCCTTCATTTTCCCAGTCCATAGGTTCAGGATAGCTTAAGGATAAAGGATCTTCAGGTTGATATGTTTCAGAGATATTGGGAGTCATGATAGAGATGTCAGAGCTTTCAATAGGTATTTCCATGTCTAGGATGATACTCTCATCAAAATGACCTTATACAAGAAAATCCTGATCGTCCTCGGTTAAGTCCATGTCAACTGTATGTGATTTTGATTCAAGTAGGCTAGTTCCTAGCATTTGTTCTGCATACGTGTGAACTACATCAACACCTACATCTACTTCTTCCCTTTCAATTTCAAGTTTCTCTTGTTTGTTGTTCCATGATAATGAATATTCTTTGTTCCCTTGATCTTTTAGCTACATTTGTTCTTCCATGTTTGACAAAATTGATGCAAATGATTGTTCCTTGGATTGTGTGCTTGAATATGCTTCCTCTCTGTTATGTGAAACAATGATCTCTTGAGCTGATTTCAGATTGCTCCAACACTACAATGGATTTGAGTCTGCTGAGATAGTGATTTCCTCCCCATTGTAGGGAAACTTTAGGTACTAATGGCATGTTGATGGAATAGCTTACATATCATGTATCCATGGTTTTCCCAAGAGTATGTTGTATGGTAATTCCATGTCTAGAACTTGGCATGATGTATCTTTCTGCAAAGGTCCCACTCTGATGGGTAATACTACAACTCCTTTAGAGGAATTCTCTTCTTCATTATGTGCTTTGATTTTGATCTTTTTCAGGGGATCAACTGCATCTTCTGAATAACCTAGAGCATGGACAAGACTCAATGAGCAAATGTTTAAGCTAGCTCCCCCATCTATTAGAACACGTTTAACTAGCGTTTTATGAATGAGGACTTTAATTTGCAAGGAAGCGTTATAGGGATGTTGCAAGGAATCAATGCTTGGATATGAAGTGGATGGGTTTTGAATAGGATCCTCTGAAATAGGTTTGATGGCCATTATGGATATCCCTTGGGGAACATCATCTTTGGGTGTATTGTCTGGTGAGGATGTTATGGAAGGTTTTTGCACTTTTTTAAGAAGCGTAAGAATAGATGCCTTTGGAGAGTTAATTTGCTTATGGGGGGATGAACCATTGCTAGATATAGGTGCGTGATTGTGATCTTTCTCATCCAAATCTTTTAGGGATCTCTTTAAGAGGTGCATAAAAGAGCCACCCTTCTTTGGATATGTATTTGAATCCCTGTTAAGTTTTGACATGGTTGGATTTTGGTTCTGGACTTGCTTGATTTCTCTAATATGTTGGCTTGTTATGTGTTCTTTTCTTTTGCTTTGGTATGCCATGTTTCTATGATCTTCAGGTATTTCCAATATTTCAGAAATCTTATGTCTTTGTGCTTTAATTAAAATGGGCATTGTGTTTTGAATGTTTTTGTGATTAAATCTTGCTTAATGTGCCGCAATAAGTGATCAATTGTTGAGGAAATGATTTTTTTTTTCAAGTATTTGCTTGTTTGCAAGTTTTTCGATCTTAGTTTTGGAGTGCAAATTTTGTGATTTTTGATATGGCCAAGTTCAAATAGGAATGATATATCCTATGATAAAGAATGAGGTTATTTTGATCAAGAGTTGTAGTTTCGTGATAAAGGATGATTGATCCTGATGAGAAACTATGTTTGAGTGATCAGTTTATCAAAGAGGGTGATAATGCACTTTAAGGTGTTTGATCTTTAACTTGTTTGAGGTGAATACTTGAGACCTTTGTGTGTCTTGTTCTTGAGTTTGTCTTGACAGAAGATAACCTGATTTAATGACCCAAGAAGATGACCTAGTCTCTATGTTTGACTATTTGAGAAATGGGTTGCTTTTGTTTTCTGATTTTGATGCAGTTTACCAAAAACGCTGACAAAATGATTAGGAACTCTGCTATACGGACCAGGAACACTGACAAATTTACCAAAAACGCTACTGAATGGACCAGGAATGCTGACAAACTTACCAGAAACGCTGACAAATGCACCAAAAATGCTACTATACTGACTAGAAACGCTACTTTGCATACCAGAAATGCTAACAAATAGACCAGAAATGCTAGCAAATAGACCAGAAACATTGTTCTACAATAGAATGACTCTAAAGCTCAAATAATGATGTGTAGACTTAGCAAATTAAGTATTTGAACTTAGGAGATTGCAATTTTGATCCAACTTTATGATTTTCAGACTCAGACAATGGATTAAGACCTAACAAGTACAAATTAGGAGATTTAATGTTGCAACATGAGCAATTTGATATGCAACTCATAAGAGTTGTTGATTAGACCAAAGGAGCTGACCTTTAGACCAAGAGAGCTATTGTTTAGACTAAGAACTCTATTTTTTAGACCAGAAACTTTAATTGTGCTCAACCTTGGAGAGTTTATGTTAAACTATGAGAAACTTGACATTCATACCCAGAGAGCTGATGTTTGGACTGGAAATGCGACTGTTTGGACCGTAGGTGAGACTGTTTGGACTGCAGATGTGACTGTTTGGACCGTAGGTGTGACTGTTTGGACCTTATGTGCAACCGTTTGGATCGTATGTGAGACTGCTTGGACTACAGATGCGACTGTTTGAACCATAGGTGAGACTGTTTGGACTGCAGATGCGACTGTTTGAACCGTAGGTGAGTTGTTTGGACTGCAAATGCGACTGTTTGTATTGAAAGAGCTAATCTGCTGCAAAACTTGTGAATTTGATAGTTTGAGGTTTGAGTTTTCAATGTTTGTTGTATTTTAATGGATGATATCTTGACTTGACTTACAAACACAGAAATCAGATTATATTTTTGTTTCAAAGGTTTTTAATTGTTAAAAACACATCAATCAGTCTATCCTAAGGAGATTGGCTGAGAATGAAAACCTTTGCTTGCTGACTTAGGTACACACCCAATAGCTAATCAGAATATGGCCACTGAGTCTCACGCAATGGATTCTCAATGCTGTATTATCCGACTCCAAACGCTAATGGGGGCACGATATGGCAAGTGTCTTGGGAGAGTTACTATCTCTCTTGCACAAAGATTATCACCCTTTCAGAGGTGAATTAGATAGCTTCTATTTTAAAGTTCTTAGTCAGGAATTCCGTTTCAAATTACCCCTTGAATTCACGCAAGCATGATTGAGGCCTATAGCCCGACAAGGTACCGAAACAAGCTGTAGTCACGTAAACGTGATTGAGACCGCGAGGCCCTACAAAATGCCCGATATGAGAGATCTCAAAGAGAAAACTCAAATAATCCCATTCTCTGAGACTTTAATCATCAGAGACCTATTTATTATAGTGAGTTGGAATGCTCAGGTCCAGCTGTACTCACTTGGGTCATTCTCACAAGGTGATTACTTTTTCCCACTATGACAAGCCCTCTAAAGATATGCAATTGAAAGCAAAGGATGAGTCTAGCTTTTTGATCACCTAAGAAAGGTGAGAGCATACTCACCTATCATCAAGACACGTAAGACATGTTTGTTCATTTCCATTGTAATTAGTCTATGTGCCTAATTTAACAAATATAAGTGCAAAATCCCGCAGCTGCAAACAAAATTAGTAGTTTATATTGCATTCTTTGGCGGCAAAGTAGTTTATAACTCCAGTCTTTCACAGCGAAATAAGTACCTGGAAAACCAACAATCTACAAATTAGGTTCAAGAAAATGACAGTCCAGAAGAAGAAATGAGGAATGCAACATACAATATTTGCAAAATTAATTTTAAAAAAACTGAAAATGCCATCAAATTGACCAAGAACGCTATCATATGTGCCAAGAACGCTGCTCTGCACACTAGAAACGTTGTTCTGCAAGCCAAAAATATTGTTCTACAAACCAAAAACGCTATCAAACAGACTGAAAATGCTGCCAAATGTACCAAAAATGCCACCATACATACCAAAAATGCTAAAGTATAGACTGAAAATGCTAAAGTATAGAAAAGTATAAAAACAGAGTTGAGGAATCTCCCAAAAATGCCATTTGAGGTGCTGTAATGCTACAAGAGATGCCAAGAACGCGATTCGGGAGCCCAAGAGAGCTAATCTGCACTTTGAAAGAGCTAATCAACCTGTCAATAAAATTTCCTGCAAGCAAACTTGCTAAACATCAAAGGGGCTAGACCCCACGGTGGGCACCAATTAATGTGCTACTAAAAATGTGGTTAGTATAATAGGCATACACATATAATGAGACAATGAAAACATAATTGAAAAGATTAATTGAAAATTTAAACCAAAGATGCGAACCATAAGCCTTCCTTGAAATGTCCCATTTTCCTCTATTCTTGAGGACCTTGAAGGTGTTGGATTGATGGGCTCTCAGCAGAGCAATGACCTCCAAAGTGACAACTCAAGAGTTGAGTAGCTAATTGATCATGATTGACTATGGAGATGATATGAAATGCATGATTTAAGAACCTAGATGAACATGCTATGATAAATCCAAAGCTAATTACTAGATAAGTGAAATGCAAATGCCTATATTAACAATGCCTAAATTGATATGAGATGGGATGTGCCTATAGTAACAATGCATAAGATGAAAATGAGATGGATCTGTATTGCTCCAAAATGAGGGGTATTTATAAGAATTCCAAGGCCAAAGTTGAGGTGGCAGGAATCGACGGTCCAGATTTGATCTGAAGATATCAAGGGCCAAGATTGAGGAAGTTGGAGAAGAGGTTGGAGGAAGGGACACCTTTCATCTCTGTGGTGACAAGTGTCAAGGAGCCTTGGTCATGAGAGGGCAAGTGTCCAAGGGAGGAGCCATGTGGCAAAAGTGCCATGTGTCTCAATGAGAGAATATCCACACCATGAGAGGTTAGGATAAGGAGGTTAGAATGTGCAAGATAGGATAGGGTTAGTTAGACCCAAGATTAGATTGAATGGGTTAGGTTAGGGGATGGTTAGGTTAGGTGGTTAAAGTTAGGAGCCATGTGCTCATTTGAATTTAGGAATTCAAATAATTGGAAAATGGTAATTAATCTCAACAAACTTGAGTTTGTTAACCTTAATTAGGGATTAGAAGAATTGATTAGTGTGGGGAGACATTAATTAATTTAGAATTAATTAATCAAAGGGGGATGTGAGATGAACTATATAAATAAATCATGTAGATTTATTTACTAGTAGATGAATAAAGAAATTAATTAAATTGCTTGTGAATTCAATTAATTGAGAAGGGGAATTAATCAAATAACTCCGTATTTAATTAACTATCTTCAGACCATTTTTAGGTGTATACACAATCAATTTTGACATAGTAATTTGTCATAATTATCAATCAATCAATTTTGCATAGAAAGTGTCAATTTGTCATAATTTGTCATAATTGTCATTCTTGATTTGAAATTTCCTTTCAAATCTCTTCATGCTAATCTTGTCTTTTCTCCAATTTGTCTATAAATTGGATGAATTTCTTCAATCAAAGCCCTGGTCGAATCAATCACGCTTCTAGTACCCTTTTGTTGTCATCTTGTCTTGTCAATCTTGCTTTCATATTATACTTATGCACTTGAAGGTGAGATCCACAAACAAAGCAATTTGAAGGAGAAATAAGGATAATGGAGAATCATGGAGGAGACATCTGCATTTGTGATGGTTTGCGTTTGAATTGAATTTTTCATTTCCATATCTGTATTGAATGTTTGTAGGTTTTGTTATCATTGCAATCTGGTTTTGTGATTGAGCTAGTTTAATTTCAATTTGCTTTGATGATTTCTCAATTCCTAGTTACAGGGGCATTTTCAAAAATTCCTAAAGATGTAGCTTTTGTTGAAAACCCTAGGATGTATATACATTGCAATATAGAAGAACTAGGTTCTGAAGAATTGATGAAAATGGTGCTATCAAACCCGAACACAAGATTATAGAAACTCTAGGTTTTGTGGAAATATTGAACTTTCCCCAATTTTTGGAAGTAGTGAGAATTATCTTAAGTAGAGCACATGGAGAATTTCTATGGTTGGATTATGTCTGCAAAATTACCCGACAAGCAATTAGGAAAGTGATTGGTTTACCCTCAACTGACAATAGACTTGACAAAATAAAGAAGATTCCTAACAACAAAGTGATGACCCTAACTAGAGCAACATCTGACAATAGATCACTGAGAGTGAATGATATCAAAGACATCAATGTGAGATTTGTGAGTATGGTGCTAGGTTACAAGACTACACATGCTAATAGACTAAATTCAGTTTCTATTCTTTGTATAAACAGTGCTTATGAGATGGTCAACAACAATGCAATGATAGATGTGTGTGAATGGCTAAAAGATGAACTCATTGATAATTTGAAGAAGATTAAAGGAGATAAGAAAGGAACATTCCAATTTGGAAATCTTTTGGTATGTTTAATGTTGTATTTCACTAAGGAAATCCTCAGTACAGGACCTAAAGACTTTGGATATGATATATCGGTAGGAAAACAATTAAAGGAAGCTTTTACCGGCATGGGAACTACAAAGGACAACAACATAATTGAATATTTTGAAACCTTCCAGGCTAAAATAAAAACTAGAGAAAGGCTACCACAGAGTGTAGTGGACAAGTATGAAAAAGAAATTTGTTTTGTTATCAAGAGAGATGAGACATGGATGGAAGTTGTACTCCTTAGGACTGTATGGGTGACTGAAATGGGATATGAGATAGATCTAAACATTCTTGAGACATATGCTAAAGCATTACTAGATGCACCGAGAGAACCATCAGAACAAGTTTTTGGTAGTGCTGAAACTATTGAAAGTGATGTAAAAACATTGATGCAAAGGAAGAAAAGAGAAAACTTTATCAAAGATGCTTCTAACAAAGTGAAGGAAATCAAGAAAAATGTAATGAACATCAGTGGCATATCGGCTAGTGAGCTTGAAGGACTGCAACCGGAGGCACACATTTCACCAGTTGGTACAACTTCTGGAATCGACAGTGACAAGGCAATAGAGTTTAAGAGAGTAGAAAGGAGGAAGAGAAAATCTTCACCGGTACCCTCTCCTTCACCCAAGAGAACAAGGACTTTAAGGAAGAAACAACAAGCAGTAAGGGGACCACCAAAGAAATTAACACCAAAGAAGAAACAACAACCTATCACCCCTTCTTTAAATGATTTACTAAATTAAATAACTGATGAAGGAAATTTGGCCAATGTACACCAACTGTATAACACATTTAATGATTTAGATAGGGAAAGCATTGAGAACAGTATAATTTTACATCTAGATATATACAAAAAGGTTTTAATTGAAGTAGTGGATGACTTACCCAATGATCTGTATAGGAGATTGGAAGCAAAAAGGATTGTAGTAATGGAATTGGATAAGAAACTAAAAGTTGAGAAACTTCTAGCTATACATCCTGTGAATTCAAAAGAAGAAATTGATGAACTAATCTCTCAGGCTAACCGATCTATTTTTTCCAATGGACACTAGCAAGAAAGTTTAATGGCAAGAAGAGTAAAAGAGATTGTAGATGAAACTGCTGATAACTGGGATATATTCTTTGTGGAGAAGGAAAAACAAGAGGAAATGAACCGGCCAAAGAAAACATTCAAAGTGTATCAGAAGGATAAGAACAAGGGAAAAGGTAAAGTTGGTGGTATTCCAAACATCAAGATCACTAAAAATTTACCGCCACCTTCGGATACTGCACTGATACATGCTGATAATCCACCAGTTATTGACACTAAAGGTGTCACACATGATGACACTAATTCTAAGTCTGAGATACTATTCACCATGAATGTGGACACTCAGAAAGTGAATATTGTTGTCGACAAGGACAATGCAGAGGTTAAGGATGACAATGTTGACTATAGTAACATTGTTGAGAAACTGGTAGAGACTGTTGAGGTTGAGATCCCAACCCAAACAAAGCAATCATTAGAAACAGAGAAACCTACTGAAGGAACAGATGTTGGTACAGGGCCACCGGAGACTGAGATACCGACAAAACTTATAGAGAAACCTATTGAGGCAGAGGTACATACTCAGACAGAGAAACTAATAGCAACTGAGACATCAAAACAGTTTGGTCAACCCTTGCTAGTTGAGATGCAAACATAGACTGATCCACTGGAGGTAAACACAAGTAAAATGGTTACAAATGATGGAAGCATAAAGGTAATAAAGGCAATTGGTGAAACTTCTGGCACTTCAAGTGAATTCAGACCTACAAATGTTACAGAGGTACTCTTGGACTCAATAAAAAAGATAATAGATTGAAATGCTTTGGCCTACAAAGAAATTGATAACACTGTACCTATTCTTAAATTGATTGCACCTAATTGTAACATAGATCATATTAAGGATTCTTTAGGCAAATTGGACACATTGCCAAATTTATTGTTGACAATGTAGTAACAGTTGATAAAGTGAATGAGGACATAATAAAGGACAGAGTTGAAAAGGAGAAGAACAAATTCTTTGATGACACTATAAAGAAGTGCACTGAATACATGAATACATTATTACTGACACTAAACTCTACTATTTTGGAGTACAAAGAGCTATATAGGGAAACATGTAAACATCACCTTCTAGCAGAGGACATAGACAAGGAGGTCAGTAAAATACAAAAGGAAATTGATGATATAGCAGATAATTTAATTGGTTCATCTGGTCACATATCAGTTTTTGAGCAATAAATGGTAGGATTTGAAGAAAAATTAGAGAAACTTGAAAAAGAAAAGGCAAGGATAAGGTCTAATGCCAGAGAGCTTAAAAATAAGCTTGGTCCTAAGTTGGACAATCTTATTTCCCAGAGAATAGAAATATCTAAGGCATTACTTCAGGGAGAATGATCATCAGAAGATCACATGCATTATCTCACCGACATGATCGAACAAACTGAGGCAACTTTGAAGGACAACAAAAGGTTTAAGTAGAGTTTGAATTTGGTTTTGGCAGATATCTTTTAGATTGTAACCAATCGGTTACAAACTTTGAGGTGAATTTTGCACTCATTTGAGTATTTTTGACAACCTTTGTCATTGATGTCAAAGGGGGAGTAGTGGAGAGAAAAATACATTTTCATAGGAGATCATTTGCTCAGGGGGAGCACATATTTTTGGAAACTTTTTGGAGTTCAGTTTTTGGAATAGGTATTTAGATTTTTCTCATGAGTGTTGCCATCAATGCCAAAGGGGGAGATTGTTGGCATTCTACACTCTTATGAGAATAGTTGATGTTGTCATTGATGGTTGTAATACCCTAAAAATGGTCATCTAAACCATGGGCCCCTAATCTCGACAACATCAACAAGGTCCTAAACAAAGGCAATTAAATCAACTTTGAGCACATTATTAATTCTTTAATCATCAAATGTTGCATGGCAAGTCAATTACTCAATATTAATTAAATATTTATTTAATTATTTGAATCATTCCAAGAATATCATTTTGATCAATTATCCTATTTAATTTATTAAATATCCTAGCATATTTAATTAATTAATAAATTTGCCACTTAATCATGCAAAAGAGGAATTAATTACAAAGCAAGAGTTGAATTGAAAATAAAATAAAAGAATTGAGAGAGAAATCAAACTTGAGATATTATTTCTTATTCTAAATCTAGAACTTGAAATTAGAAAAGCAATTAAATTGAATTATTCTCTAAAATTAGAACTCAAAGCTTTTCAGAAAAAGAAGTTCAATTGCATTAAAAAGACTCTTTTCTTGAATAAATCAAAGAATTATCTATTTTTATCACAGATGCATGAAATTAATTAATTCTTATTTCTAATGCAACTTGAACTTCCTATCTAAATGCATTTCAATTAAACTATAATTGGAATCTATCACAAGGTTAACTGGACCTAATTTCTCAATTATTTTCAATTAATCCTAAATTGACATTTTTCATTATCTCTCTTGCAAATTCTCTATAAATTCAACCTTCAACTCTCATTCAAAACACCCCAGAGATTTTTGAGAACACGCTTGGAGATTATTATTATGCTGACTTTGCTCTGGAGTCATTGAATACATTGTGCTTTTTTTATTATTTGCATCCATATTGCTTGAATCCATATTGCTTGAATTCATTTTTGCTTGAATTATACATCTATATCATGCTCATATAGATTAAATCCTTTGTCTTGGTGTAGTCTAGTCATTGGTATTGCTTATAAAAATCTGAGAGCAATCTTATACTCACATCTTTTAGAAGGCAATTAGTCGATTTGTTATGGTTTATTATTTATTGATTATTGATTTACTAACCATACATGTAATGACGTAATTGAAGTGTTGTTCCTGTAGCTATCAGACTCTTTTCACTTTTTCACACACACAATTCTGGCGCCCACCGTGGGGCAGAAGACTACATTTTTTGGCCTCCAAGACTCACTTTTCATTTTTGTTATTTTTTCAGATTTTTGACTTTTCAGATTTTCATCTATAAAGTCTCTGCATAATATCATACGACATTTCTCACAGGCCAAAATGACAAACTATAGGTGTCGTACTAACTGGAATCCTATATCGTACGATCTAGTAAAAACTGTTGTACGATTCTGTATTTTTCCTGGTTAAAAAGAGAAAAAAGACAAATTTTATGATTAAGGTTTTTTGTTCAAATTGATTATATTGACGACTAACCTTGGTTGTTTATTTGTCTATCTGATATTTTTTCACAACCTAATCAGTTTTTGCAGAATGCTTGTCGAAGAATATGCTTGTTGCACAAAGACAATATGACTACTAATTTGTTGTCCTTGCAGGTTGCATGGGAAGAATCGACCAAACATTGTGTAATCTTTAAATTCATTTTTAGGCACCTAAATTGCTATTTGGTTAAAGAAAAAATCTGTATTTCATGTTTTAAGTAAATTCTGAGAGGTAGGAGAGTATGCTCTTGTCTTTTTAGACAATTAGAAATCCAGACCCTTGAGGTGTTTTCTTTGTTTGAGATTTGTACATCTTTAGCAGGCCTGCCCTCTTGAGGAGCTTAAAAACTCTTAAAGTTGTTATGACCAGTGTGAGGGGAATGACCTAAGTGGGAATGGCTAAATGCCAAGTACTCCAACCCACTATAAAATAAATGTGATTTGATGAAAATCAAGTCAACGACAGTGCTCGGGAATAGCTCTCCTTAGTACCTTTGGGTATATTAAACCTTGGTTTTCAAGGCTGGGAGATCTCTTAATTGAGTTTATACCTTGACACATCGAACGAACCCCTTACTAGATCCAATTAAAAATTAGAAGCTACCCGGTTTAGCTCTGAAAGGGGGATAATCTTTGTGCAAGAGAGATAGTAACTCTCCCAAGATACTTGTCATTTCGTGCCCCCATTAGCATTTGGAGTCGGATAATACGATGTTGAGAATCCATTGCACGAGACTCAATAGTTGTATTCTAATTAGCTATTAGGTGTGTACCTGAGTCTAAAAGAAAAGGTTTTCTTCTCTCACCAGATTCTGTAGGGTTTGCATGAAGTGATTGGAGTTACTATTCATATTACATGTTTTTTGTGTTTTCATCCCTCAAACTAAAACTAAAATATCAAAAACAAGAGAAAACAAGAAACAACTCAATGATCAAAAACTCTACCCATGTCAGAACTAGTCTATCCTGAGTCGAAATTCTTTCCAAAACTAGTCTATCCTAGTAAAAAATCAGTCCATCTCAAAATTGGTCATACTTGGTTGTCATACTCAGCTATTGAAAACTTAGAATTTAGTCTTTGTCTTGTGAACAGTCATATGAATCTGATCATTTATCATCCTACTTCATATCCTGTGTCATACGAGTGATTATTTATCATCTGAGCCCTAATACTATGTCGTATGAATCCTAAAAGTCTGTCGTCTGATGCTGAATCTTGTGTCGTATGATAAAAAATTGCAATAAATATTTTGTCATCCTACACATACCCATCTGTCGTATGGTACTAGGCAGCAACTCGTACGAAACACTATTGTTGTCATCCTGAAGCTATTCAATTATCATTTGGCTCATTAAAACCTATCGTACAAATCTCTGATTTTGTTAGAATGGAACAGTCAAACTTGCCTAAAACAAATCTATAGCGAGCATAATAATGGTTATCATCATCCTAAGCATAAACAGATCAAGAAAATGTACCTCTTCTATTTGTGTTGCATGATTTGGTCGATCATCTTTCAGCTAGTTTAAACAACTACTTATCAAACTTAAGTCACTTAGATAACATCTCATATAGGATAGATCATTCCTGAAACCAGACTAAATCTTAGTCACTATTCTTGAATTAACTTAAATAAACATCTTATATAGGATAGATCTTTCCTGAAACCAGACTAAATCTTAGTTGCTTCTCTCAAACAAATATCAAACAACTAGCTCTGAATTTGACCTTGACCTCTGCATCACAAACAACTTTAGGTCACACTAATCCATAAAAATGCCTACTCAAACCAAGAGTTCTCGTAAGAAAGAGGCTAAAAGAAAAGAACAAACCTTCACATATCAAGATAACCCATATTACGTGAAGGACCCACTCACTGATAAACCTTCATCATCAGGGGTACCAATTTTTGATGAACCTGAATCTCCCACTATACATGAGACAAAACACAATGAAAAAGACAACCTTAGTATTCCTAAAATTGATAATGATTCCTCATCAAGTGAAGCTGAAGATTCTGAGCCTCCCGAAAAAGATATTCATAAATGTCAAAAGGATAAGGATTTCCAAAAAATGGTGAAGGCTATCATGGCTAGAGAAAAAGAAGACTATTTTCTAGAGCTAGCAAAACAAGGTGCCAAACTTCCCACTGGATATGACGTTCAGACTATTGTCACTAAATTTAGGAAGAATCACCTATAATTATGGTCCACAGACAATTACTAGCCTTACAAATTGAGATCATAGAACTAAAAAATAAGGATAAATCCCCAAAACAATATTCTCTAGAGACAATATGCCCATTTCCATTTGATAAAAACTTATACATGCCTCCATTCCCTTTACGAGTTGAGATCCCAAAATTTGACAAATATGATGGTACCTCAGATCCTCAAGATCATGTCAGGGAATTTTATGCTGCCTGTATGGAGTTCATGCATGATCAAATGTATCTCATGCACCATTTTTTGAGGAGTTTGGGGGGACAAGCTATGGAATGGTTCTCAAGTCTACCTAAAGGAATAAAAATGTTTGAAGAACTAATCCAAATATTTTTACAACAATACTCATACAACATTCGACATCCTATGACTATGATCAAGCTTTGCAATACTAAACAGAAAATAGGGGAGCCTTTTCTTACTTTCCTCCAACGTTGCAGAAAGATGTTCTCTAGGTATTCATGACCTATCCCAAATTCTGAGAAAATGGATATATTTGTCAACAACTTGGTCCCAGAATTGAAATATAGTATCCAAATGCAAGTACACCCAACATTTAACAAAATGGTAGATAATTCTATCTAGATGGAAGATGTGCTTATAAAGAAAGGAGATATCTCACCTTGGAAAGAAACACAACAAGGGTCTATCTCTAAAGAGAAGAACAAGTATTGGAAGTATGGCAAAGACAACAATAAGAACGTTGTTAATGACGAAGTAGTAGACACTGTTAAAACCAACTCAAAGCCCACGATATTCAACTTGGCTAGTGGCACACAAGCACTCAAAGTAGCTAAAACCACAACAGAAAATCCTCCGAAGAAAGAAAAAGAGTGGTTCAAAGAGAAACCTTGGCTTTCGAAACCTAGACGTGAATTCACTCCTCTGGAAGAATCATATGAATCTGCTTTCAAAACTCTATTGGAAAACAATCTGATAACATTACCAGATAATTCTAGGCCATATGATCCCAAAGTCAAACCAAAATGGTGGAGAGAAAATGAATACTGCAACTTCCATCAGAATAAAGGTCATAACACAAACAAATGCATGAAGCTCAAGAATGAGAATCAAGATCTCATAGACACTGGTAAAATTTTTATCGGGAATCACCCAACCAATGTTGATCACAAAGAATTTAAGTACCCTTTACCTGTTTATGAACAAGGTGAATCCTCAAAGACCAAAGGAGGTGCCAAAGTAAATTATACTTATACCAGCAATGATAATGTCATCAACATGATTGAGCCTTCCCAATCTGAATATTGCAATGTGATTATAATCCAAGATAAATAAAATTAATCATGATATCCAAGAGCTATGACTCGTTCTCAAAAAAAATTCACTCTACAAGGAGCTAGTTCTTCAACTCTGGCTCAAGAAACATCAAACCTACTAGCCAAGTCAAACAAACAAAAAGAATCAACATTTGATAAATTTAAAAGGCTAACTTCAACATCATCCTCCGGATATAGCATTGTTGAACAATTGAAAAGGACAAATGCTCAAATCTCAATATTTGAATTACTAAAAATCTCTTCTACTCACAAAGAGATCCTAGACAATGCCTTGCTCACCACTAATGTTCCAAAAGATTTAGACATTGATCGGTTTCAATCCATGGTGGGTCATCTGACTTCACCTTACTATCTGACCTTCTCTAAAGAAGATGATAAGTTGCTAAATCATCCACATAACTAGTCATTGCACATTGAAGCTATGATCCATAAACATAGAGTCAAATGTGTTTTGATAGATGGAGGTGTGGGGTTGAATATCTGTACTTATAGTCTACTTACACAGCTAGGATTTTCTGAAAATGTCATTGATCCGGGCAAGAAAATAACAATTAAATCCTATGATGAAGAGGAAATGACCTCTAAAGGTCTAGTATCATTACCAATTAGGGTGGGACCTATAGAAAATGTCATTTTTGAGGTACTTGATCTTCCTTTGTCATACAATATCTTACTGGACAGGTTGTGGATTCATGAAATGAAGGCAGTTCCATCTACATACCATCAATACTTAAAATTTCCCTACAATAGAGTTGAAGTCAGTATTCCTACTGATACAAATGTCCCTTGTAATGCATTGACAAAAGGTGTTGATAGCTTTATACCTCATAATAGGGAAACTTCTACAAATGAAAATCTAGAAGCTCAGATGAAAGACTTAGAAAAGAAATTGAAGATTACAAATAATGACATGGATGGCTACAAGATAAAACCGGTACTTTCATTATTCTCTCTCCCTCCATCACAAAAATAGTTGGGCAAACCATCAGAGGCTATGAGAACACAAACTTCAACTCTGAATATCATATATGATATTCTTTTTATACAGTCTTCTGCTTCCTTGGTAGATGAAATAGAAGAGGATGCAGTTCTTAAATGGATTTTCAAGGAAGATAGTCAAAATGAGGAAGTACAACATTGTGAGATTTCCTCAACCCAATATGGTCTTGGCTACAAGATGATTCAATGCATGGGATATTCAAGTACTGGTCCCCTGGGAAAACATCAAGAGGGTATTATTGAATCGATTCAGCTACAAACAAAATCAACAAATGATAAGGCTGGACTGGGGTACAATCTAAAAAAGACATCAGACCAAATATATGCTTCTAAGTCTAAGTGGTAGAAAATGATACTGCCTTCAACATTACAGGAAATACACTCAACAAACTCAAGCAGAGTGTGTAAAAGAGAAAGAGGAATCACCAGTCAAGAAAGAAGAAATAGTCAGCACTGAAGCTCTGATGGTGTCAGCTACAACAATACAAGGAGTTGAAGTCCCAGAGGATATAAGAGACGAAGTGGAAAGAATCAAAAAATTGTTTGCACCACTAAAGGTTCCAGTCACATACACTGGTAGGCAACAAGTAGAAGATTCAGAGACTAATTCAAATGAGTATGAATGGGGTCCAGATCACCTCTCAGATACATCTATTACAGAAACTCTAGAAGAGTCCAGTGATATCACAGATGATACTCAAGAGATGATGCATTTAAAGATAGAAAAGGATATACAGGAAATCAGATGAAAAAGGAAAGCAGACTATGAACAAGGGCTGAAGGAAGGAAGAACACCAAAAAAAATTTCATCCATTATATACCCCTCTAATAAAACAAAACAAATTAGGTATGGGATTACACAAGAAGAATTGGAAGCTATAGAAGCAAAACCAGTCATCAGTCCAGAGGAAGTTGAATGGAGTAGACGATAGGGAATCATAGAAACATCAAGATCATATCAACAAGTGTGTCAGATACAAATGATAAATGAGTTAGATCTTAAAGGAACTTGCAACATTAAAGATGTTGGTATTGATACCATACATATACTCACTAAATCACATGAAGAAGACTCGGAAACTTTATCCGATGACTCTGATGACTCTGACAACAGTCCTATTTTTGAAAGTATCTACTCAACATCCAACTCTAAATCATCTGATGTAAATGATGAAAATTTGTCTACTGATCTTATGGCTATCTAACCACGGTATGAAGTCTAGTCTGGAGTAGAGAACGACACTACAAGTATGTCTATTGGATTAGGTCAACTAAATATTAATGTGCACTTTAATAATCATATTCTGACTCTTCCTGGTCTTAAGACATTTACGCATGGTATCTTTCTGGAACTTGACTTTTCGATCCACAGTTGTGATGACAATACCGTGAACTCCCTCGAACCTGTCCACTCTCTATACTTAGTACATCCAGAACTAATTGACTGTACTTTACAAGACTAGCCCATGAATATACCTACTTTTGCCAATGACTATACCTTAGCCTATTATCTCAATGCAGTTGAACCTATGGACTCTTCCACCAGTGAACAGAGTGAAAACATGACTAAAACAAATATCAAGTATCTTAGTCCCAAAAATCAGAAAAATAAAAATAAAAGATCTGATGGCGAAAACCACATTGTGGCGGTGTCAAAATCTAAAAAAGAGAAAATAAAGGACGTACCTAAAGGTGAAAACCTCTCTGAGGTGCTTGAAGGTGAGATACTTGATATACTGCCAAGTCACTTCTAGGAAAGGTCTTCTATATTGATCGAGCCAACTCAACTAGTGAACATTGGGAGTCAAGAGACACCACACATCATTTATGTAGCTCAATCATTATTAGTAGAAGAATTGAAAGATTTCACTCATCTCTTTTCAGAAAAGAAGAACAATTTTGCATGGACATACTCTGATATGCCAAGCCTGGATCTTGATCTTATCATGCATCATCTTTCTATCACACCAGGAGTTAAACCAGTCAAGAAAAAACTCCATAAGATGCACCCTCATGTGGCATTACTAGTCAAGGCTGAGCTAGAAAAACTGCTAAAAGTTGGATTTATCAGAGCTATAGACTATGCAGAATGGATTTCAAAAATAGTACCTGTGTCAAAGGTAGACAAATCTATTAGGATTTGCATGGACTTCAAAGATCTCAACAAAGCTTGTCCGAAGGATGACTTTCCATTACCAAACATTGATATGATAGTCAATATGACTATTGGGTATGAGATGTACTCACTAATGGATGGATTCTCCAGTTATAATCAGATCAAAATAGCTCTTGGAGATCAAGAAAAGACAACTTTCACCTATGCATGGGGAACCTTTTTCTGGAATGTCTTGCCATTTGGGCTGAAAAATGCAAGAGCAACTTATCAAAGAGCAGTAACAACAATATTTCATGATATGATGCATAAGAATATGGAAGACTATGTTGATGACACTTTAGTAAAAACTATGAAGAGATCCATCCATATTCAAGAGCTAGGCCCTATACTAGATGGAATGGAAAAATTCAAACTCCAGCTAAATCCAAAAAAGTGTGCATTCATAGTGCAATCTAGTAAAATACTTGGTTACATTATTTCAAAAAAGGGAATCGAGGTTTATCCTGAGAAGGTCCAAGCTATAATGGAAATGTCACCTCCAAAGAACATCAGTCAAATGAGAAGTTTATAGGGATGTCTCCAATCAATCAGACGCTTCATTTCTCAGCTAGCAGACAAAGCTCAACCTTTCACAAAAGTATTGAGGAAAGGAGTAATATACAACTGGGATCAAAAATGTGAACAACACCTTCAATAGATCAAAGAGTACTTGTCCAATCCACCAATGTTGATGCCACCCATTCAGGGAAAACCATTGATCTTATACATATAAGCCATTGATTCATCACTAAGGGCACTTTTGGCACAACAGGATGAAAATAAAAAAGAGAGCTATATATTACATCAGCAGAACATTGGTGTCTTATGAAATGAACTACACTACAATAGAAAAGGCATTCTTGGCATTAGTCTTTGCATCACAAAAATTGAGACACTACATGTTAGCACATTCAGTCAAGTTGGTGGCTAAGATTGATCAACTTAAGTATCTTCTCAACAAAGCAACACTCACCGGAGGATTGGTGAAATGGGTCATGGTACTTAAAGAGTTTGATATTGAATATGTGGAATGCAAAGCCATCAAAGGATAGATAATTGCAGATCAACTTTCTGAAGCTCCACTTGAAGATACTCTACCATTGCATATAGAGTTTCTAGATGAATCAATAATGCACCTTACTCAACAACCTTGGAAGATGTTCTTTGATGGGTCTTTCACTCAAAATGGTTCCAGTGCTGGAATGCTATTTATTACTCCTCAGAAGTATTTAATCCCAAAGTCCTATAAGATTTTGTTCCCTTGCACAAACAACATTGCCGAATTTGAAGCTTTGGTAAATGGGATAAAGCTAGATATAGAATGGAAGGTTGCAGAATTACATATCTATGGAGATTCTCAGCTGATCATCAATCAAATCAATGATACATATCAGACTCGAGATGAGAAACTGATGCCTTATAAGAGAATGGTGGATGATCTTAAGAAATATTTTACTTTTGTATCATTCCACTAGATTCCAAGATCACCAAACAGAGCAGGAGATGCTATGGCCACCTTAGCATCTCTACCTGAGTTACAAGAATCCAACTTTTGCTTTGAATTCCTAGTGGAAGTGTTACATTACCCTGCCTATGATTCTCCTAAGACCCAAATAGTCTGTTCTATTATTGGACATGACTCATCCCGATATAACCACATTTACTCTTGTCTACAAGACCAAATTGTTCCACAAAATCTTACCCATAATGAGAAAAGAAACCTAACCTGAAACGGTTCACGATACATCATCATTGCTAGTGATCTATTTAGATGAGGTTTGGATGGTAGATTGCTTAGGTGTCTAGAAACTGAAGAGTCTAAACGTGCATTATCAGAAGTCCATGAAGGTATTTGTGGATCTCATTCAAATGGTCTTACTTTAGCTCAGAAACTACTAAGGGTTGGCTACTACTGGCCAGACATGGAGAAGGACACTATAAATTTTTCTAAGACTTGTGAGAAATGTTAGCTACATGGAAATCTCATACATGCTCCAGCAAGGGATCTCATACCTTTCATTACACATTGGCCTTTTCAGCAATGGGCCTTTGATCTCATTGGTCGGATATATCCTGCATCATCTAATGGACATAAATTTATCATAACTACCACTGAGTATTTCACTAAGTGGGTAGAAGCGGTTCCGCTCATCAAAGCAATCGACAAACAAGTAGCTTTGTTCATCCTAAACCATATCATTTGCAGGTATGGGATACCTTCATCCATCATGGCTGACAATGGAGGACAATTCAAGAATAAAGATCTAGACAAGCTCTTTGAGAAATTCAAAATTAGACAACACTGGTCATCTGTATATTACCCCCAAGGTAATGGACAAGATGAGGCATCCAACAAAAACCTTTTGACTATCTTGCATAGAACGATGAACAAATCTGGGAAGGATTGACATCTTCAGCTAAATCTTGCATTATGGGCTTATAGAACAAGTATCAGAACACCTACTGGGGCTATACCTTTCTCTTTGGTGTATGGGTCCGAAGCAGTATTACCTATTGAAGTCGAAATACCATCTCTAAGAGTTTCTTTGCAAGGTCTTGTTACTGATGAAGACTATAGCATATCTAGATTGCAAGAACTTGAATTGCTGGATGAACATCAACAAGTGGCATTTGATCATTTCAGAGTGTATCCAAAGAGAATGTCCAGAGGATATAACAAGAAGGTTCAACAAAGAGAATTTCAAGTTGGTGACCTAGTTTTGAGAGAAAATCCTAAAAATCAACAGTTTCGATACAACAAAGGGAAGTTTGAACCCAATTGGCTGGGTCCCTACATCATCACTACAGTATTTGGCTCTAGTGCCTATCAGCTCTCAACATCGGAAGGAGAATAGCTCCGTGAACTAATTAACACCATCCATTTGAAGAAATTATTCACTTAGAATTCTCTACTCCAACAACCTGTACAACTGAAAAATGTCCTAAAAAAACTCATAAAAATCATAAAAAGTCCAAAAAAAGAAAAAAAAAGAAGATGAAGAATCTCTCCCAAGTAGGTGAAAACCTAGCAAACAAGTGCCTCTTGTACTCAATGCTCCATCTATCAATGTAACATTGGAATTTCCCTCTTTCATGCATCTTTATTATTGCTTGTACATATTTCAGTCACTTTTTTGATATTCTGGTTTGTTGGAACCCTCATGGCTTGAAACTGATTAATGTCCTAGTCTTAGGTTAATCAATAGAGCAATTTACATGTCCTAAGAAGTATCAACCAAGTCATCTTTCCGTCAGTGAAACCTGGTCATCCACTCTGACTCAGTTAGTTGTCTCCTAACTACCGAAGAGTTTTATCATTGAGTACACAAGCAAAACAACAAAATTGAAAACAAACACTAAAAATTTTGAGCTATGAATGAAAATTTACTTTGTATGTTGTCTTTTATATTGATTTCAGATTATTATCCCTCAAAGTAACTCAAGGAAGTCTATATTGACTAAGAGGAGCAAGGATTGGGGGCATAATATTTTATTTGTTTTCTGCTTGTAGGAATGATTCTGATGATCTGGAAACATCTAATAAGCTGGGTGTTTGTGATAAGAGCCTTCACAACAAGGTGAAATCACCACACAGACCTTGACTCCACTTACTTGTATGCTACAGGGAGGTTCCCATCATTTCTTTGTCTATTTTGAGGGAATTTCTTTATCACGCAATTTGGGTCCCTGCGAAATTTGTCCAAGGATATGAACGAAATAAGGGTCATTGCGGACAAGATAATTATATTGCACATGAAGAGAAAGGAACTCTAATATGCCTGTTATGTTTGTTATGCTCATTGATGAAACTTAAGCATTTTAAATCCAGTGACTAGGTTTAGGTTGCATTTCATTTTGCATCTCATTTAACATTTCATTCTGTATTTTGTGAATTTAGAGTGATTTTTTTGTGGTAATAATCTCTTTATATTCTGAATGAGAGTTGGATACATCATTTTTTCTTAGCTAAGTGGTCTCTTTTTCATCATTTCTCTGATCGAGTACTTGTGTTTTGAGATGTTAACTACATACATAAGCATCTTATATAGATTCATACATTTCATTATTACTCATTCACATTCATCTTATTGCATAGAGAAAAAGAAAATTTGCATTACTCATTACTCATTTTCATCATTTATTTGCATATGAAAATAAACAAAAACAAACATTCATATTCATCTGCATTACATATTTCCATGCTAAATAGATATGCATACATATAGAATAAAGCATATATAGAAGACATATCATAATCGATCAACAAAAGTACTATGAAGTCCAATTATATATATATATATATATATACATATATATATAATCATTAAGTCTCAGAGTACAAAATGATGTCAACTGACATCTACAAACTCCCATCAGAGCAAGAATTGTATAGGCTACAAAAAATGGGTGTGTCTACAAAAAATCTCAGAGCTACAAAAAGAATATCTAGCTCTTGGCCTCTCCCTCATCGCCTAGTGGAGGAGGTGGAGCCTGCTGATTGGGATCTTGATGATGTACCTAAGCTCCCTCTGACTGTGCCATGTACTATGAGTACGGTACAACCTATTGCACCAATTGAACTGCTATGCTGTAAGCTGCAAGATAGTAGGTTGCCCGACTCATCTGATGAAGAACCTCCCGTCGCAAAGAGTCTCGCTCTTCTCTCATCTCTGCTAACTGACGGTCTCACTCTGCTAGCTAAGTCTATGATACTGTCAACTGTGACTATAACCTCGCTAGGTGTACTCTCATCGACCGCATTGTGTCGACCCCCTCATCCCTTGCAGGCTCTCCGCCTCCATCTCCACCTCCATCTTCGCCTCTAGCTCCCCCTACTCCTCTCTCCTCTATCAGACCTGTCTCAGAGCTACTCACTCCTCCTCAGCTCCACCTAGCCTCACACCAATACTCCCTAGGGATCCACCCTCTCCCCTCTGCTGTCTAACCCCAGCTGGAACCCTACTGCTACTAGCACCAGGATCGCCACCTACCTGCCTCAAAGCCTCGACTCTTTGTCCCTGTCTCTTTCCTTGTCCCTATCCCTATACGGGGGCATCATCCTCAATCTCCTTAATGTGAGGTGTCTACTCAGCTGGATCAGTGAATCTAGGGAATGGATGTTGCTAGAACCAATCCTTGTACTGGGGCAATACCCCCACATCTGCAATATCATCCATGCAATCCCACTGGATTTGCTGTAATCCAGTCAACTCCTACATACCCAAGGAATAAGACAACCTCGGTGCCCATCCCCACCTCTCCTCATTAGCATATCTCAAGTATGCAGTGAACTCCTCCAAGATCCCCTGAGGTCTACCATACTACCTCATCACTCGCAAAACCATGAATCGCTCTACAAAAGTCTGCGATCTGCTGATGAGTGGGAGTGTAACAAATAGATCTCTGCATATGATCCTCCAGTCATCCGATGGCTCTAAACCCCTATAAGGTCTCCATATCATGGCTATCAAATCATCTAGCTACCATCTCCAAAAATTTGTCTTGCCTAGAAGGGGCTGAGTAGCATATCTAGAATATCTATACACAATAGGCTGAGCAGGCTCTCTTCTGTCATCTACAATCGACCTACATACTGGGAGGTGCTCCCAAGCCCACACCTGTAAGATCAAAGCTCCAGCAGCCATGCTCTTCCCCTCCCTATAAACAATCACATGCATCTCATGATACATGTGGGCCAATATACATGAACCCCAACCTAATCTCTGAGGGGTCTCAATAAGTCTCTCCAACATCCTACCCCATCCACAAAGAAATCCCTGTTGTCCTCTATTTGACATAAGAAAATAGCCGATAAACCCTTCTAAGACACAAGCTAGTGGAAAATACTTACTGTACCTACTCATCATAACGTCCCAACTGATAGAACATGTCAGAATGTCTGGATCCCTGAACACACATCTGACAACCTGTAATCTAGGAAGATGCATTGCATCATAATCTACCTTACCCCTAGCAAAAGGGATATGGAGAATCCTGTAAATATCCTTGGGAGTGATGGTCATCTCCCCAACTGGCAAGTGGAAGGTGTTATGCTCAGAATGAAATCTCTCAAATAATGTTGTGAGCATACCATGATTCACATGGATATCGGGTAAACCAAGAAGGTGGGTGAAACCACACAAATCAATGTGTGCCTGGTCAACATTTGACAACTACCATACTAATGTCATAGTAGGTGGATAGACGTATTTAAAAAGAACATGAGGTAATCGAACCTACAAAATCAAACAATGAAGCATCAGAAACCATTCCAAATAAGCCTACAAGAGAAGTAAAACATCAAGCAAATTCAACTACATCAATTACAAAATCAAAATTTCAAGTTTACACTTTCAAAAATGCTGATTGTTTTCCAAACGATAAAACACAGAAGGGCAGAAACTTGTATGAGTCAGGAATAGGCCTCGTACAACAAAATACTCCCATATGATACAAGACTAGACCTAGGATGACAAAATGGTCTCTTTTGAATGTTGTTGTATGATACAGAGTGAGCTTAGAATGACAAAACTTATAGGTTTAAAGAACAAAACAAACTTTAACAGTTTGTCGTATGAGATAGGATCCCGTCATCCTGTCTCACATGACAAAACGTGAAAGCCCGACTTCAACATGCCAAAAACTTGAAAAATCAATAAAAAAATTCAAAATTGAAATGAATAACTAGGTTAAGATAGATCACTTACTGCTGGCTCATAATTTCACAGTCAATTATGTTGGCATTTTTGTTGTTTATGTTGTGATTGTCATTGATGGACACACACCTGTATTGAGATCTCCTTTATATGTATGAGCTTGTGCTCAACCAGTATTTGTTCCAACTGGTATGTTGTATACTAGGCTTTAGACTAGTGGTGATTTTGTAGAATGTGTTTCTCAGTCTGAAGCAGCATGTCGACCCCAAGCGGTTCGTAGATCACAAGTGGTACAAGGGAGAAAAGTGGCACAACACATTCTTACTAGCCTTCATTTTTGTCAAACCGGAAACCGGTATTTTGTATGAACCGGTAATACTTTGTGATGAGTTACCAACTAGCATTTTGTGATGAGTTACCAATCCACTGATTGTTTGACGGTGCCAACACATTGATGGTGCTTCTTGTGTCATGTTACTGAGTATGTCTAGATTCATTGAACCTAGGAAATTGAAATGTAATCCTATTGGACCGACATGAAATCAGATTCCATTAAAAGGACATCATGTCTAGGGTTTTAAGTTGTTGCTGAAAGGGTTAATGTCGAGCTAGGGTTTAAGGTGGAAGTTGAGAATGATCTTATCTGAGAAGATCAAGTTGTAACTATGTGAGAGAGAGAGAAGACTGAAGTAATGCTGGAATAGATTAGCTATGAGCAATACTGGATCTAACCAAGCAGTTTGTGCTATTAGATAGATCAAACACTTGTTGATTACTCACATCTTTGACAAGTCTGTAGCCCTTAACTGGGTAGGCCTCAAAGCCTTTCTAAAATCCTCTAACAAGGTGGTTCACACATGTGAATCTAAAATCCTCTAACAAGGTAGTCTTTAATCAGACTTATCTCCTAACAGAGATTGAGATTCCTAACAGGATCTATTCTGATCAAGAACATTGTAAGACCTTAACCGGTCTGACCTTAACTAGTCTGGTTTCTATTCTGTAGATAGCGACTTGTGAGTTCCATCTCACCGTGGTTTTTCCTAGTTAGGTTTCCACGTCAAATATCTTGTGTTATGGTTGTATTGCTTTTGTGGGTGAATGCTTTATTCAAATTTTGGTTTGCATGTGTGGTAACCGGTTTGACTGTTAGACTGCTTTACCAGTTTATCTTTAGACTGTGTAAGTGTTTTAGTGCAGAGATTTTTGGCATACTAATTCAACCCCCCCCTCTTAGTATTCATCAATTGGTATCAGAGCCTACCTTTCTATAAGTTTAACCACTTGGAAAGAGATATGGGGGAATACACCATGAGGGAACTTACTCAACGGCTCACTAAGTCTGAGCAAGCCTATGATGATCTTATGGTCAAATACAAGGCATCTCAAGCAAAAAGGAGAGAACATGCAGAGAAGCTGATGGAACTATCTGAAAGCAATTCTAAAGATGAAGCTAACATGGAAGCCATGATTGCTGAAGTAAATAAACTGAATGATTCAAACTCCAATTTGAGAAAGGAGTTGGAAGGACTGACTATTAGGTTTAGTCAAGAGCTTGAGAACTAGAGAAAAGATAAAGATTGGATAAAGGATAGAGATCATGAGATATCCAAGTTGAAACAAGAGATCAGTGCACTGACTGCTCGCCTTCATGAGAGCAGAATGGAAAAAGAAGAATGCAAGGAGAACTGAACATAGCCATCTCAAAAAATGCAAGTCTAATGGAGACAAACACTGCTATTTCCAAAGAACTCTTTGAGTCAAAGGAAATACTTGCTAAGTTTGGCAAAAGTACTGTCAAGCTAGAGCAAAAGCTTGAGTCATCTAGACCGGAAAAGAATACCAATGGTCTTGGTTTTTCTGGACATGAGGAAGGAGAATCCTCAGAAACAAATGCTGAAGCATCAAAGAAGCAAGCGACACTCAAAGGAAAAGGTAAGCAAAAATTCAAACTTGTTTGCTTTAACTGTCTTAAAGAAGGACACACTACCAATGTATGTAGGAGCAAAGCCTACAATAATTTTCCTTACTTTATCAACAATGTACGTAGATCAAATAAGTTCAATGGTCATTGTTATGCATGCAAAAAGTTTGGGCATAGAGCATTTGAATGCAGGTCTGTAATGGATAACACTAGAAGATATCCTCAGAGGACCCAAGGAACTGGTCCCGAACCTTTTATGAACTGGAACCACAACGGGTTTAATGTCTTCAATCATCAGTCAAGAAGCAGTGGTCATCAAATGGCAACCGGATGGAGAGAAAGTTGTATGATCTATCATGGTCATAGTCACACTGCTGCAACATGCAGAAGGAAGAATGGAAATATGTACAATGGACCTTGGAAAGCACCTGGACTTGTTTTCTATCACTGCAACAAACTGGGTCACATTGCAAGATTCTGTAGAAGCAGAAAAAGTATATCTGATGATATATCAGTTACTCAAGAAGGAGAAATAAATGTTGAAAAATGTCAAACAGACATGAAGAAAACATGGAAGAAGAAACCAATAATGTCGGAAGAGGAACGGGTTTCTGCACCTAGTGTGGAAATATAGGAACCGACAAACTAAGCCTTAAAGGCTTAGGGGGAGCAAACGGTGAAATGCTTTCGAACCCCCGGTTGAAATCGGTAAAAGACCTTAACCGATATGCAATACCTGTTACTTGGCAGAAGACCAGAAATGGTAAAAAGGCAAATTAGGGTTTACGCCCTAATAGAGGAGCATTAATGACAATAGGTGAGAGACATGTATAAATGCATTTTTCAAATCATTTCTCACTATCTGTTTTCGAGCGAAGAAAAGTTTTCAAGTGCAGAGCGAAGAAAAGGCGATTTGAGCTTAGATTTCAAGAAATTGAATAACCTTGAAAGAGATTCAAATCCAGTTTGCAAGCGGTAGTGGAGAACACAAAGTGGTGATTTGGCATCCGACGGAGAGTGAAGTGAAGCAGAATCAGGAAGCCCTAAATTTGCATCTGAAAGGTATTTTTCGTGTTCTTGAAACACTCTTCAATGGCTTCTGCATCACATACCAGTTCGAGTACATCAATTGAGTTGGAAAGTTTTATTCAGAGGAAGTCTAAATATAATGCTTTGTCACAAGTTCTGGCTGGAGTTATAGTCGAAGAAGGAATTTCTGATTATATTGATTGCAAAATAGAAGACCTAGGGTCTTTAGCCATTCACACTCAGTTAGGTCTATTTTGCGGCAAGGACAAAAAGATCAAACTAGAATTTAGTGTCATAGAAAAGAAGAAATTCCACAACGCAATATATTTTCTGGAAGATTTCACAGAGGATCATATCAAAATTGTTTCGAGCAGTCCACGGTGACAAGATGTACCTGGAAAGGATGCATGATATCACGCCTCAGGCAATTCATGCAGTCACCGGTTTTTTCAACACAGGGGAAGTGCCAGCCTTGAGGAAAGTGAGCAAAACGGAAATGACCAAGCTCACTGGTTCAACAAGTGATTCACGGGGTATGACAGTCAATCCTATCAAGGATGATCTGGTGAAATACGCCTGCATGGTGATAGGATACAGAACATTTTCAGCTAGTATGATTAATTTTGTATCTATTGCAGCGGTAAATGCCGCTTACCGAATGATAAAAGAGGATGCATCTTTTGCCTTATGCACTGGTATGCAGAGGCAACTCCTGTTAAATCTTAAGGCAATCAAATAGGACAACTCACTGAGGTTTAAGTTTGGACAACTACTGGTAGGGTTGTTCTTTTATTTCCAAGGCTACTTTTCGGGTGTAGGAGATGTCCAGTGGTCCCCTAACCAACCGGTAACCAAGCAGATAAAGGAAAGCGTACAAGCCATTGGAACCGGCTACCCTGAGGTATTGAACAAATATTTTGATGACTTCAGAAGAAAGATGAGTCAGAGGGTAAGAATCTCAGGTGACATAGTGAAGAAATATGAACATGACATCTGTTTCACTCTTCAGGTGGACAAATGTTTATTGGAGGTTGTTGAGCCTAGAATGGAGGAAGTGGAGCCTATGGGCTATGAAGTTATGTTTGACATGCTGGAAGGGTATGCCTCAACCCTTATTGACTCGCCTCTTGATCCAAAGGCTAAGAGGACCAGAACCTACTTGGAGAGGATTGCACGGGTTGAAGAACCATCCGTGAAGAAGGGAAAAGAATCGGCAGCTAAGAAAGCTAAGGCAGTGCCTGCAGCATCGGCACCAGCTACCACTGCAACTCCAAGAGTGACCAAGCGGTCACCGGCAAAGAAGAAATCAGAGGTAACACCAGCAAAAGTCTTCGAAAGAAAGAGGAAGACTAAGGAAAATGAACCGGACTCCAAAGAAATCAAGTCTGATGAACAACCAAAGAAGGAAAGACAGACAAAGAAGATGAAGAAGAATGAACCGACAACATCCGCACCAGTAAATATAGACATCTCCTCATACAAACCTTTGACACATTGTCAAAGAACAGTAAAAAATATTAGTAGAAAGTTACTTCATGATTTAATAGACTATTATGATGAATTTAATAGTGAGGAAAAAGATGAAGTACTATAGGAAATCATTCTTTATTTATGTAAAAATGACCGTTCACTATCAGAGATTAAATCTTAGACACCGGATTCATTATTTAAAGCATTAGATAATAAATGGCACATTTCCATTGAAAAGGAACAGGAGATTAGGGAGAAAGTCTTTGCATAGTACTTCCCCAAACTCTCAAATTCAGAATTATTTGATGCCCTGGATCAAAATAAAGGTCTCTTCTTCACAAGGAGAAGAAGACTCTGGTTGTTGGAGGGGAGAGTTGATGATGTTGAAAAAGATACACATCAGCATATGGCTCATGCTATTAGCTCTCACAAAGCATGAATGGCCAACCTCCAAGTGGAAAAGGAATCGGTTATTTCCAAACTGGATGAGGTCTTTGATGAGGAAGGAAACCTGGTGGAAGAACCAATCGACACCATCAATGTCGATGCCCTAGATGTAGAAGATGTCACTCAGAACATACCTTCTGAGGGAACTGGACAAGGGCAACAAGTCGATCAGGGTGGTGAACAAGTTGAGGACACATAGCAAGTGGCAAAGGAACAGGAAGAGAAAAAGAAGAGGGATGAAGATGAGAAATAGAAGAAAGAGGAAGAGAAGAGAAAGGAGGAAGAGGAGAAACGAAAAGATGAAGAAAAGAAGAAGTAAGAAGATGATAGGAAAAAGAAAGAAGAAAAGGATAAGGAAGAAAAGAGAAAGAAGGAAGAAGAAGAGAAGAAGAAGAATGAAGAAGAAGAGAAGAAAAAGAAGGAAGATGAAGAACAGAAGAAGAAGGAAGCGGAAGAGAAGAAGAAGAAGGAAGAGGAAGAACAAAAGAAGAAGGAAGAAGAAGCACAGAAGAAGAAGGAAGAGGAAGCAAAGAAGAAGGTAGAAGCAGAGCAGAAGCAGAAAGAAGAAGAAGACAAGAAGAAGATGGAAGAGGAAGAGAAGAAAAAGAGAGAAGAGAAAGAGAAAGAAGAAAAGGAGAAGAAAAAGAAGGAAGAAGCAGACAAGACAATTGAAGCGATGAAGAGCACACAGATGGAGACTCCTAAGGCAACCGGTAGCCAAGCCAAACCGGCTGCTATCTTGAGTCCTATTAACCTCCAATCTGCAAGTGAGTCTGAGCTTATGTAGAGCATCAAGGTTGCCCAAGAGCACCTTGAAGGCATTCGCAGGGAAAGGGAACAAGATATTATACAGGTGGCTGTAGACACTCTTACCGGTTTAATCCCCGGTACTAATCTTCTTGACACTGAATCATCACTAGTACAACTCAAACTTCTATGTACTATAGTGGATGATCAAGTGCAGAGTCTGGAAGAAGTAGCAGATGCCAATGTAAGGAAAGAGCACCAAAAGGCTCTTAATGTTGCTCTAGTGAAGAAGTTGAATGAGCTTAGGACTGAACTACTAAAAGATCAAAAGGACATAAAGAATGCCTTGGATGAGGGAAACTTGCTACTTAGCAAAATATGTCAACCTCACCTATTCTATGATGATGTGCTAGCCAAGAAGCAATAGCTTCAAACGGACTTACAGTCCTACTTGGGCACATTCAAGACTCCTTATGATTCCTTTGCAGCATACGGGAAAACTGTTCACCAGTTCCAGGTCCAGTCAGCCAAGATGGAGCAAGAGATTAGTACACAGTCTAGGGATTTGTAGGAGCTTCAACTGGTATTACTTCCATGAGATTCCTAACAAGATCTATTTTGATGAAGAACATTATAAGACCTTAACTGATCTGACCTTAACCGGTCTAGTTTCTATTCTGCAGATAGTGACTTGTGAGTTCCATCTCACCGTGATTTTTCCCAGTTAGGTTTCCACGTCAAATATCTTGTGTTATGGTTGTATTGCTTTTGTGGGTGAATGCTTTATTCGCATTTTGGTTTGCATGTTTGGTAACCGGTTTGACTGTTAGACTGCTTTACCGGTTTATCTTTAGACTATGTAAGTGTTTTAGTGCAGAGATTTTTGGCATACTAATTCACCCCCCCCCTCTTAGTATTCATCAGATTGTGTCATATCTGGCACTCAAATTGATGCTCATGAGTGGGAACAAGCATTTTTCTTCGCAGAAGGCTTTTTGAATTTTCAAACTTGGAGGGTTAAAATGAATTGAAAATGATACTTTTACCCCTTATATAGCCAAAACCCTAATTTTCAACTTGCTCCAATGGACATGAAAATTTTACCCTTAGCTAATTTCCCCATTCTGATTCTATTTCCAGGATCGAAATCAAAATCAAAATTTGAGATCATTTTGCTAGTCAATTTCACAAAATTTGGACCACTTAGCGCTTTTCATCAAAAGCTCATTCTTTCTTCAAATTCTTCTCAATTTTTCATCAATCAACGTTGAATCTCAATTTAATTTTATAAATCACATTTGCGCTCAATTTCTTATCAATCAACGCTAAATTTTTTAAAATTCCTCTGAATCATTTGTGCTCAAATCAAAATCATTGCCAAAAATTGCTTATAATCATGTACCCTCTCTATCTTTTGATTTCGTTCCCAAGGGGGCACACTCATGATCTTATGGCCTCACATCTTCAAAGTCGAGAAAATTTTCAAATCTTCATCAAAAGTCAAGCAAAAATCTTTTCAACTAAAGAAAATCAATCAAAATCTTATCGCTAGGGGCATATCAATTTCATCACTTCAAATCAAGCTGATATTTGTCTTCATCTGAATTAATCTCTTAGTGTTAATCAATTTCATCGCTTTTCATCAAGTTAATTATTCGTTTAATCTCAATCAAAAGTTTAAAGAGTATCTTCGATCACACGCTCAATCTAAGTAGCTATTCAGTCTCATCACATCAAATCAAGTTGGACAGTTTATCTTCGCTCATCGTATCTTGATCCATCAAGTTCAAGATCAATTTTATCTTCGCTCGCTATGTCTAGTTCAATCAAGTTCTAGATTAGTAAGATCCGCTTCTTGATCAATCAAGTTCAAGTTTGGTATCTTTTCTCTCTATCGTTCCCAGTTCAATCAAGTTCAGTATCGGTATCACTTCAATCAGACTATGCTCAACTTCTTTGCTTCAAATCAAGATAAACACCTTGCTCTTCATCTGGTTTGTGATCAATCAAGTTCATAACTGGCATCTCCTAGACATCAACTATTCTTTGAATCAATACGTTGCTCGCACATTAATTCAAAGAGGGGCAAATGTAATACCCTAAAAATGGTCATCTAAACCATGGGCCCCTAATATCAACAACATCACCAAGGTCCTAAACAAAGGCAATTAAATCAACTTTGAGCACATTATTAATTCTTTAATCATCAAATGTTGCATGGAAAGTCAATTACTCAATATTAATTAAATATTTAGTTAATTAATTGAATCATTCCAAGAATATCATTTTGATCAATTATCCTATTTAATTTATTAAATATCCTAGCATATTTAATTAATTAATAATTTTGCCACTTAATCATGCAAAAGAGGAATTAATTACAAAGCAAGAGTTGAATTGAAAATAAAATAAAAGAATTGAGAGAGAAATCAAACTTGAGATATTATTTCTTTTTCTAAATTTAGAACTTGAAATTAAAAAAGCAATTAAATTGAATTATTCTCTAAAATTAGAACTCGAAACTTTTCAGAAAAAGAAGTTCAGTTCCATTAAAAAGACTCTTTTCTTGAATAAATCAAAGAATTATCTATTTTTATCACAGATGCATGGAATTAATTAATTCTTATTTCTAATGCAACTTGAACTTCCTATCTAAATGCATTTCAATTAAACTATAATTGGAATCTATCACAAGGTTAACTGGACCTAATTTCTCAATTATTTTCAATTAATCCTAAATTGACATTTTTCATTATCTCTCTTGCAAATTCTCTATAAATTCAACCTTCAACTCTCATTCAAAACACCCCAGAGATTTTTGAGAACACGCTTGGAGATTATTATTATGCTGACTTTGCTCTGGAGTCATTGAATACATTGTGCTTTTTTTATTATTTGCATCCATATTGCTTGAATCCATATTGCTCGAATTCATTTTTGCTTGAATTATACATCCATATCATGCTCATATAGATTAAATCCTTCATCTTGGTGTAGTCTAGTCACTAGTATTGCTTATAAAAATCTGAGAGCAATCTTATACTTGCATCTTTTAGAAGGCAATTAGTTGATTTGTTATGGTTTATTATTTATTGATTATTGATTTACTAACCATACATGTAATGACTTAATTGAAGTGTTGTGCCTGCAACTATCAGACTCTTTTCACTTTTTCACACACACAATGGCAACCAACTGGCAAACATCTGTCAACCCACCGACAGTTACCAGCACCGGAAATAGACTTCTATGTACACTAGCAAGCACTTCACCAGCAACGGCAATAATGCATACCGACACTTGGGCCGACATGAAATAATATTTGTTTATTATTTTATATATGTAATTATCTTTTGTAAAAGCCGAAATGGTATATTTTAAAAGACTCATATATATGCATGAGATCTTATAGGTCATTTTGAGCAAGAAAGTAAGTAAGAAAAAGAGTAAGGATGATATTTGAGATATAGTTGATAGCAAATATTTTTGGTAATAGACTGAGCTTAAACTGGTACCAAACCTGGCATAGTTGATGCTGATCTAAAGTAGTACATTGTATTGGATTTTAATAATCCATTTTGTAAGTCAGTGTGACTTTTGTTTTGTGATTGAGCAGTGAGCTCTAGGCTGCTAGCCTTCCTGCATGTGCATGCCCCTCATTGTAAGTAATATTTATTCATTGGTCAGTGAGTGAATATTGTGGATCACAAATCCCACTGAGGTTTTTCCCACACCGGGTTTGCTAGTTAAATATCTTGTGTTATGGTGTGTTATCTATGTTGTCTCTGTTATTCTTATTTGCTGCATTAATTCTTATTTATTGGTACACTGTTTTGGGATACAAAGTTCTTAATAAGTTTAAATATTTTGCTAATTGGTTAGACACTGGTTCACCCCCCCCCCCTAGTGTCTTTGGGAGTGTCATTGATTCTAACACTGGGCACCCTAGTCTTAGGACCAAGATGCCCTAGGTGCCATGGTTGTCCCAAAAGGGGCCTAAATTTCAACCCTACAATAGTCACATCTCAAAGGCAAGATAACATTCCCAATGTCGGTCTACCCCAAAATTTTAAACATATTTTGTGCAGTTAGGTATATGAGAAATCTTAACCTCACCATTTTAGGATCTCTCTATCAATCTCTCAATTTCACTTTTGCAAATTCAAGTGAGCAAGAAATCAAGCACCATCAAGGTAGTGAAGGAAAGATCAGGTTTATATTTCAAGCATTCATGATGGCATTCATGATGGCACCCATGATAAAGACTTTATGAAGACACCCTACCTAACATTATCAACCTTGGAATGAAGACTTAAATGAAAAATTCATCAAGGTATCAAGTTCCAATTCGCGAATTTCAAATTTAGATTTAGCCTTATCCTCAAAACATAAGCTTTTGCTTCAACATTTTTGTTACATTTCAATTCAATTCAAGGGTTAATTCCAAACTTGGGATTTGACCTAAGGAAACCCCCATCAATGATAACATTTTCCTTCTTTCTATGTGTAGGTTACAGTTGTAGGAGTTAGGGATAGAGATCATCAGATCTAACTTTTGTAGAGGAAAAAAATGGAGGAATAGGTTGAAAAAAATGCCACAGTCTCACACTTATAGGCCAAACTTGTTGCCAAAGGTACTTCTCTAATTATCTTATTAACACTTTTCTTTGTGCCTCTATATCTCATCTATAGCTTGTTGTTTCTTATATTTCATGTCAATTCTTCATCATTAACCCTAGATCTAGGATTAAAATACATTTAAATCAATTTTAGTTAAATGAAGGGAAAAAAATTGATCTACGTTCAATATTCTTGCACTAGATGTATTGAGTTATATATTCCTTCAATTTTGTAGTGCCCTTCCATGACACACTCCTTTATGATGAACATGATGGTTACTTATGGACTTTTTTAAGACTCATTATATTGATATATTTTATGGTGACTCTTGATACTTTATGTTTCTATGTTGGATGATGTTATAATCAAGACTTATGATGATGCTAGGGTTTATGTTTGGTTATTTATGTTTAATCATTATCATGTGATGTGATTTATATTTATTTATAGAGATGTTTTCCATGTGCTAACCCTTATTTTATGTTTACATTAGATATGATGTTGATGTTATTGATAATGTTATAACTTTATTACATTGTCATATTGTTGTGGATGTGAAAGGGACAATGTCACATCGCTCATATATGAGCAGGGTGTGATGTTGCAATTCTCTTTCACTTGTTTGTTACCTTATGTTTATATATATGCTGTGTATAGACATTTGGTGTTATGCAGGATGTAGGTACTAGGCATCGAATTCACCTGGTTTCACGGGTCTGAGCGTGCCTCTAATCCCAATGGCCGTTGATCGGAGGTGACATAAGGTCTTATTATACTCTAAACCTAGTCGGTGTCATGTCAATTCCAGTGTTTAAGCTTAAGTCGTCTTGTAGGTTTCATGTGGTTTGGGTATGATGTATTTAATTTAATTATTTTTTTTTATGTTTTGAGGTTGTGGTGATTAATAAATATATTATATGAATAGCCCTATGTGAGGGTAATTAGTTATATAGTGAATCTTATAATATAATATTAATAATATTTTGTGTATTATGCTATTCAAGTATTTATGTTTATATGCAGATTTAATTATTTATTTGCATTTTATGATTATTTGGGGGT
Source organism: Cryptomeria japonica (assembly GCF_030272615.1). NCBI lineage: Eukaryota > Viridiplantae > Streptophyta > Pinopsida > Cupressales > Cupressaceae > Cryptomeria > Cryptomeria japonica. The sequence continues at coordinate 259,750,617 of NC_081412.1, forward strand.
TGTAGTTAGTAATTGATATTATTATGTTTTCTTTTGATTTGTGGATTGGGTTGATCAGGTGTTCAAATGGAAAGCTGCAAATTGGGTTCTCATTTGAGAGAAAAGGATGTTTTTTTTTGTTTTACATGTATTTTTGGTGATTTTGGGTTTTTTGGTGAATGGTGGTTTTTTCTCAAGTGATGGAAATTTAGAATGTTGTAGGAATTTTTTTGAGAATTTGGATTTGGTTTTCGAAGAGGGAATCTTGAACTTGGATTTTGAAGGAGTTTTCTTGTGCATGCTTGGGAGTGAATTTGGAGTGCTTCTCGAATTCTTTCATTTTTGTTGTCCATGTGTTGGAGAAGCTTGAACGAGCTATGGAATTTATTGATGTGTCTAGACTGATTGTGTGGGATCATCTTTCTTTCAACTTATTGTCCAATCTTCTTTGTCTAGGTTGGTGGTCTTCTTGGCCTTCTGATATTTATGTATTCTTCAAAAAAAAAAAATTATAAAGATTGTTTGTTGTGTGTTGGAAATATGTCTTTATACTTCTATAAAAACTCTTGAGTTTTCATTTTATTGTTTTAATTTAATAGAGTGTTGGGTGTATCTATTTCACTTCTTTAAGAGGCTTTTTTTGATGTCTATATAGTCTTTTTTTTTTTTTTGATTCTTGTGGTTGTCAAATTATGTTTTGGGTAGGAAAAAACCTATTCTTGAATGGGTAGGAGTCATATTTTGAGTCTAGAGTCTTTTTGAAGTCCGTTGGTGAATTTTAATTTGTTTTTGTGTTGCAATTTAGTCTGTCACATATATGCTAGAATAGAGAGTATAAGTTCTAGAACATAGAACTTATGAGCTAAGCAATTTAGTGAATGCGAGAAAGTAAGTTGTGAAAGTGCTAAAATAAGTTGCATAAGGACTAGAAGAATTGATAAAAGCGCTAGAGAAAGTGTCAAGTGTGCTAAAAGAAATAACAAAGGCATTGTTTCTTAGTTTTTTATTTTGGTTTGATTTTTGAAGTTCATGTCAGTTTGGGTTAGACCAGAAGCTTATTTTGGAGTTTGTAACTTTCTTTGGTGATTTTTCCATAGGCTAATTATTTGATTTTGAGGATTCTATGTGTTTTTTTCCTCTCTTATTTGTGTATTTGTTTATCTTGATGTTGCATGAGACATATTAGATTTGAGAAATGATGTATAAATCATATTTGATGTTGTGGATTAAATTTTGATATAGAACCAATCTATCAAGTTTCATGTGGAATTATGAGTTCTTTATATGTTTTTTATTATGTTTGCACCCTAGGTTTTAACAACATGATAGGGGGAGTGGCTTCCAAGTGAGTGTCAGGGCCTTAAGTGGTTTCCAGGAGATCTCGTTGGAAGTTGTTATAACCAAGTGATAATCCTAATGAATTAATCTAGGGGTTGGGTAGTTTTCAAATTAACAAGATTAATATGATGCCCCACTCATGACCTAGAGTGCTAGTTTAGGTTGAGGATGAGTTTGGGAAGACCTTGTTGGCATGATTGTACTCCCTTCTCTTCGCAAAAGGTTGTGTTGGTTCTGCATGGGTGTCACTTGGTCATCAAGGTCTGGTGAGAGACTTCCAAGATAACCCTTGTTGATGGCATGTGATGACACTCTTCCCTATGTGTGTCCTAGAACCTTAATCCCTATGTTTGTGGAAGCCTTTGGTGAGTATATAATTTATGGTTAAGTATGTGCCTTATATTGTTAGTATTCAATTTGTTGTTTTCTAGCAAATGTTTTATGTTTTCTTTGATGTTAGGTATCATCATAGGTTTAGAATCTATTTGGGGCCTTATGTCATTCTCTAGAGCATGAGGGTTGGACCTTTTTGGTTCCACATGGTTGGATGGTTTGATACCTTCTTCCATTGGTATTTCTTTTCAAATGTTCATGTGAGTGATGGATGCTTCTAATTCTCTTTAGTTCTTGTGCTATGGATTCATGGAGTAGATGTGATCTATTATACATGTTCAATAAATATCTTTGTAATATGTAATTTGGATATTATTCATGTAATTAGTGTATTATGATATTCTTTTTGAAATGGATAATGTATATTTATAATGATTACTGTTGTCACAAAAGTTGAACTCGCTTGATGAACAATCTTTGATCATTAACCTTGTGCAACATGGAAACAACCTCCCAAGTGCGGGACTTGCAAAAGTGAGGTTGAGTCTCCAGAGAAGGCCGACTTCCTATCCAATTTGATGCAAGTGTTGGACTAACCTAACATAGATAAATCCTAATCTACTGATCTAATAGGGAAAAGGGAAAAAGAGGGAATGCTTGAGGGGAAAAGGTTTGCACCCAAACTAAAAATGATGATCTTCCCTACCTTTATTTGCACAAAAAATTAATAAAACTACCCAAGGATATGCACAGATTTCTATTCTAATTGATCACCTAAGTTTGAGTGAAGGTTAGAATTCTTACAAGGTGAAAAGAGGAACCAAGCTAGTTCACAGATAACATCTAAAGAGGGATTAACACAATCACCTATAGATCAAGAAAAAAAGCAAGAATGCAGTCAAAAAATGAGGTAAGAGAGATACACACATTATAAGAACTGAAATTAGGCAGGACCAGTAAATTTAATTAATGTGAAAGAAAGGACTTTTTTTACAAATACAGAAAACATAGGAATTTTGCAGAGAAAAAGAGAGAAGATCCTTTGGAAAATTACAAAAATTGTCTTTATAGATGAGGCATAACTCAAAATGCAAATTATAGCTGAAACCCTAACCCTCTTAGGGTTAGGTTACAAAAAATCTACAAGAGGAAGGAAGAAGATCAGATTGATCAATCTAATGGCATGTGAGTACAATCTGAGAAAAGTCCTCTACCTCTAAAAAAACAAAATATCCCTGTAAGAAAGATATCTTTGTGTGCAAGTGCAACATTTTGGCATGGCAGAGACAAGAAAGTCTTCAAAATGCATTGAATGGGCATGGTGGTGTCCAAGATAGGCTTGCAAAAGTTGCATCTAGAGTAATTGTGAAAATCCTTGATGGTTGTATGAAAATCAATTTGAAAAATGGGCACCGACCGAGCCAAAAGATTTCCTCAACCATCAAGTCGACAACTGTCCCTGTGCAGAGATTTGAATGCCAAACTGTCATCGTGAAATTGAAAGTCCATCATTAATTGGGAGATCTCGCGCACAGATGGGCATGTGAGATCTCACCAAGTAAGTGCTCAAAAGGCCCAATGCACCATTAAGTCACAACCATCCAATTTGGATCCAAGTGAAAATGGGCGATCGATATCGCACCAAGAAGGGAAGGGGCCCACTGCATTCAGGCATCACCACATACACATTGCCCGCCAACCCACAAAGAGGCAATGTGTCACCAAAGAGACCATGCGGGGAGGTGGGGAGGATAGATAATAAGCCTCCTTCACATCCACAAAATGAAACTCTAGTAGTTGGAAGATGATGCGAGGAAGCAAGCGAAAGGAAACTTGCATTCTGCACACCCACAAAGAAAATTTGGAGCAATCGGAAGACAATGCAGAGAAGCGGGTGGAGGAAATAAACTACCCCGCTGGCCTGAAACATGAAAGCCAAAAGCTAGAAAGACCATGCAATGGCATGGGGAGAACCAAAGACAACATCCTGTGGGCCCATGATGTAGATCAGAGGAAGCAAAAGAACCCCGCAGGGGCACAAGAGCCAAATGGTTCTCGCCAGACCGCATCGCAAAAAAGGAAGGAGCCAAAAGGAATGTGGGGAGGAGGGGGGAAAAAAACTAATAGCTTTCCTTCTTGTAGAGTTACGCTAAAGGATCCAAAAAAGACCGCAGGGCCACAGGAGCCAGAAAAGTATGCACCTTGTTATCACTGTTTTGAAAATTGGGTATTCTTGTCCCATAATCAGCTAAAATCTACAAGGTTGTGCTTGGCTTTTCATGTTGCCTCTGAGTTTTTTGGGTCAAAGAGGGTTTAAGGTTTTTGAAAAATTTAACCCTTCCTATGTTTTGAAAACCCTTGTGTTCTATTCTTGTGTTACCTTTTTCCACTTAATCAGAAGGGTTGGTCTATTGTGAAAGGGTCCCCCCTTTATGGATTTCCTAGGTGGGTCTTTATTATTTTTTAATTATTTGCACCCTTTCCCTAAGTTTTGAATTCTTTGTCAAGACACATAAAAAGCATGCAGGTTCTAGCAAATCTAACGGTGTGTGCGGTCTTGCAAAGGACATATACACGAGCTTTATCCTTCATGAAGTAGTGAAAGGATAGATGGGTCCCAGAAGTAAATAGATCCTTTGGATAAATGCAGATCAACTTAAGATTGATCCAATGGTGTGTGTAGATTCACAGCCAAAAGTGGTCCAAAATTTACCTTTTGTGAAGTAGCGAAAAGGTGGTGGGCCCAGGTAAGGTGGTAACGAAAGAGGTAAGAGGCAATCATCTCAGAAAGGATCTAATGGTCCACGTTGATTCATGGAGGAAAGTTGTCAAGGTTTTACCTTTCACGAAGTAGCGAAAAGGTGGTGGGCCCCAAAAAGTAAGCATGCCCTGCAGTTAAAGACCGATCGACTTGAGATTGATTGAGTAGTCTGCGTGAGATCATGAAGGGAATTTTTTGGAGGTTTAAAGTCAGTGAAACAATGAAAGGTTGGTTGACCCACATGATAAGCAGGTCACGGTTTTAAAGACCGATCAACTTGTAGTTGATCGAATGGCATGCGTTGATTCACAACCCCAAATCAAATGAAGTTTATCATTCGCGAAGTAGTGAAATGACATGGCAGTCACATGGTGGATGATATGGCAGGATAGGTGGATCGCTTGGTTGAGGTAAAGGATGGTCTGTCAGATACACGTGGCTCCAAAGGATTGTTGAGGGCCCGCTTTGATTTAACCGACAATGGTGTTGAAACCCACGGTGAAGTAGAACACATGGTGGTCCTAAATTGGAGCTTGATGGAGTTCTTGGCCAAATAACTGACTAACACATAAGATTCATTTACTGGTGATAAGAGAAAAATAGGTAGTTTCCGTGCCGAGGGCCCACTTTAAAGGTTTAAGTGTAGTAAAGGTTGTACATCTCGAGATGGATCCAATGATGGGCACTTTTTCACAGCCCAAAGATGCAGGGTAGTTAGCCTTCACAAAGCATTGAAAACTGCTAGCAGTATGGTTGTGCGCAGTTAGTGAAGTAGACTAGTGGTCACTATAGGCAGTAAAGATCGAGCGGGTGGTATTTGATCAGACGGCTAGTGCTATTTCACGTGATCAAAGTACACAAGGTTTACCCTTTGCAAAGTAGCGAAGGGAGGGTGGGGCCCATTACTAATATAGAATGACCAGGGGAAGTAAAGGTAGTGCAAGTTTCCAAGATCTGACGAGCGTCGTTGCTTCGCGAAGAAAAGGTGCGAGGGTTTTAAGCTCCGTGAAATGGCAAAACAACGAAACAGTGAAAAACCCAGAAAAGCTTGTGATCTGTTGGAGCCCATTTTTGAATTTGATTGTGAATTCAATTATGAGTTGATGGCCAAAGCATGCAAGTTAATGTCTCAATTCAATGCCAAGTTGTCGTATTAAGGTCTGCATCAAATTCAATATCGACACCATTTCGATGAGTTTGTTGCAGAGGAGCTGGTGCAGAGCAATTTCCTTCAGGCGAGTAACAGGTTTTTATGTCTTGCTTGCTAGTTACAGTTTGAAAATAGGTGTTATTGTGTGCTTATCTCATCAGAGTTTTGTTTGAGTCTTAATTGATAGAATTGTATTACCGAGATGGCACCAAGAAGGGATTTCACAGGGAAGGTAAATTATCAGGATAGAAACATATGTGATGATTTCCTTGAACAATTGACTATGTCCATGAATGTTGTAGCCAAAATTAAAGAATTAGTACCTAAAGCCCCCCGTCTAAGGATTGGAGATGGTTTGCATGACAAGGGAAACTAGTTAAGAGATCCATAGATAGGGATATCAGGTTTGGGTCTTTTCAAAGTAGGATTCAGTCAGAGACATGCCCTTTCCCCAATAAATAGTATATGGGAATTGGACGTAGGAAAGCTCATAGTCCCTGGGGTTTTCATGGATGTTGATTTGTTAACCCAGATTGCACACAATTATGACCCAGTTGCCAAATGTATCAAGAATTTAAAGGGGGGAGCTCTGATGGAGATCAATGATGTTGAGTTTAGAAAGGTGTTTAAGCTCAGTGAGGTGTCTAATTATCTAGAGCCCATAAATTTTGATACCTTGGCTCAGGTTTACAATGTACAAAGGGATCACCTTAGGAGTGGACCTTTGAAAGAGTTTTTTGTTAAAATAGGAGGGTTAACTATTGTAGGCCCTACTACCATGGAGCCTTTCTCCCTAAATTTGTTCACTCTAAGGGCTAAAGGCATGTATTGGTCACTATGTCAAATATTTGGGGAAGATGCTGAAACCACCATGCCAACTCATTATATGCTGATGATAGCACAAATTCTGAACCCCTCTCTGGCAGTAACATTTGACTATGTACCTTATCTCACAGATGCAATCCATGCACGACTAATGAAGATCAAAATTGGTAAGGTAGACAGACCATTTGGATGGTACTCTCTTCTCATGCACATGTTTTTGTTCAAAGTTATTGATTACTTTGCTAGTGAAATGGATTTAGTCTAGGAAAAGGATGGTGAAGAGATGCCTGTACAACTGTGGAGCACTATTTTGTCTTGGGATAGAGAGGATGCCAACTATGTAAAATTTGACAGATGCTTTGCATCTAAGATTAGGATTCTTTTATGTTCAGAGAACCCTAGGATCCCCAAAGATCTTTTGGAATTCCTTAGGCCTAAGGAATTTGCTGAAGACATCAAGATTGTGCACAACTGGGGTGACATATACTTGTACCTTGTCTCTATAGTTTTTCAGAGTTTATGGTTTTAGAGGAATTCCATATTTATTTCCATATCAAGTCCCATTAAAGATAGGAATTGCATAGGTCCTAAGGCAAATTGGAGGTGTGCAGGAGGTAGAGCTAACCAATATGGGAAAAGGGACCATTTTCCCAACTGTTACCATGGCCCATCAATTTGTGATCACCATGGGTGGTTGGAAGTACTTTGAAGATTTCTTTCAACCATATAGGTTGCCTACTACAATAACAAGGTTTGCTGACCCTGAGGATTTTTTCAACGACATGTTCAGGAGAAGAGTAGTATGAAAAGGTAGGCCACATCAATTTCATTTCCTTGAGGATCTAATTAGAAATGAGTTCAATTTGGATGAGCGGGAATTGAGGAAAGAAAAGTGGGTAGCCTACAAGAAAGGTCTAGATTTCATTCATCAATTTGACAACAGTTATGACCCTCTATCTAGCTTTAATCCCTTTGAGGAAAAGATCAAATTCTTAATTCTTTATTTTGAAGATTTAATGCAAACTCTGAAAGAAAAGAGGGAGGCTGTAATAAGAGAAAATCCAGATAAGGTTAAGATGGTTTTAGCCAAGCTTGCCTTTGCTAAGGCCATCCCTCTAGACAATTATGTAATGCATAAGAAGTCCAAATACAATGTGTTGATGCTAGTAACATGTGAGCCCTCTACTTCAAGAGGGAAGAGAGCAATTGAAGATGTCATTGACATCCAAGACTCCCCTAAAAGGCAAAGAGTGGGGAAGGAAGTGCAGACAAGTGAGTCTCTATACTCTCCATCTCATCCCCTATTCATATAGGAAATGAACAAGTAGTAGCAGAACAATTGTTGCAGTTGGGAAGCCTCAGAGAGATTTCTTACACATATGAAGAGACACAAGAGGGAATACTAGAAGAGCCACCTAGTGTCAAGATGAACTTAACTGTAGATGAGTTCAAAGGTAAAGAGTTATACCCTGCTATCAAGCAAGCTAGTGAAGAGTTCCTAGCTGATAGCAATTTTGTCACAATAGGGGCCTTCATGCAATTTGTATGGAAGCAAAACATTGAGAAATTCAAGGCAAGGTGTGAAAAGAGAAAGAATGAGCAACCTCACAAAGATGCCATTTCAGTACAGGAGGAAGTGAAACAAGAAATGATGGCAGAATTTCAAGCCATCACTCCTGAAGTAGGATGGGAAATGGTGTCTAAGGCTAGTATTCTACTCCTCCCTGAATGGGATAAAGCAGATGCCTTGTTACTTGATGTAGTCAGGAAAGAGAGCAAGCCTCTAGAGGGAGTAACATTTAGCAAGGATAATGTTGCTTTAGTCATGTTGTCCTTGAAGAGGGATGGAAGTAGAAAGAGGAAAGATACCTTAGAATCCATTTTCTTAGGAGGTATGATAGTGAAGAGAGTTCAGGATACAGGGGTGGTAGAAGCCACCAGCATAGTTTTAGAAAATGCAAAATTCAGTGTAGAAGTGGTCGAGAAAGAAGCAAAGGAGAGAGCTAATCTCCAAGTGAAATTAGAAACAATTCTAAAGGCTTATAATGAAGCCAAAGAGGAGGTAGCCAATAGGGATAGTATTATTGCTAGACTACAGAGTCAAATAGCAAGACAACACCAAGGAGGTGAGTCCTCTACCCTGATGATTGCATCTTCTCTAGCAAGACCTCCACCTACCAGAGCTATCATAGAATTTCCCCCTTCTCCTATGCCTTCTGGTTTTCAACTAGCTAAGACTATTCAACATGAGTTGGAAAAGTTAAAATGGGCTCAAGCCCTATTTGCAAATAAATATGAAGAGAAGGTAAAGGCCACAATTTTGAGTTTTGCTGATACAGTAGAGGCCCCCATTGTGCACACTACTATGAAAATAATTTTGGATACTTTGTGCGAGTTGAATGAGGACAAGGCTATTTTAGAGCCTATTTTGAATAAGTGGATGCCAAGAGAAGTGGATTTAGAACTTATGTGTGCATCCTATGATGAAGCAAGATTTGACGCAATTATTAAATCCACATGTGAGTTAGCAAAAGGCATGACCAAGCTAGTAGAAGGAAGAGCCAATGTAGAGAGGAAGGCTAACTTGTATAGGAAGGAATATACTGAGCATAAATTTGAATTGTTTCATGGGGGTTTTTTTAACCAAAATCAGTTGAAGGACAAATAGGTATGGCTTGATGAGCTGGGAGATAATTTGTCTTTAAGGGTGAATGAAATCATTAACAAAGATGACACATCTCTGTTTGTTAATACAATTCAATAAATAGAAAAGATAAAGTCACACTATGACTTTTTGGAATCAGAGGTTAGGAAAGTGAGAAACTCTTGGAAAAGGTTATCTAAATTAAAGGAGAAAATTGTTAGCTACTCATGGCCCGTTGATGACATGTTCCAAGAGCGGACCAATAAGTATGCGGTGCAAGAAGAAGGAATCCCAGAGTAGTTAGAAGATGCTATAGAGGAGCAACAAACCAAAAGGGCCACTAGGATTGAAGAGGACTCGTAACTATTTTTTGTAAGGAGTTATGGTTGTAACTAATTATTCTTAGGAATGTCTAAAGCTTGTATGCATCTATAATGTTAAAAATGGATACCGGGACTAATGAAAAAGGGATCACAAGAATTTTGTAAAGAAACTCTGCAGAAATATATCTAGGTTTTTCTAGTTATTACAGAGAATGCTTTGAATCATGTAAAGTTATTTTTCAAAATGAATATCAATATATGGATTAGAACCTTTCAAGCCTAAAACCTATGTTGTCTTCTGGTGTGCTTTCAGTAATTTACTGGTTTCATTTGAATAGTCTAGGGTTATTCAACTGAACACGGATTGTAATGCAATCTTTATGGAGTTGTTCTTAGCTTTTCTCTTCAGGAGAGGAATTAAATATGCATGAAACATCTATGTTAGTAGATTATTTGTTTGAAACTTTGAATTTGATAGATAGTGTTTAGTTTAACAAGAAAGAACCCTAATATATGTCAGGCATAAATAGGGTTAATAAAAGCCAAAGTAATGAGATGTATGGGGATGTTTATTTTTTGAATCCTTGCTTGATTTAGATGACTTTGTAGCCTGGATAAGGCACTGGTATCAGTTGTGGTTTTCTTTCTATTTCTCTTGGGGATCAATACTAAATGAGTATAATTGTTTCCTTCATTGTTCCATTTTGTTAAGGTGATGAAGTCCATAGGTTTTAGCATTGGTTTACTATGGGTTTTGATTTTCAAAGTGTGAAAGTTTTCACAAAAGGTATACCCACCTAAACTTTGGATAAGTTCGAAGTGTAGAAGGTTTTGTTTAAAACCTTGTCATATGTTATTCTGGAGTTCTAATTCTCTTTGTGTCCTCTCCATATGCAAACATAGTTCATAATATTTCTTACAGGAAGGATAGAAGGGAATCAGATTTTGAGAAAAACACACCAACCAGAAGATAAAAACAGAGACAAGCCCGCCAATGACAGGGAAACCCTCCAAATGGTAGCCATTAAGTGAGTTGACCTGCTGGCCTAGTTAACACAAGAATAGAAGAGGGAGTCTGAAAAGGATGAAAAGACAACTTCATCATGCTCCTAAAAAAATGCATAACATGCAGGTTACACAAACAATTAGGATTCTTTCTCAGATTGGATCTGCAGCTTTGTTGACAGAAAAAGGTCAACATTTTGGCGACTTGGAGGAAATGACAAGCCCGCTTGGCACAAGATCAATTTTATTAGAAAGTACGTTGGGCGCAAAGTCAAAGCTTGAAACAAGAATAGATACTTTCTGCCCCTACAATTTTGTAAAAAGATAACAAAATTTATGTTGTCTTGAAAGAGCAAAGTGTGCGGATGCACTTCTTGGAAAGCTAGAAAAACTGAAAAGAAAAAAAATATGCTAAAGCACTTGGAGGAAAATAAATACTACACTACCCTACTCTAACCAATCAACTTGAAGTTTCTAGGAAAAATCATTCATAGATTGGTTAAAGTAGCTACCCTCCCTAAATAATGAAAGGTGATTTACATGGCTCTGAAACAAAATACAGAGCCAGAGGATAAAGGAAAAAACAAAAACTAGTTGCAAGAAGTCCTGAAACTCACAAAAAAGCATACATACCCCAAAAGCTTGATAAGACATATTGTTGATTTATCCTTCACTTGTAGCTTAGGCATGTGGCTCTGCAACTTCATGCTTGGCCCCAATCATGGAGAGATATTTGATTGGGTAGCCTCTTGATATGCCAAAATTTGAACCTTCCCTGCTAGCTTGCTCAAGTTCAACTGTCTTCTCCACAAAAATCTGATCATGCTGACTAGATTGCTCCTGTCCCAAGGGCATGAATTCATCATTGAGGTTGTAACAAAAGGAACCGATAATATTTGATAATATGTGATCATTCAAATCACGATCAACCTTTACATGTTCTACCTCAACCTCATAATTTTAAAAATCAAAGATATAAGAATTTATATTTGCATCAATCATCTTTGATTTGTGTTCTTGTTCACTTTGAACAACAATTTCCTATAAGTCATCCTTTTGACTCTCCAAAACTTGAGAGTCCTCACTTGTCTTCTCTTGGACTTGCAGTTGACATGGTTGCAACATGTCCAAATTCGAACAAAAACCTTCCAAAGCATCCCAAAATGAATCCTCCTGCAATTCTTCTTCACTTTTAAAAAAAATGGGACTGATTTGAGTGTTGTTGCAACTCTCTTAGAGGTCTTAAAAAAATGGAAATGGGAGTAGAATTGAGATCTTCCATTACCCTATAGTCTCATGATTTTCCTCCACTAATGCAGGCTCCTCCTACAAAGGATACACCATTGTTTTAGGTGAAGAGAGATCCTCTTCATCCTCAATGAAGGAGGGAAGGTGATCAAAATAGGTGACCAAATATTCCTCCATGTTGCATGTTTGTTATTGTGTGGTGATTTAATGTTGTAACTAATCATCTTTGATCTCTTCCTATAGCATCTTAGCTCTTCCATACCATTTTCATTAGCAGCAGGTCACTTGGTATATTTATAGGGAGGATGAGCTCCATTTTCCCTCTAGACAACAGGTCCATCCTTATAAAGGTGAATCTCAATAGGTCCAGACCACTGAGGAGCCTAGAAAATAGGCCCTTGTACATCCATAGTTGGCATTCCCATGAAACTTGGGACATTGAAATTAGAGCTCTCCTGGATAGGCTCCTCATAAGGATGAATCTTCTCAAGGAAAAGCTCCTCAAAAGATCTAGGAGGGTTCCCCTATTTGAAACTTAGAAATCTTCCTTTAGGGGGGATAGGAGAAGAGGCCTCTCTGCATGATTTTGACCTCTAGGGCTAGCAATTGTCTGATCTCTTCCTCCCTTGCAAAATCAAGCTACTCTACAATAAAGGCCTCATGATTTTATTGGGCTTTCAACTCTTGTTATTTTTGAAGTTGATCTTGATAAGAAATATCCTCTTGTTGTTGTTGTTGTTTGTAAAAGGCCTCCTCCTATTGTTGATCTCATAGCTGTTGTTTGACCTCATTAATTTGTTATCTAAAAGACAACACTTGGTCTTCCCATCTTGAAAACCAAGAATTGGCAAGAAGGGTTATCTCCCTCAGTTGAGGCTAAATAGAAGGTTGAATAGGGATGGAGACAAGCACTAGTCGAATACTCACCTATTGTTGGATCAAAGCCATTACTTGGGCTAAAACTAGGAGCAAACCTAGTTTGTTCATGCTAATAGAATGGGGGAGGTTGATTGGTATTTTCAAAAAGATGGGGGCACTGAATAGAAGTTACACCCATGGTAGGAGCTCATATTGAATCATTAAAAGATGATATTTGTTACATAAAATGCTATGAAAACGACAAAACATCTTCCCTACCAAAGAGAAAAGGTGACATACCAAGATCACCAAGATTTGTTTGAAGTTAGGTGCTTGAAGAAAAATTGCCTCCAAAGTCTTTAAATTCAAGGTCACACCAAATCTTCAATTTTTTTGAGCTCTGGACTGCTATAACTAGTAGATATCTCTGTATAGAGACACCAAGTTCTTGAGGGTGACTACCTCCAAAGTCTTCAATGCTAAGAGAAGCACTGGATTCTTATTAAATGTGTAGACACCTAAAAATGGTCAACGCTTGCGGAGTCATACTTCAACATTTGCGCATTGCCTCATTTTAGGTTTTTGCGTCGCATTAACATTTCTCCTATGATTCGTACTTGGTTTTTATCATTTGCGAACATCGAGTCATTCCTCTACATTCTTCATTTATCTCGCTCTTGAATTTGGTCTTGTCGACAACAATCTTCAGTCATGATTTTAATCAATCTTATCCTATTGCATCAATGTGCGTGCTTATTTGTCATCATTTTGGACATCGTCAATCCTAATTAGGGTTTTGTCCTCCTGTCAATCTTGCGATCGATTTGTCATCGATCGTTGTCCTCTTATCAATCTTGTCATCTGGCGATTGATTTATCATCAATCCTTATCAATCCTTCAATCTTGTCGATTAACGATCGATTTGTCATCGGTCGTTGTCATGTTCGATCTTGTCATTTTGCGATTGATTTGTCATCAATCGTGGTCATTTTCAATCCTGTCATCTTGCAATCTATTTTGTCATCAATCCTGGTCCTCTTGTCAATTTTGTCATCTTGCGATAAATTTATCATCGATTGTTGTCTCTCTCAATCGTGTCAATTTGGATCAATTTGTCATTGTTCCTCGTCAATTGGCATATTTATCAATCAAATCATTTAATCAGAATCATGATCGATATCAATTATCTTTCATCAAGACCTAATTCATCTTCTAGGGTTCCATGATTTCATCATTTAACCTTGTGTGTCATTTCTTCCTTTAGGATTAATAAATTATTTATTTGTCCTAAGTCTTCTCATTGCAATTAAATGTTCATTTAATTGGCTAATTATTCCTCTTTGTGAATTAATTAATAAATGACAAATTATTAATTAATTTACCTAATTTCTAATTTCCATCAATTTCTTAATTTTCTAATTTCTTAATTCCTCATTTCTAATTTTCTAATTTTTCTAATTCCTTATTTCAATTTCCTCCTATTTCTCTCCTAGATTCATGGAAATGACATGTCAATTTGTCATAATTTGTCATAATTGACAATCAATCAATTTTTGACATAGAAGTTTGTCATAATTTGTCATAAATTATCAATCAACAAATTTTGCATAGAAAGTGCATAATTTGTCATAAATTTGTCATAATTGACATAATTGATTTGCAATTTCCATTTGAATTGTATCATGCTAATCTTGTCTTTTCTCCAATTTATCTATAAATTGGATGAATTTCTTCAATCAATCCCCTAATCCTTAATCAGACTATCGAATTTACGCTTCTAGTACTCTTGATCAAAAATCCCGTCTACTTGCTTTCAATTGTGTGTGCACTTGTAGGTGAGATCCACAACCAAACCATTTGAAGAGGAAAGAATAACAATGGAGCCGCATGAAGGAGCATTCAAATCGTGTCTTTGGTTTGCTTAATTTCTTTGCTTTTGAATGCTTTTATTTCATGTCTCTATTGAGTGTGTCTTAGGATAGATTCATTGCAATGGATGCTTTTGTGATTGAGTTATTATGTTTATCTTGTTTTGTGATGATTTCCTATTTCCTAACGTACATTAATTGGTGAACCCGACATGAACACTAACCTTCTAACCTGTTTATGGTGTTTTGAGTGCTCTCAAGTTGATTTGCAGGCCAAAAAACCCAAAAACAGGGTCATGTAGGGTTTTCTGGAGACTTCTGCGCCTGTGTCCTGCATCCTGCGCCTGTGTTGAGCATTCTGTGCCTATGTAGAAGACATTCTGCACTTGTGTCCTGCATTTTGTGCCTGTGTCATGGGTTCTGTTCCTATGTAAAGTCCAGAACAGAGGTAAAAAATGCAGTGTTTACTTGAAATTTGTTTTGTTTTTGCATTCTATTTTCTGTGCTTTGGATTTTGGTACTAATTATCTGTGCAGAATCTTGGCATACGCATGGCAAAGACAATAAATCAAACTACTAACATGCTTTGTGCAGATTCGAAAGTCAAAGAATAAGCGTATCAAACTTCTAACTTGGGTTTTTGCAGGTTGCCTTGGAGAAACAATCAAACTTTGTGTTTGTATTTAATTTTTAGGCACCTAGTGATTTCTAAATAGGTTGGAATGAACATTTGTTTGCTTTGATTGTTGAGTATGACATTGGAGTAGGAGAGTATGCTCTCATCCTTCTTAGGGTGATCAAAAATCCAGATCTTCGATACCATGCGTGTGTTGTTGATTGTTTGTCTCCTTTAGAGGGCCTGCCTTCCCGACCACTTTGCTTTTGCAAGCAAGTGATAATCGTGAGAAGGGAACAACCCAAAGTGACTACGGCTAGAATTCCTTGGCATTATAACTCACTATAAAAAAATACCTGATGAGCGAAAGCTTTGAAGGAAGTATTACGTGGGAATTGCAGTTACTTGGGAAGTGATGACCCTTGGACTCTTTCTCATATCAACATCTAAGTAGGGCCTCTTGGTCTAAATCATGCTTGTGCGACTACATTTTTTTGGTATCTTGATGGGCTTAATGTCTCAATCACGCTTGCGTGACATCAAGGAGTAATGCTTAACAGAAATCCTTACTAAACACCTTGTTTTTAGAGGCCAAAAACCCTTCTAGTTGCTTGAGAAGGACAAGTTCGGATACTTGGAAGAGATACTAAGTTTGCCATGGGGAGATTTCCATGGGGACTGATGCTTGGCTGCCCTGAGAAGTGAGTGCCGTGGAGGGGAGCCCATGGGGTCAAGGATCTATGTATTCTCCTTGAATCCCATAATGAGTCTACCTCTCAAGTACCTAATGTCCTTGCCTACCATAAGAAATGTGTGAATGAGCATGATTGTCTTGAGTCTAAGTTGAAATATCTTGTCTTCTTTGCTTGTCAAAAGTTGAATTGCATCTCATTTCAAAAACAAGGCAAATTGATTCAAAACAAGGTTAAACATAAGAACATTTCATCCAACAAGGTTCAAAACATCTTCAAACATGGTTGTCAAACATTGTTCAAAATCTTGTCTCAACATTCATGTCACTTACATTTAGGTTCATCTTAGGTTGCATTTTGCAAATTCATTATCAAATACCAAGGTTAGGTTTCACCTAAGTCATACTCCTTTTGCATATCAATAAAAGTCATCCATTTACATGTCCTCTTGCATTAGAGTCATACCATTGTCATACATTTGCATTTGCATACCCTAGGTCTCTTCATCAAGCTTAGGTCATTATCATATCATATTAGGGTCACTTGCATATTAATTGTCCCTTTGCATATAGCGTCAAAACTAGGTTTTGTCATACTTGAGTAATCCAAATCTTTGAATAAACCCTAAGTCATTGTTAAGAAGTCTAGACCTTATCAAACCTTTTCTTTTTATGTCATTATTGTCATTTGGTCAAACCTAGCTTAGTATCCAAGCATATAGGGGAGATGTTGTCATTTGTCCATTTGTCACTTGGTCCTTTTGTCCTTTGAGGTCTAGACATCATTTCAATTTCCTAAGGGTCTCTTTCTTAGATTTGCATTCCGAACAGTTTGTCAAAATATTGAAAAACAACAAAAACATAGGTTGCATTCTTGCCATAGATTGCATTCTCATTCGTTTAGTTCGCATTTAGTTGCTTATCATACATTATCCTTGAAAAAATTCCAAAAATATTGCATTTGCATAGTGACATGTCTATTGAAACAAGGTTCCAAGCACCAATGATGCAACAAAGTTTGACATATCAACCGACAATGCAATCACAATTATATCCAACCCAACAACAAAGCAACATTGATCAAACTTTTTATGATGAAACAAATCTCCAAATACAAAAACTAGAGAAGAAACTAGCTCAAGAAAATGAGATTTTGGAACAAAGAGTGAAAAACATTGAGAAGAATAGATCACAAATGTCCAAAATGTTTCAAAAATTTCTAGGTCAAAATCCAAAGATTGAGCCAATTGATGTAAGATCTCTTCTTGAACAATCAGACATACCAGCTCTCCTCTCACAAATAGAGATGATGAAACAATTTCAAGAAAAGAGACAACAACAATTTCAACATTATGTGCCTCCATAACAAGAACAAGAAGGTGTTTACTATCAATCAGATTTTCAACCAACACAACCAATGGTCCAATTTAAACAATATGTCCAACCAACTATACAATGTCCACAAATGGTTCAACCAATGGTGGAATATCAATGTCAACAACACCAACCAAACATTCAAAAACAAAGGTTGCAGCACACACCAAGCCAAGTTTCAAACATGTTAGAACAATTGAACCAAGTCCAATATCAAAACATGACAATAGATCAGAACCAACTCCTTGCCAAACAAGTTCAAATTCCAGATACAACTATGTCAAAACCTCGAAAGAAAGGTGGCTTTATTGCAATGATCTTAAGGAAATTACCAAGTGAGTTCTTTGAAGAAGATCAAGATAATATAATTATGTCTAGCAATGCCTCATCCCCCCGCAAACAAATTGACTCTCCAGTGGCATCTATCCCTACACCTCTAGAAGTTTCACAAGAACCTTCCATATTGTCCTCATCAAACAATACACCCAAAGATGCAATTATCCAAGGGCTATCCATAATTGATTGCCACGATAATCCAATTCATGAGGCACATCCTTGTCATGTTTCAGAAATACAAGACCCAATGCCACCATGCACTTTATTGCCATTACCTATTTTAGAGGACCCCATTCAAAGTCCCTCTTCCTCATGTTCAAGCATTGATTCCTTGCCAGAATCCATCACAAATGTTCAAAGTGCATCTCCTTCATGCCAAAACATTGATTCCTTGTCAGAATCCTCCATGCATATCCAAAGTCCAACCTCATGTCAAGAGGATAATTTAGAGCACGAAGAAACGTGTCTTGAAATAGATCAAGATCAAGATCCCGAAACCTTATCATCCCATCCAATTGTTGACCAGGACCCCATATTCCTAGACACTCATGATGATTCCCCTATTCTTGTCCATCCTATCCAAAGTCCTATTGACACTCCATTCCCCAAGCAAGATCAAGATATCCCAGTTCATCCAATCCCAAATGATCCCGTTCCATTTCATGAAAAAAATGTCCTTTCAAATCCCATTGACATTCCACTTCCTGAGAAAGATCAAGATATTCCTTCCATCCTTTCCAATGATCCCATTGAAAGTCAAGAGCAAATCACCTTTAAAGAGGATTCCAATGATCTTCCTCCTTGTCAAGATCAAACTATTCCTTTAAATCCTCCACAAGATCCTTTTGTTCCTCCATCTACTTGTCTTAATGCTCCATATCCACTCCAAGATCTCATTCCTTTTGATGATCCCATTATTTCTCCCATTCCATCTCTTGAAGAGCCTGTCATTGAACCATGTCCACAACACAATCCTAGTCCCCCTCATGATCCTAATCCGACTCATGATTCTAACATGTCAGTGCAAGATGTTCATGAACCCTCGACATGCATAATGGGTTCTTCCACTTTGGTCCAATCCGATCCGCTTCAAGATCTCATCATTTCTCTCATATCATATCCACCTCATAATGGACTCGCGTCTTCTTCCCAAAGAAAAGAGTATCCTACAAGTCAAGATATTCATAAAGGCAAAGGAAAAGACCTTCATGAGAAAGAATCCCTCCATATCAAAGAAGATCTTAAGGCTCATGTCTACACAACTCACTCTCAAGATGTTGGTATCCCTCCATCAAAATCCAAACATATCCCTTCCCCATCATACCTTCCATCCATCTTAGGTCCTTATATCCCTTCATCTCCTATGCAACATCAGGAAAGGCACACATCTTTGAGTAAATTTCATCCATCCAAAAGAAATCCATTTCATTCATATCCATCCATGTGTTCCTTTCCTCCTCCAAGCAATTTGGATGTCAAGTATAAACGTCATAAGTCTAGCAATCCACATGTATTCAAGGATCAACATGTCCAATATAATCGACATGTCAAAACAAAGAACAATATGATATATAAAGAAAAAGAAATATCCAAAAGGCCACAAAGGCCCACTGAGAAAAATAAAGCAAAGTCAAAATATATATGGGTTCCTAAATCCCTTGTGCAAGCAATGCACTCCAAGGAACCACAAAAGAATGAAAAATAAAAAACCATGTGGATCCCTAAGAAGCTCCTTGAAGCACAAAAAGAAACATCCAACTTGGCATCCAAAATTGCTATTCCTCCATCCAAACCTTCCAAGTCTATTCCTCCATCACCTTCTTCATCCATTTTGGGCCCTTATGTCCCAAAATCCATAGCCTTTCCTTCGTCAAAATCTCAATATCCAAAATACGGCTTTCCTCCATCAGTCCATCACCCCTCAAGGTGTGTGCCAATGTCGATCTTGCCTTCATTTCCGTCCACTCAAGCACAATTCTTCCAATACCCTATCCATTATCCAATGCATATTTTCCATCCTTCCATCCCTCTGGTCCAATCCTTTGCATAAATCCTTGCCTTAGTTTCATCTTATTTTCCATGTCCTTATCCTACCAACGTCCTTGAGCATACTTTCAAAGGTCATGGTCCATTTTTTTCAAGGCTACTATCCAAAAAAAAAGACGCTTGAGTCCTTCTTCCATCCCCTATCATGTGTCCATCTTCTATTGAAAAAGTCAAAATACAAAATAATCAAAAAAGTGAAAAAAAAGAAAAAAAAAGACAAAAGAAAAAAAAAAGTAAAGCAAAAATTATTCGTCCATCGGTGAAAACCTGGCAAACAGGCACTTTGGGCAAGTACCGTGATGAAAACCTGGCAAACAGGCATCATGCATAATCTATGAACTTCTTGCACACCACACTTGGGGGCAGGTTTCCTCCTTAATATCCTATTGCCCTTCCATTATCCTATCGAACCCCTGTCATTACCCTTCATATCCTATTGTCCCTCATGTCCAGTTTCCCTTTCCACCTTTTGATCTTGAAAAGGTTGAGGATCGTCATGAGCATCATGCATCTTATTTGCAGCTTTTAGTCCATCATAGCTTTTGGTCATTTATCCATTTGCTTATTATAACTTTTCATCTATATTCCCTGTCTTATTGCAACTTTTTGCCACTATCCCTTAGCCAATCTCGACCTTCAGTCCATGTCCCTTATCCATTCTTGGTCTTGCTTATCCTATCCATATCTTATCATTATCCATACACTCTTTTTCATTCCTTGATCTTGATCTGACATAAGGACGCAAAATTTCAACATGGTTTCAAAAACCTCTTGACATGTCCCTCATGCCATGTTCCTGCTTTACATTGTCATATCCAGTCTCTTGTCCCATCATGCCATAGCCCTTGGAAATTGCATCCGTGTTGTCTCCATAATAAAAGGCCTTTGTCTCCCCTCTATCCACC
This sequence comes from Cryptomeria japonica, assembly GCF_030272615.1. Taxonomy (NCBI): domain Eukaryota; kingdom Viridiplantae; phylum Streptophyta; class Pinopsida; order Cupressales; family Cupressaceae; genus Cryptomeria; species Cryptomeria japonica. The sequence continues at coordinate 259,770,917 of NC_081412.1, forward strand.
ATCATTTCAGCAAGCCTATTTATTCACCTATCATATTCCTTTCCTTGCTAGACATTGGGGGCAAAATCATAAAAAACAAAAAAAATTGAAAAATGTCCTGAAAAAATCTCATAAAAAATTGAAAAATGTCCTGAAAAAATCTTCAAAAAAATTGAATAATGTCCTGAAAAAATATCTAAAAACTATAAAATAAAAAATCCCTAAAAATCATAAAAAGTCCTGAAAAAATGAACACAAAAACATTTCAAAAACATTAAAATCCAAAAACACGCATTTTGTCAATAAAGGATCTCTTTTTATGCATAGACAGATCATTGAGCATACATCCAACGACACGCAATCACACATTGTGCTATAATGAAATCATGCGTTAACAGATGAACTTTTTCACTCAAACCAGATATTCAAACTGATCAACATTGTCATATCAATCAACCTCAAAATTAATTCGTCCTTGGCATACTATCATGGGTCCTATACAGGGTGTGGTATACTCGAAACCAGACTGTGTCCTATCTTAGACGGGGTACCGCATGTCCTGAAACCAGACAAAATGATCGTCCTCTTAGCACTTTCAACTTTTGACAATGAAGATCAAGATGTTTGTTTGATTTGTTGGAATTTGTACATCTTATCTTTTTACTGATTTATCTTTGGCTTCGGTCATGTTCCTATGTTGCTCGATGATGTCACTGAGTGATTTAGAGTGACCGAGATGGTTCATGGTCCTTTTCTTTTCTTTTTTGTGATTGTTGTTTGTCTGTGATGTGTCTGTCTTTTGCAAAAAGGGTTGCATTTCAGCTCTGGCCTTCAATGCCATGATGCTACGCATCCATTTTGCTACATAAAAATAAAGGTTCTCACCTACAAAGTGCATTACTGAAAGCAAGTTTTTCTTCATCTTTAACTATCTTCTGTCTCATTTTCTTCTTACTAACATTTCTTCCGTCAGTTCAGATAGTCAGTTCGGTTTAGTGCTCCGATTTCCCCGCACACATATGCTGCATCCTGCATCCATTTGGTTAGTACATTTGCATTACATTCGCATCACATCAAGCATCTTATCCATTTCATATTATAAATGCATCAAAAACGCATAAGCAAAACAATATATACATATTCCACAAAGATCCATAAACAGTGCATGAGCCATCCATACATGGAAAATAACATAAGTCATTTGCATCTCATCATATCGATGCATATCATATCATATGTCACAATAATATCAGAGTACAAAATCAGACTGTCTATCCTAAGTATGGCCTGCCGGCTGACTACAAAATGTCAAAATACATAATGTCTACTGTCTGTCTAAGGAGCACGTGCCTCTGTCACTGGGTGCTCCCTCTGTCCTCCTCATCCTTGCAAGGTCTTGCAGATGATGTCCCTCCTAGTCCTGGCTGTGGTGGTCTCATAGGTCCACTCACCCCCATGCTGCTCAATGACCTCTGAGAGTGTGCCCTGCTCTCTGTCCTCTGTCGTGCCCGATATGAAGGTGCTCTCTGCTCTGGTGGAACTGCACTCTCATATAGTGTCCTCCAATGGCATATCTCCTCTTCGGTCTCTACCAACATTTGTCCTAGCTCCCATACACTAGCATCCCGAATCGACCCAATATACTCCGTGACTCTCTGTTCCTCTCGCTGTGCCTGAGCAATCATTGCATCTCGAGCCGCTGTGAGTCTAGCTATCTCCGCTTTGAACTGATCATGCTCTCTCTCTAAAGTCGTAATGTGATCCTGCTGCCTCACTATGGTAGCCCTGAATATCTCCATCTCCTCTGTCCTAGCTGTCTCTAGCTCTATGGGTATGTCCTGTAATGCCTCCTGCTCCCCATCCTCATCTCTATCCTCATCATCCCCGCCATCCTCATCTCTGTCCTCATCCCCTCCATCATCCTCGTCCTTGTCCTCATCCTCCTCATCCTCATCATCTCCCTCCTCCTCTCCTATGAGCAGGAAGTCCTCCTGTCGCCTCGGTACTGGAATATCCGGATCTGTCAATGGCACTGGCCGCCGTCGTGCAAACCATCTATCATACTCATCTGTCATCCCAACATCCATCACATCTGATCTCCAATCCCACTGTCTCTGCTGTAGCTGTGAGAAGTCTGCATATGCTGTGTGTGGCTGAATCATACTCCCCCACTGACTCGTCTCTCTGTGAGATCGGGCAAAGTGCGCAGTCCTCCTAGGTACATCCTGCCTCTCTCCAAACTATCGTCTAACTCTCTCTGGTAGGTACAACTCAATTACTCTCTGGCGATTCACTGGTCACCCAATCAGGTACCTCTCCTGTCTACAATACGGTAACTCCTCACTGTCATCTGACCATCTCAGACAATCACCATATGGCCTCCATATGAACTCTCTCAGTCGGTCTAGCTCATGTCGCCAGTATAGTATGTATCCAAACGGACCCTGTCTCAGTGCTCCCCCATAGCAGTACACATATGGTCGGTGTGGTACTACCTGTCTATCTGTAATCAGTCGACATATAGCTATGTGCTCAAATGCCCATACCTGTAGCAATGTGACTCCACAACTCAATGTCTACACTCCCTGATATGCTATCTGATGTAGCTGAAAATAGAGCATAGCCAGTACACATGGTCCCCATGCATACACTGTCCCCTCTATCGCCATCCGCTCTAGCACTCTTCCCAATCCAATAGGGAATCCATGTCCTTGTCTGTCTCCTGCTAGTAGGCAAGCTATCACCACGGCTATCACCATGTATCGTCGATCATACTCTGATGCCATGGTCTCCCAGCCAATCTCTCTCTCGATGATATCTAGATCATCTGTATCACACTCAAATAGTCTGTACAATGCATCTCTCCCTATCACTGGGTCATACTCTATCATCTCTCCATGAATCGGAATGCAGAGGATACGCCATACATCCTCCAGTGTCACCGTCGCCTCTCCAGTCGCCAGATGAAAGGAGGAAGTCTCTGAATGCCATCGCTCTACCAATGCGGTAAGCAGTCCTATGTTTGCCCTAATCTCGGGCATGAATGTGACATAGTATATCCCAAGCCCTGCTAAGGTATCTCTCTCTGTGCTCCTGAGTCTATGTCGTAGCATGAAGCAATCTGGTCGGTTTTCCCGTGTGATCAACAGATATTGTCGACTCTGCATCACAATTGGGGCAAATTTTGTCAGTATTAGGGTTTGCTCCTATGGGTTGCCTTTCCTCATTTTCATTTCTACTCAGGGTGTTTTTCATCTAATTTGACCTATCCTATCCTTGTCCCCCCTTTCTGGATCATTTGCATGTTATTTTGACCAAAATTAGGGTTTTCCATGCACTCTTGCGCCTGTGTCAAAGAACCTGCACCTGTGTCAGGTAACCTGTGCTTGTGTCTCCCTACACAAGCACAGAAGACCCTACACAAGCGCATGATTCACCCTACACAAGCGCAGGAGTCCTTTTCGGCATCCCCTGTGGGCCCCGCAATGTCCCGCAAGCAATTAAAATTCATGAACTTGAAAACATGGGTATTTGAGATCCATACCGCTGCTCTTGCATTGTCCGGTCATCTGAATGTGCGTACGCGTTCCTTGAGGTGATCCGCCATTGGAATGTTCGCCATCTCTCTGCAAGTGTCCTTGTCCAGATCAACAAATTCTCCTCTTTGTCTAGTGCAAATGAGCAATTTTCAACCTCTTGGTCTCATTTATAGCTCTTTGTCAGTGCATAGATGGACATGCATCCTCTCCATCTTATATTGGTCGCGGTCTTTTGCATCTTCAATTGCTTGTCCTTCATGCATCCGATCTCCAATTGTCAGTCCGTTCGATCCTGTCATTCTTATCGATCAATTGGCCTCTTTTCTGCATGTTTCTGGCCAATTCCTCGAGGCGGCATGCATATGTCATTGTTATTGTCTGAGGCATTTTCATTATTGTTCTTTGAAACAACGCTTAAAATCGCATTGTCTCAAAGAGGGGCAAAATGTAGACACCTAAAAATGGTCAACGCTTGCGGAGTCATACTTTAACATTTGCGCATTGCCTCATTTTAGGTTTTTGCGTCACATTAACATTTCTCCTATGATTCATACTTGGTTTTTATCATTTGCGAACATCGAGTCATTCCTCTACATTCTTCATTTATCTCGCTCTCAAATTTGGTCTTGTCGACAACAATCTCCAGTCATGATTTTAATCAATCTTATCCTATTGCATCAATGTGCGTGCTTATTTGGCATCATTTTGGACATCGTCAATCCTAATTAGGGTTTTGTCCTCCTGTCAATCTTGCGATCGATTTGTCATCGATCATTGTCCTCTTATCAATCTTGTCATTAGGCGATTGATTTATCATCAATCCTTATCAATCCTTCAATCTTGTCGATTAACGATCGATTTGTCATCGGTCATTGTCATGTTCGATCTTGTCATTTTGCGATTGATTTGTCATCAATCGTGGTCATTTTCAATCCTGTCATCTTGCAATCTATTTTGTCATCAATCCTTGTCCTCTTGTCAATTTTGTCATCTTGCGATAAATTTATCATCGATCGTTGTTTGTCTCAATCGTGTCAATTTGGATCAATTTGTCATTGTTCCTCGTCAATTGGCATATTTATCAATCAAATCATTTAATCAGAATCATGATCGATATTAATTATCTTTCATCAAGACCTAATTCGTCTTCTAGGGTTCCGTGATTTCATCATTTAACCTTGTGTGTCATTTCTTCCTTTAGGATTAATAAATTATTTATTTGTCCTAAGTCTTCTCATTGCAATTAAATGTTCATTTAATTGGCTAATTATTCCTCTTTGTGAATTAATTAATAAATGACAAATTATTAACTAATTTACCTAAATTCTAATTTCCATCAATTTCTTAATTTTCTAATTTCTTAATTCCTCATTTCTAATTTTCTAATTTTTCTAATTCCTAATTTCAATTTCCTCCTATTTCTCTCCTAAATTCATGGAAATGACATGTCAATTTGTCATAATTTGTCATAATTGACAATCAATCAATTTTTGACATAGAAGTTTGTCATAATTTGTCATAAATTATCAATCAACAAATTTTGCATAGAAAGTGCATAATTTGTCATAAATTTGTCATAATTGACATAATTGATTTGCAATTTCCATTTGAATTGAATCATGCTAATCTTGTCTTTTCTCCAATTTATCTATAAATTGGATGAATTTCTTCAATCAATCCCCTAATCCTTAATCAGACTATCGAATTTACGCTTCTAGTACTCTTGATCAAAAATCCCGTCTACTTGCTTTCAATTGTGTGTGCACTTGTAGGTGAGATCCACAACCAAACCATTTGAAGAGGAAAGAAGAACAATGGAGCCGCATGAAGGAGCATTCAAATCTTGTCTTTGGTTTGCTTAATTTCTTTGCTTTTGAATGCTTTTATTTCATGTCTCTATTGAGTGTGTCTTAGGATAGATTCATTGCAATGGATGCTTTTGTGATTGAGCTATTATGTTTATCTTGTTTTGTGATGATTTCCTATTTCCTAACGTACAAAATGAGTTCAAAATTAGTCCCACTGGGCGTGCCAAAATCTATTGTCACAAATCTAAACTCGCTTGATAAACAATCTTTGATCATCAACCTTGTGCAACATGGAACAACCTCCCAAGTGTGGGACTGACAAAAGTGAGGTTGATTCTCCAGATAACACCTAAAGAGGAATTAACACAATCACCTATAGCTCAAGAAAACAAGCAAGAATTCATTCAAACAATGAGGTAAGAGAGATACACACATTATAAGAATTGAAATCAAGCAATACGAGTAAATTTTATTAATGTGAAAGAAAGGTATTTTTTTACAGATGCAAATTTTTTTTATAGATGCAAAAGACATAATAATTTTGCAAAGAAAAAGAGAGAATATCCTTTGGAAAATTACAAAAAAAATGCCTTTATAGCTGAGGCATAACTCAAAATGAAAACTATCACTGAAACCTTAACCCTCCTAGGGTTAGGTTACAAAAAATATGCAAGAGGGAGGAAGAAGATTAGATTGATCGATCTGATGGCATGTGAGTACAGTTTAAGAAAAGTATTCTACCTCTAAAAAAGAAAAATATCCCTACAAGGAAGATATCTATGTGTGAAAGTGCAACATGGTTGTTGGCATTGTGTTGTCATTGATGTCAACTGGTATGGGATGACTACCAGTAGAAGAGATGTTTGTGCAAAAAAATTTCATGGAGGAGTACAGGATGATATATCTTTGATATCACCTTGTGTTGCAGAACAATGGTAAGGTAAGGAAGAGAATGTCATTCAAAGTAATGACCATGGGTGTCACCGGTACACAAGTTAGTGTTTGACTTGTGTGGATGAAATGGTAAGGTTACCCATACCAGAACTATGTATCACCAGCAAGGAGAGTATGTCAACTGGAAAGTGATGTGTTGACATGGAGAAGACAAATCAACCAAGTGAGTGGTTGTCAACCGACAAGATTATGACTAGTGAACAAGTAGGATGAGCAAGGTGCTTGAGTTATTGTTTGTGATGAAGAGGCAGAATGTTACCTAAATCACATCAACACCAGAGGAGAAGGATGTACAGGTCACCGGTATGCTGAGAGGTTACAGATCAACAGGACTCCCACCATATGAAGACGCAGTCACCATATGAAGAGATGACTAACAGTGAATGTGCCCATACCTGATCACATGTGCATGTTTGAAGATGTGCTGCACAAATATGGAAGTCACATGAGTGCATTGCAAGATGCAAATGACAAGGTATCAATCCACCAATAAGTGGAGCTTATCTCCTATTATGCATAATGAGCATTATAGTTATATGAGATAAGGAAGAAGAGGTAAAGGCAAGTGTCTTAAGGCTCACACTGGATCTACTAGTGAAACAAAGGAATGCCTCAAATGCGTGAAATCAGGGGTATGCACTAGATTGACAGAGAAGCCATGTTGGGATGCCAGAACAGATGAAATGTGATGGGTTTGTCACTTTGACAAACTGGTGGAGATGTTGTTCGGCCTGATGAGGAAGAAGGCAAGGCTGAAAAATTGTAGATAGAGAGTGCAACCGATATGCAGATGTCTCAAATGAAAATAGTTGAAGGATGATGACATGGTGTCATCAAGATGTCTACTGCTATGAATGTCCACCAGTAATGAAGACAAGGTACAGATGTAGAAAAATTCTCACTTGATGAGAATGAGCTTATTGTGCATAGACATGTCTAGTGACTGGTTAAGAAGTTCCAGCGATAGTTCAACAAAGAGAAAACATGAGGAGTTAACTGGTAAAGTGTGAGATACCGACAGGGTTAGTAAACTGACAGAAAAGAAGAATCAATTGAGTGTTTGGTTGGTGATCTTGTCTAAATCGACATTGATCCAAGCTGGCAGTTTTGTTAGCATGGATGCCATGTGGAGGCAAGGTGGCGGACTTACATACTGTGGTAGATTGAATGTGCACCGATGAGATAGTTGCAGAGTTGGTTAACATTAATGGTTGATCCATTATAGAGGTTTGCATCTCTAAGTCTGGAGGACAATTGAGAGCCAGCTCAGAATGATTGAGGAGATTGAAGCAAATGAAGGAAACCGCAAGACCAATCTTGGTGTTTGACCAAGAAATCAGTCAACAGGGTGAAAAGCAGATTGCCAAAGATAGAAGGTGTGATCAAGAAGGCACGACAATGGAAGTGATGATCAAACAACTGTCTGGGCGATTAGATTGGACAAGATTTGATTGGATTTATTTTCCCTTGAGGTTGACGAGGAAACCCTAACCGCCCATGTTTTTGAATTAGATTTTGGTGGGAAAACTAGGTTATAAATAAGGAAGCCAAAATCATTGAAGGTTGTTGTTGAATAGAAGAAGATTGGGCCACTATGAAGTGATTGAGTGTTGCATGAGAAAGTTAGATCAATCAAAGTGAAAACAGAAGAAGAGAATAGTGAATAGTGACTGAATGAGTGAAGGTTAAACCAGTGATAGGGTTTAACAAAGGGTTAACCAGTATGGTTTGAGCAACTGGTATAGCAACTAGAGTGCATTTGAGGAGAAAATTGGTAGGAGCTTGTACCAGCAGGAAGACAGTTGAGAGGATTGAACAACAAAGCAATGAGGAGGAGATCCAACAAAGTGGAAGAAGACTAGAGGTGGACTGATAGATTTTACTAATAATGCACCAGTAGAAGAGTGAACCAGTGTAGCAAAGAAGGTGTCTCACCGGTACAAGGAAGTTATGTATAGAGGTTGCAAAACTCATTTGTAACAAGGATATTACTTTTGTATTTGAATGTTCATTGCGATCACTGAGGTGTAGCTCAGTGCAAGGGTTGTAGCTCCTTTGGGTTGGTGTCCATAAACTAGTAGGGGTTGTAGCTCCTTTGGGTTGTAGCCCATAAATCTATTAGGGGTTGGTTCTCCTTGGGTTGGTGCCCTAAATCAAGGTTTGTAGCTCCTTGGGTTGGTGCCCTAAATTAGGGGTTGTAGCTCCTTGGGTTGGTGCCCTAAACATTGTAACAAAGATCTAATTGTGAGGCTGGATTGGAGTAATAGACTCCAGCAGCATTACTCACCGAGGTTTTTCCCATCTTGAGTTTTCCTCATATATACTAGTATTATGTGATGTCCCTTTGTGTGAATGCATGTGTGTTTAGCCTCCTCACTAACAAGTAAGTCTGCATTCAGCTAGAACTATTAATCAGTATACTTTCATAGGGATAGTTAAAGAGAAAAGTTTGAGAACCGCTGATTCACCCCCCTCTCAGTGGTGCATTGTGTCTAACAATTGGTATTAGAGCCTAGGTACCTTGTTTATCAAGCTTTCTCTCACTTGGGTAGATTTTGGCTTAAGGACACAATGGTTTGTTTAGTGTTTATCTCTTCTCTAGTGATGGTTCAAACTATTCTATTTGGAGTTGTAGAATGTAAGTCTACTTGTCCTCTCTAGGGTTTGATGTATGGATGTTGTTTGTTAATGGTCTCCCTAAAATATCTATCCTCACACCGATTTTGAAGAAGAAAGAAGATGCATGTGTAATAAAGAAGCCATGAAGGCCATATTTAGTGGGCTCAATGGTGATGTTCCCTCATAGGTGGATAAGTGCAGATCGACAAAGAATCTATGGGATAGACTAAAGAAGCTCAATGGAAATGAACCCTGCACCACTAGATCAGTTTGTGGAAGTCAGAAGAAAAATGTTGTAGACACCTGTTCTAATGACAGAGGTAGATCTGATTGTTGTAGTAGCAATGGTGATGAGGAGACTCATCTCTTCATGGACCATGAGACAAACTTTGAGAATGACATTGTTGGCTCCCAAAACCACAGATTGAAAAACTTAAGGGTTTGCCAAATCCTCAACTAATCCAACTAGCCTTGGCCAATGAATAGGGATGGTCAAAGACCAAATCCCTCTACACTTAAGGCTCCACTTAACCTAGGTGGGTATACCTCTTCCTCTCAAGAAAAAAAGAGATTGTTTAAAGTGGATTTAAGCCTTTTAGCAAATTACAAAAACTGACAAATTATTGTTCTGCAATTTATGCTTTATTATGTGCTTTAAGTAAATGCCTTTGAAAAGAAATGAAAATGATTATAATAGTATTTTGAGAATAAGAATGCTTTCAATACTTAAAAGAAATATGCAAAGATTATTTAATATAGAATTAAGGAAGAATATTTCTCTATCAAGGACCTTGAATGCATGACCAACCAAAACCTTGCAAGATAAATAGCAGACCAGTACCTCTATCCAAGGGTATTTATGACACTTTGTGGACAGAAAATCCTATCAACTCCTGAGACAATATTAATCATCAACTATGGAGGTTTTAGTATGTGTTACACAACAATGAAGAATCCAATCTCACATTTAATGTAACATCATGTGATGGCACATCATAGCAAATCATATGATAGATTTATCAAGAGGATAAAATAACTCATCAACACAGAAGTATGCACAATACTTAGAAAAGAAACAATGAACCTTCATATATTGATCCTTAAGAAATGATTGCATACGCATGCTACACTTGAAAATACTCCATTATAGTCTGTTTGCATAAAAAGATACCTCTTTGTTCTATAGACTTCTCTAATACATATAACTTGCAGTCCTGCTAGGCAGCATGTTTTTTCTGAATCCTAGATGCCTTTACATACAAAATGAATCATTATAAATATATATGCTAAGAGATACGAATGCAAGGACACACCCTTCCATTATCCTATCAACTAACTAAACAATAACTAAACAGCTTAACTAAATCATCAATTACATTACAAAAACTTCAACAATGCACTAAGACTTTCAATCCAACCACTGTCTACACTTTTGAATATGCCATAAATAGCCTTCATCCTTGTAGGTTGTAGCATTGAAGATCGCATCCCTAGCTGCATTCTCAATCATGTAAAATTTCTCGAACTGGTTGGTCATGTCATTCATATCAAGGATATCTATTTTGGCAATGGCTTGGGCTGCACTAAGTAAAGACTTACACTCTGAAAGCCATATGGTCTTATCTTTAATTACCCCTGCATCATCCACCAAACGGGGAACCCCACGCTGAACAATTTGCTACAACTCGTTGAATTTAGATTTCAATTCCTTTGTGATTTCATCATGTGTGACAAGCAAACCCTGAACCTTCTTCTTTACTTTTAACTTGGTCGATGCATCTTGTAGAAACAAGTTAAGTCTATCTCAAATTCTGGTGTTTGAGACCATATTGTCCATGTTCCTCTAATATACTTCCTAGAACTGGTCCAGTGACTTCTCCATATTGTCATATCTTTTACTCAGCAAAACACAAGTAGTGTCAACCTTGATTCTCTTCATCTCCCTCTTCATCTCCCTCTTCATCTTAGTATTCTCATAAGCTAATTTTTCAAATTTCTTCTTCCATTGACCTCCTGAATTAGTAATTTGAGGGATTAGATGCCCACTCCTCTTAAGGGTTTCTTCATATAAGGCCTTATATTTATTCTTCTCTGCTATCTCATGTTTCATTTGGGCCTTGTTGAATTTTGAAATATTAATACCTATGTTAGTCGTGACCATAGGATCTACCTCTCCAACTTTTAGGGTCATCATGTGACCAAAATATTTATCCACATCTATGATTTTTTGCCTTTTATGGGGATGGTATAAGGCCCACAACAACATTTCTTCCTCATTCAGATTGTACTTTGATGCAACAAAAATATCTTTTACTCCTTGGATATTCAATTTCATGTCCATATTGTCCGAGTGTAGCAAAGAATCAAAGATAAATGAGGCACTCAAGTCCCAACCTGGAAACACAATTATTCCAGCCTCTACTAGTAGTTACCTTTCCTTTTGTGGGGTCATAGTCTCAACTTCCATATCGATATCTTCCATCAACCTCTTCTTCATTTCTACCTCATTCTCAGGTGTAATATTTGGCACTGCTTCCCTTAATTTCTTACCCTTGAAGTGGTACAGGAATGATTTGAACTACTTAGACTTTATGAATTGATCATCTGATATAAAATAAACATGCTCTATCATTCTTTCATCTGTTTCTACCTTCAGTGTGATGATGAGCTTATCTTGTGCTTCTACATCCTTTTCTTTCTCAAGTGCCTAGAGCCTGGAAACTACTTCATTCTCCCCTAAATCACTTTGGGTTGGTTTGTCCTCCATGTTTTCTAATCTCTGGCTTCTCTCCTCTAGTTTCTTCTCCAAGGTCTTTATAACATCCGCAAGTTGTTCCACCTCCTTATTTCTACACATGTCTTCAAATTCATCCTCTTGATGAAAATAATCTCCCGACTCTTGCCTCTTCCTGCTTGTATGGATGTAACCCTCAGGATCATAATGCATTCTAGACATGTGTTGGAACAGGTTGTATTCATCCACCAGCTTCCTGTCAATAACTTCATATGCTCTAGTAGATACAACTTTAAAATCTTGGAAATGAAGTGTACCAGGGAGGAAGGCTTTCTTGTGTGCACCTCCAAAATGCTTGGCATTAGAGACACTTAATTGCCTTACAATTTCCAAAAAAACAATCCTGTCTGGTGTAGGCTTTGGTAACACATAGGGATAACCCTCAAATCTGTAGCATTGAACAAAAGTGAAGTTTTGGCATGAGTACCAATCACCCCAATGGTGATTAACCTTTGGATTTTTGTGCTTGTGAGGCCTAAGAAAATTCTTGATGTCCTCAGACAATGATCCCTACAGAGGCTCACCAAAGAGAAAGAAAATTGGTTTAACAAAGAATTCCTCAAACTTGAGGTAATGAGAATTCACATATTTGTAATCCTAAAAGAAACCCACAACTGCACTAGTTGATCCTGCCCATTCTTCCCTACTGTATTTACATTCAAGCCCTCTGACCATAATCCCCTGAATCTCCCATAAAATAAAATAATATGCATTAACAGTGAATAATGCTTGAAATGCTTGTCTGGATTATCTTTCATGTTCATGAAGCCTTCATGCAGTCTATTCACCAGGTATGAAGAAAAATCAAAATCCTTAGGCTCATGTGTCTAGATATCTGCTACTAAAACCAACGGTCCTATGTTTGCTACATCAAGAGCTTCAACTCCTCCCACCTGGCCACAAGCCATATATGTATATTGTAAATACTTCTTGAAAATAGTCATATCATAAGGAGGACCATCTTCCTCTGTTAGCCTCCCCTTCTCTGCTTTGTGGATAGCGAGGTTCCAACCTTGATATGTAGTATCCATTTTTTTGTATTCTTCTTCGAAATCCACAAATGATAAAGGCACATTTGCCTCCAGATCCACTGCAAAAACTTCCTGAATTGTAGCTACTGCAAAGTGAACAAAAGTAGTCCCATCGGGCAACAAAATGCATCATTTGTTTGAATCATAATGTCTTACTAGGAGCTTCAATAAGTCAATATTTACAAAGACATTGGGTACCACAAGTTTACCTAAATTGGTGTTCCATGGGTTTGAAATTGGCTTAGGCTCATCCTTGCGGAGGTAATAAAAAAGAAACAACTCGTGCCCAGGCACTGTTGTGAGTACATCTCCAATCTCTTTGTTTTCATTCTCTAGCTGGTTGCGAATAGGAAAATTCACTTTACCTTTGCGTGACCTAGCTCCCGGAGAGCCCATCTAATCTATCATATCTTGGTTTAATTTTCTTTGAGCCTCACTGAATTCACCCTTCAATTTTTTTTGTTGTTGTATTGGATACTTCAGCAACCTTTCACTTCCCTTTTGAGCTTGACTTTTCCATCTCTGTAAATTTCTTTACTTTATGCTCAGCACCTTGGAATATTTCTCAATAAACACCTGGTATCCTTTTGCAATAACTCTATGTGTAATGTTGTTATGCAACACTGGTTATATATCCCAGGGAGTTTAATTGAAGCCATTATGTCAGTTTTTCACATCAAGACCTCCAACGGCTAATTGGCGAGACTTTTCCCGATGATTCAATTGTTTGGCACCGTTTGTTATGACTTTACCACTTTTTACCTTTTGATTGACACAAGCTATCCCTATCAACTTATTAGGTCTCAGGATAGAAATTTTTTTCCTATCCCGATGGTTCACTTTATCCTGATGAGCACTCCTTCAGTTTTGGCTATGCTTTTTGTTTTAATGCTCCATTGGCATAACTCTCCTCGATGCCTTCGCCTTTGGTTTTCTTTTACTCAACCCATCGTGTATTGACATATTTCATTTTGTGTCACTCTAATGCCCCGATGATCTCAATATACCAATCCACATTCTGACTAAGTCCCCCGCGTTATCAACATAACTCATCCTGAAGAACTCCTAGCAACTTACCATCCGCCTTAACAGTACTATCGGGACTCGACATAGCATAAAATTTCTTCTTTCAATGTCCCGATGAGTCCTCACTTAATGTTTACTTTATCAGTATAGTCTATACCAATATCCCTGCAGGTGCTTCTATCTTCATCAAGGGTCGAAATAGCCTTTTTCTATTCCTTCCAAAGTCCCGATAAGTCTATGATTCACCTTTATGCTTTATTCCTCTAAGTCTGTTTTATCGATATAGGTAATACCGATAGTTCCACCCTCTGATTCTTCAAGTCATTAGGGATCAGCCTAACCATTTCTGGACTACTCCGATATGGTCCTTTTTTCTGATGGGCCTGCCTTCGATTCCCTTCAGTCATCAGGTATCTAGATAGACTTTTCTCATTAATTCCGATCTCCTGATACTATAAGTCCATGATCCGCTTTGCCTTATTGTCACAAGTTACACCGATGGCTTCATAGGTTATCGGTATAACAATTTCTATGTTTTGCTGATAAGCCAATATATGCTGATAGAAAATAACCACCTTCTGGTTCATCAGAACAAGTTATCCCGATGGTATGACTTTTTCAAAAGCATGCACCATGCTGAGTATTTTTTAAGCACTCCAATGCATCTACCTTCTATTTTATCAGTATAAGTCATGTCGATAATCCCCTTTTTTTTGCTTGCCAATGTTGTTTCGTTGGGATTACTTATGCTGATAATTTGAATTTTGCAATCCAACACAAATGAGCCATCCATTCTGAATATTGGTGATCCCAAACTTTCCCATAGTGTCTGATACATACTAGAAGACAATCATAGATCATACCATAATGACTTCTTTGCTGACAAAAATTTCCATAATGGATTCCTTGTGTAGTCTATACTTAGTGCATGCCCTTAGTGTGCCCAAATGATACCTTGATACTCCTGAAACAACTGATCTTTTTAGAGAACTTTATCTATGCTAATAAAGTTCCTGCACATACAAACCAGCAATAAATGCTCATATGATAAAAGAAAAATGCCTCCATATAGAATAAAATATTTTGTAAAAATATGTGCTAACAGTGGCTCTTTTTGGGGATGTATGTTCTCTTTAAGGACATAGCAAGATCCTAGTTATCTCTGGAAAGTAGAGCAACATGAAAATTAAGAACAGAAAGCAATAAGAAAATTAAACTATTATGATACAAAAATACTCCCTACTCATCAATAGAAAAAATGCTTAAGATACTGAGCATGAACCGGGAACTCTTGCACTTGACCATCAGTATCCTGCAAGTAATAAGAGTTTTCTCCAATTTTTTTTGAAATGATGAAATGTCCTAGCCAGAGCACATCGAACTTGGCATGCTTCCCTTTATCCTAATCTTTGGCATTCTATTTTAACACCCATTCCCCTTCTTTAAAAGACCCGTCACATGCCTTCCTATCATGTAAATCCTTTACCAGTTGTTGTCTTTGTAGGTTTCTCTCCTAAGCTTCCCTTCTATATTCATCCAACTCAGCCAATGCCATCAACCTATCTTCCATAAAGTTTACTTCTTCTGAAACTTCCTCTGTAACAAATTTGTAAATTGGGAGCAAATTGTTTAAGGGTAATCATGCTTCTTTGCCATATAATAGCTCATATGGAGTGAATCCTATGGATTTCTTAACTATCACTCTGTCAGCCCATACTGCTAAGACCAATTTTTAATCCCAAGCCTTCTTATAATTACCTAGCATCCTTTTGATAGTCTTCAACAAGTTTTTATTGTTGGATTTTGCCTGTCCATTTCCTTGAGGATGATAAGGTGATGAATATGACAAAGTAATACCATAGTTTTTATAGAAATCAAAGGACTCATCTGATTTGAAGCACATCCCATTATCTACCACAATCTTTTGAGGTACCCCAAATCTAGTCAAAATATTTTCCAAAAGAAAATTTATCACAACTTTGTTGGTAGCTTGTCTTGTAGGAATGACTTCAACCCACTTAGTAAAATAATCTATGGCCACCAAAATCCATTTATGCCCACCACTAGAATTGTTTTCTATCTCACCTATAAAGTCAATACCCCCCCACATTTGAAATGGTTCTTGCGTATGCATGGGTCTAAGAGGAATGGCTCCATTATACTTAAGCTTCCCTAAAATTTTTTGACAAGCCTCACATTTCTTGATATAAGTATGACAATCCTTGAAAACTTGAGGCTAGTAATAACTGGTATTAAGAATTTTATGAGCAGTAGTCTTAGATGATAAGTGACCCCCACATACACCTTCATGTAAATATTTTAAAACAACAGAGGCTTGACACTCATCTAAACATAATAAAAGAACATCATCTCTATTCCTTTAGTATAGGTCTCCATTAAGTAATACATACCTAGATATTTGAAGCTTTAAAGTTCTCTTCTAACTATCATTTAAATTAGCCAGACATTTCATGTATTTTAGGTAATATACAATATTTGCATACCAGGGACACCTTTCAATGCTAATTTGTACATCCTCCAGCTCTACCTGGTTTACTTGTGCTACTTCAAGATTGGATTCTTCCATTAACTTCGCTAGACCTTGATCTCTTACCAATTTTATGATTTGTAGATCAATATTGAACTCTTGGATCTGGTTTATCCATCTGCAACTTCTCCTAGTAGTTTCTGTTTGTTTGAAAATGTCTTTCACAACAACATTTGGTACATAGGCAATAATAGTGCAACAACCAAATAGGGTCTAAAATATTTCACAGCTTTCACAAGAGCATAAGCATGTTTTTCATTCAAATCATAATTCAATTCTGATGCTTGTAAGGTTTTTTCTAAAAAATGTCACTAGTTGTTCATGACCCTCATCATTCTTTTGTAACATGACAACAACAATAGTATGGAATGAGGAAAATGAAAATACTTGAAAGGGTTTAGAGAAACTAGGTGATTTTAAAACATGGGCTTCCTTGATGGTTGTTTTGATATTTACTAAAGCTTCATGAGATTCATTAGTCCACTTTATTTCAGCACCCTTTTTCAAGATTTTAGCAATAGGCTTTATGATTTCAGAGAAATTTGAAACAAACCTTCTCACAAAGTTAATTTGACCAAAGAAAGATTAGATTGCTTTAACAGTTTTTGGAATTTGAATTTTATCAATAGCATCAAACCTTTCTAGATCAATTCTAATTCCATCTTTTGAGACAATATGACCTAATAACTTTCCTTCAGTAACCCCAAAATGACATTTTTTAGGATTCAAATATATGCCATATTCTAGTGCTCTAATAAAAAAAAATTCAGATCATCATAATGATTTTTTGCCTTTTTAGACTAAGCAGTCATATCATCCTGATACACTACTAAGATACAATCAATCATGCCCTGAAAGGCCACGTCCATAGCTCTCTGGAATGTAGATCCTACATTTGTCAATCCAAAAGGCATCCTAGCATAAACATAGGTACCCCAAGGTGTAGTGAAAGCAGTTTTGAACTTTTCTGCTTCCCTAACTTTGACTTGATTATAGCCTAAGAAGCCATCCATCATAGATAACAACTCATTCCCTATGACCTTCTGCAACAAAGCTTCCATGTTAGGCAAAGCATAGTTATATTTTAAAGATGAAACATTTAGATTTTTGAAATCTACACATAACCTAATATCACATTTTTTCTTTCTTACTGGTACTAAATTTGATACCCATGTTGAGTGCCTTATAGGCTCTATAATCCCTGTATTTCTCATTTTCATCAACTCGTCCTTCATCTTAGGAGCCAAGGTAGGATTTATAGGCCTTTTCTTTTGTCTGAAAGGTTTTGCATTAAGCTTCAAAGGTATCCCATGCTGGAACAAATCTTCCCTGTATGCTTTAAGGTCATCATATGACCAAGGGAAGACATGCCTATACTTCCTCAACATATTAATCAATTATGTTCTGATTTTTGGTGTGAGCTTCCTTCCTATATACAGTTCTCTTGGGTTGCTTTCACTTCCCAATTTTACCTTTTTGACCTCCTCACATCCTCTTGAATTAGGCCTAAAATTCATTACATATTTATCCTCAAACATTCTTTCAAGCTCTATCAATCCTTTTGGGATTTTATTCATTTTTAGCTGCAATACTTCTTGCCCAAGTATAGTTGCTTTATCATCTTTGTCCTCCACAAGTCCGTTCCAATCAATCCGCTAGTGCTCATACTGATCTTCACAAAATAATTTTTTTAGTAAATCCCTGTCATCATCAAAAACTTGCCATCATTTTACATTATCAGGCACTAACGGTCTGGTCTTAATCTCCACTTGGGTAATGTCATCTAAAGGGATGTCATTGTGCTTGATAGCCAAGTTAGCCATGAAGTCTGCCCAAATATTGTTGGATCTCTTAGTCCAATTGATGGAGAAGGCGTCGAATAATTTAATGTGATCCCAAACTTCATTCCTATAGTTTCTTAATTTTTCATTTTTTGCAGCAAATTTGCCTCTAACTTGTGAAATGGCTAATTCTGAATCACCATAAACCATTAGTAACTTGATACCATTCTTATTTGCTAGTTTAAGACCTAATAAGATCGCCTCATATTCAGCAACATTATTAGTACATTCAAAGGTCAACAAGAAAGAGTATTTAAAAAAAACCATTAGGTGAAATAAGTACAACTCCTGCTCCATTTCCTTCCTTACTATAGGCACCATCAAAGTATAATTTCCAAATTAAGTTTTCATTTTGTTTAATTGTTTGTGACACTTCAGACTTACTTAGAGCCCAGGCGGGTATACCCTTTGCGAATTGAATTCACACTTTTTCATTTGCCGAAAGAAAACCAAGGGGCTCCAGTAAACTCTTAACAGCTGTATCCTCTAGGTCATCTCCATCTGTGACCTGACTCACCTTTGGGGCCCACCTTTCAGCCTTTAATCCCGACCCGCTGACTGTTGTGACTTATGCCACATGCCACCATTTTACTCACTGTCAACAACTAGCTAGACCGTCTATGTGGCGTGCCATGTGGTTTTCGCAACTTCGCTGGTTTTAAACTACACGCAACTTCGCCTAGCAAAATAACGTGAGCCATGGATCCATCCGCGAGATGCGCACTAGTTACTGGGCCCAACAACTTTAGGAGAAAAACATATAAGGCATAAATTTTTTGATTAATTAACATGACCGCCTAGGTAAACAAGAAGGGGGGACACTTCCTACGACCCCATGACCCACTACTTAAGTGAATAAAGTAATGAAAGATTAGAAACTAGAGGGTTTAAAACAAACACAAGAGGATCTAAAATCAAAAACCCTTAAACCCTTGAAGTCTAGAACAAAGCTGAAGCATTTGGAACTACTCCCTATTCAAAAAATTCAACAAATCACAGCCAATCATGGGAAAAGAAAAGCCCATTTTTAATCAATGATAATAGCGGCTCTGACTGGGGATGGTTGATCGCAAGGTCAACACAAGAAAACTCAAAAACTCTAGAGAAACAGACCAAAACAGAAAAGCAGGAAAGGAACAAAATATGTACAGACAAAGGACCTACCGTGCATGGACATTAAGAGAAATAATGCTTCAGGAATTGTCCATGCACTAGAAATTCCTGCATTTCATCATCCATATTCTTCAAGAAATATGAATCCTTACCATTTAAGTTACAAAACACAAAAGGGCCAATCCATAGTGATTCAAATTTCTTATGCTTCCCCTTATCCTATCCTTTTGCATTCCACTGAAGAACCATGTCATCAATTTGAAACTTCTTTAGTGATGTCCTTTTATCAAAAAGATACTTTGACTGTAACTGGATCTTCTGATTTTTCTTATGGGCAAAAGCCCTAAGCTCCTCCATTTCTATAATTTGGATCATTATGTTTTCCATTGGTTCAGATACCTCTATGTCCTCATTTTGCAAAAACTTATACACTGGAAGAAGGTTATTTATCGACAATCTGGCTTGGGCACCATAAACTAATTCAAAAGGTGACATTCCAATGGATTTCTTAACTGTTATTCTATCTGCCCACAGAGCTAACTTCAACTTTTGATCCCAAGATCTTTTATTTTCTTCTAGGATTTTCTTGATGATATTCAATAGGCTTTTATTGCTAGATTCTGCTTGTCCATTCCCCTGAGGGTGATAAGGTGAAGAGTATAACATGAGTATACCGTGACTAGTACAAAAGCCTACAAATTCTTCTGATCTGAAACACATGGCATTATCCATCACCAATTTTGCATGTGTTCCAAATCTAGTCATAATATTATCCATCAGGAAATCAATGACAACTTTACTAGTAGCTCTTCTTGTAGGGATGGCTTCTATCCATTTGGTGAAATAATCAGTGGCCACTATGATCCATCCATGACCTCTCCCTGACTTCTCAACAATTTCTCCAATAAAATCAATGCCCCACTGGACAAAAGGAGCTTCTACAGAGACTGGATTTAGGGGTAAGGCTCCTTCATACTTGAGCTTGAATGAGAATCTCTAACATGGGTCACACCTCCGAACATATGCATGGGTATCTTTAAATAAGGTGGGCCAATAATACCTAGCCAATATTATCTTACCAGCAGTAGTCTTAGCAGAATAGTGACCTCCACAGACTCCATCATGCATTTCGGTCAACACCTGTTTAGCTTGAAATTCATCCAAACACATTAGTAACTCTCCATCTCTTTTTCTCCAGAAAAGATCACCCCGAATGAGCACATATTTTTGGGACTTGAGTTTCAGAGTTCTTTTCTAATTGTATGGCATTTCTTCTGGGAGTGTATCACCTCTCAAAACTTGAATTATCTCTGTGTACCAGGGTTGCCTCTCAATACTAGTGACCAAAGCATCTCTAACCTCAACATTGTGTATTTCTACATTCATGAGATTTGACTCAGTCATGAGCTTAGCCAAACCTAAACCTCTCACCAATTTGGTGATCTTTATCTCCAAGTTGAATTCCTGAATTCTATTAATCCATCTACATCTCTTTCCAGTAACCTCAGACTGAGACAAAATATCTTTAACTGTAGCATGTGGGACATAGGCAATGATAATTGCATTCACTAAATATGGCCTAAAAGCCTTAACAGCTTTAACTAGGGCATAAGCTTGTTTTTCCATGGTTTCATATTTTAGTTTTGCTGCCTGCAAAGACTTACTGTAGAAGGCTATGGGATGTTCATATCCTTCATTATCCTTTTGTAGTAATACTGCAGCCACCATATGATATGAAGCAAAAGAAAATAGAGAAAAAGGCTTACTATAATCAGGAGATTTCAACACTGGTGCCTCCTGGATTGCTTTCTTAATCTCAACAAAAGCTTTTGAGGCCTCTTGATCCCAATGAAATTTTGTATCCTTCTTAAGCAATTTAACAATAGGCTTCACTATCTCTGTGAAGTTTGCAATGAATCTCCTGACAAAATTTTCTTTACCTAAAAAGGATTGGATACCTTTCACATTTTTAGGTTCAGACACCCTATTGATTGCTTCAATCCTCTAAGGGTCTATTCTTACCCCCTCCTTAGAGACTATGTGTCCCAATAACTTTCCTTCAGTGACCCCAAAATGACATTTCTTGGGATTCAGTGATACACCAAATTCCAAGGCTTTATTGAACACCTTCTCTAGATGTCCACAATGATCATCAGCCCTTTTAGAGAAACAAGTTAGATCATCTTGATACACCACCATGATGATGTTTATGAACTCTTTGAAGGCTACATCCATAGCTCTCTGAAATGTAGCTCCTGCATTTTTTAATCCAAATGGCATTCTCACATATACATAAGTTCCCCATGGAGTAGTGAAAGTTGTCTTAAACTGTTCAGACTCCTTTACCAACACTTGGTTATATCCTAAGAAACCATCCATCATGGATAAAAGATCACAACCTGTCACTCTCTGTAGCATGGCTTCCACATTTGGGGATGAGTAGTTATCTTTCAAGGAAGCAACATTTAGATTCCTAAAATCTACACACAATCTGATGTCTCCATTATTTTTCCTCATAGGGACCAAATTGGAGACCCATGAAGAATGCCTTATTGGTTTGATAATGCCCCCTTCTCTCAATTTGGTCAACTCTTGTTGCATTTTAGTTTCTAACAAGGGATTGATAGACCTCTGTTTCTGTCTGAAAGGCTTAGCATCTAGAAGTAAAGGAACTTCATGCTGAAAAAGATCTTGTCTATACGCCTTTAGGACTTCATAAGACCAAGCAAAAACATGCTTATACCTTTTCAATAAGTTAATAAGGTTATTCCTGACATGAGGGGGTAGTTTCTTTCCAATATATATCAAATTAGGGGATGATTCTATCCCCAGGTTTACCTCCTCTAACTCTTCCAACTTGGTGGTAGACTGTTGATGTAAATGACTATCATTATAACTAAACATGCTCTCCAACTCCACCAGCCCTTTAGGTATTTCATTGGTTTCCAACTGGATGACATCATTTCCAAACACTGTCTCTCTATTGTCTACCACTTCCACCAATGCATTACAATCAATCTTTTGTCCATCATAATCATCAACACATTGGATAAACCTAAGAATGTCTTCATCATCAGCAAAAACTTGCCAATTGTACACATTATCAGGAATAGCAGGCCTAGATTTTATTTCCATAGTGGAACTACCAGTTAGCATTGCATCATCATTTTTCAAAGCAACATTAGCTAGGAAATCTGCCATAATATTTTTTGCTCGCTCTGTCCAATTAATAGAAAATGCATCAAAATGCTCAATAACATCCCAAATAGCATGCTTATATTGCTTCAATCTATCATTCTTGGATGCATATTTAGATCTCACCTGAGAGACAACCAATTCTAAATCCCCCATTACTTTCAACAGTTGGATTCCATGCCTTTTTGCAACCTCAAGTCCTAGTAACAGGGCTTCATAATCCGTAGTATTATTTGTGCACTGGAATGCCAATAAAAATGAGTATTTGAAAGTTATACCTGACGGGGACACAAAAAGAACCCCTGCTCCAGATCCTTCTTTGGAGCAAGCTCCATCAAAATACATCTGCCACAACCCATACTGCTATGCTTGTAGCTCGACTACAATTGGGTCAGTATTCTTCAATTGAGGTGAAATTGGTTGAAGTCTAAAATTATCTAAATCTACATCAATCATACAATTAAGCATACTAGGGTCTACATTTTCAATTACCCTAGGAGCTCGTGGCTCTCTGTATAATTTGACTTGATTACCACCAATAGGAATGGTAGCATAAGATAAGTCCAGTTGAACATTTCCCCCTACTGTTGTTGTCCATTGCCTGGAAAGTAACATACCATAGTGGGGTTTAGTGTCAGTAACAATAA
The DNA here is from genome assembly GCF_030272615.1 of Cryptomeria japonica. Taxonomy (NCBI): domain Eukaryota; kingdom Viridiplantae; phylum Streptophyta; class Pinopsida; order Cupressales; family Cupressaceae; genus Cryptomeria; species Cryptomeria japonica. The sequence continues at coordinate 259,794,011 of NC_081412.1, forward strand.
CATCCATTTTGTAAGTGGCTTCAAGAAATGCTAGTATTTTTACTTCTACATTTTTCATTGTACCTATCACAGGTACTTCTATGTTATCCATGGCATAGCATTTCCCATACACAGTGGTTACTGATAACCCTAATTCTTTCATAACACCATAGGGCATTACATTAGCAGCAGCTCCTGAACCTATCATGCAGTTTTTAATCAACCGGTTATTGACTAACAAAGTAACATAGAAGGGATCTACTTGAGAAGGCTCCTGAGTGATAGTAGTTTCAACATAAACCTCTGGGGTTCGGAACTCTTGATCCTTTCCAACTTTAGCTAAACCAGTGGGTAATACTGTGTCACTATCAGATATACTAGAGAATAAAGACAAAGCTGCATCCTTATGTTCTTTAATCTTTAGCAATTCTACTAATGGAACAATGACTTTTATTTGAGTTAAAGCTTGGGCCATATCAAATGTAGAATTATTACATTTTTCAGTATTAACCCTAACCTTTTCTGTTCTGAATTGACTTGCCCTTTTCATTGTCTCCGCTCCTTGTACATCGCCAACATTTTTATCATCTATGCCTTTAGGTACATCTTTAACTTGTTCCTCTTTTTCTTGACCGACCTTAGGAATAGTAGTAGCACTGCTTGATGCCCCCCTTTTTATAACTTCTTTTACAAACATAGAACCTGGCTCACCTTGATCAGTGTCTCTCTTGGTGCTTCCCAAATTATAGTTATGTTTTGCTTTGGCAATTGCAGCCTTAGTGAGATTTCTAACTTCTTCCTCACTAGGCCTCCTAAGATGAACTTCTTCATCTTCAATTGTTACCACATTCAATGTAGGATGCCAACCTAAGGCTAACTATCCTTGCACTAGCTTTTCACTATCCAACACATCATTGTATTCACTTTGCACAGATTCCTCATCACTTTCTACGATGGTTTCAAACATATTAATGTTAGGCTCTGCTTCTAGTCTCATAGATTCTTCCAGAGCTTGAGCCACTGCACACTGATGAGGAGAATGTGGTCCATCACAAGCAATGCACCAAGGAGTATTTTCTATATTATGAACAGTTTTCCCTTTCAAAGGATCCGATGTGTCTTGACTTTGGGCAATTTTGGGCTTCTCAATTTGGGGTTTACCATCCTTCCAATTGGTATTATATGGCATATCATGTAATCTAGGAGGTCTATCTTACCAGTTATAATGAGGCTTATCATTTTTGTTAACCTTGGCAGTCAAATCTTTCATAGCAGTAACCAATTTCTCTATTTTATCATCCTCTTTAGCAACTTTGTTAGGTTGTTGTTTGGTTTCTTGCCATAGTCTACCATCAGTCCTTCTTCCCAATTTTCCAGATGCTTTTCTGTTACTTTCTACATTTATGGCAATTCTAAAAGAATCTCTCAGGTTATGGGGATTTTTATCTCTCAAGATATAGGCCATTTTGGAATCAAATGCATTGTAATATGTATTAAGGCACATATTATCATCTAGCCTCATCACTTGATACAATCTATGCATGGCTTTCTCGAATCTAGCATTGAAATTAGTGACCATTTCATTCTCAAATTTTCTAATATTGTTGAACTCATTTAGCATGAAACTCACATTTGTCTTGTCACCATACTACTCTTGAAAGCAATTTTTAAAATCTTCCCATGAACCTATGCTATTTACTAGAAGACCTCTGTACCAATCTCTTGCATCATCAACCAGGGATTGAACGAACAGTTTCATAATAAAATCTTCATCTACTATCTCATAATCGTTTATTAGATCCCCAAAAGATTTCAGATGTTCCTCAGCACTGATTGCATTGTTCCCAGCAAATTTATGGAGTCTGTCTCTTAACTTAGTGGGAACATGATTTGGATATCTCGAGATCCCATCAAAGAACAATTGCCTATATTGTTCTAGATTGATTGGCCTTCCTTGAAAAGGGGTAATAGCACTATTATTTCCCATGGTCATTTTAGCTTTCGAGATTGGAGATTGAGGTGCTTGCGTGTACTATTTATTCACGGGTATTTGGCTTACTGAGGCAACATTAGCATGTACTGTAGGTTGAGTATTAACCTGAGGAAAGGAAATGTGCTGGAGATTAGGCTTGCTAAGATCTTTTGATGGAAATGTAATAGGGAGAGCCTTTAAGTAATTAATCTTTCTTTTTACTTCCTGATTCGCTGCTTCTAACTCAGCCTTTTCCAGTTCCATTTGGAGGTCTTCCTTTTCTTTCCTCATCCTTTCCATCTCTCTCTCATGTGCTAGAATCCTATGAGAGATCTCTTCTACAGTTTTAGATTCTACTCCATCATCTACCCATTTCTATTTTCCTTTATCTAGATTGGCTTTAGGAAACTGGAAGTCATTAAATACTTCCATAGTTGGCTGGGCTACTGACTTACAAACTTGTTTAGTTTTAGGGATTAGAATTTCTCTAATCACAGGGCCTTCCTCATCACTCTTTTCTTTCTCTTTAGCAAGTACTTCAAGATCAGCTATCTGTCTAAGAAGCCTATCTCTTTCCATTAGTTTGGCTTTAACTTCCTTCTCCTTATTTGCCTCCTTTTGGGCTCTTAAGGATATTAAATGATGGACTCTTCTATTTAAATCTTCAATCTCTTGAGACACTTTATCCTCATCAGGGAAGTTTTCTTCAGAGTCTGATGCATTAACTTGATCTATGTCTATCAGACTAATGTTCCCATCAATTGTCCTAGGAACATAGTGCCTAATTGCATTTGAACTAGTTCTATCTTTTGCAGAAACACTAGCATGAGATAGATCTTGATTTAAAATAGGTGCATCATCAATATTTCCAAACAATCCTGAATGGAAACCTAAAATATCATGCTCTGAATCTTTGGAAGATGAATTAGACTTTGCATAGACAGGTCGATCAGGCATCTTACCAGTATTATTATTTTTCTGCACCCAAGCAACATTTGATGGCTTATGCAACACAGATCTCTTTTGGCCTCTCCGTGACTGTTCTGGCAGACCTTCTTGCAAAGTTTCACGAGGATGTTTCTTCATGAATGATCTTGTGTTTTTTGTTCCTTGCATCTCACTTGTCTTCCTTTTAGAAAATTTGTATCTCACAAGGACTGGTTCAAAAGTAATAGAGTCGCCACCCACAAAACTATGGGAATAATGAAAACAAGCAGTCTTATCCACAAACACACAACAATTTTCTTTACAAGCCTCAACATAGATCTATGTTTATATGTTTATTGTAACTTTCCCTAGCAAAGTCGCCACTTTTGTTGTCTTCAAAATTTGATTCCCTTTAACATCCTTAAAATAATATAACTAAGCTCGGTGCAGAAGAGACATCAAAGATAAGGAAATTCTCAAGACAACATATGACAAGGTTTGATTAAACCTTCTACACTTCGGACTTACTCAGAGCCCGGGTGGGTATACCCTTTGCGAATTGAATTTACACTTTCAAACATAAACCCACAGCAAACTAGTCCACAAAACCAGTGGATCTATTCACCTTGAAATCAACTGAAAATAAAGAATGGAAACTATACTTAGATTCAGAATTTCGATCAACAAAACATGCAATAAACCCCTTCAATCAATACCAGTGCCTTATCCAAGGTTACAAAGTCATCTAAACTCAGATAATATTCCTCAAACAAAACATCTTTATGCATCCCGTTGGCTTGGTTTCTATTAATCCTTGTATATGCCTAACACCTACAAGAATTTATGCATCCCCAATTAAGCTATGATCATCAAGATTCAAAGTCTCTTCCAAAGAGTTTACTGGTATGAGTGATCCCCGCATCTTTAATTTCCCTCCTAAAGAGAAAAGCTAAAGAACACTTTTACTAAAATTGCTTCGCAATTCCATTCAAACAGAACAACCCTGGATTATTCAGAATGAAAATAGTAAACAAATTCACAAACACACTTGAAGACAACACAAATCTTTACTCAAAACCAATGGTCTGTATATTGATATTTAGTTCACGAAATATTACAAGAAATTTTTGATTCTCCATTAGACTTAGAAAAGCTCAGATAAATTTCTGCAGCGTTTTCTTACAATTTTTTGCGATTTCTTTTCCTCTAGTCCTGGTATCCATTTATAACAACATGGATGCACAAAGCTTTAGACTTCTCGAGGAGTGTTTGTTACAATCATTTCTTTCAAAATAAAGAGGTTACAAGATTTTCGCAAAAGCAGTTACAAGCTCTTATCGGCCTCTGCAGTTTCTTCAACAAGCTGTTCAGTTGCAACCTCTTCTACCTTTTCAGGGGTGCTCTCCAACTGTTCTGGATCATGGGTGGCATATTTAATTGTCCACACACCATACACCTCTTCTGTCGGCCATGAGAAATTAATCACTTTATCTTTAGTCTTAGTCAACCTTTTCCAAGAATTTCTCATTTTGTTGACTTCTGAATTGAGAAAACCATAATGTGACTTAATTTTCTCTATCTCTTGAATTGTCAAAACAAAGAAAGAAGCATCATCTAAATCAATAATTCCTTTAACTCTTGCTGATAATTTAGCTTCTATTTCCTTAAGCCACATTTGTTTGTCCTTTAACTGATCCGGGCTAGCAAAAACTCCTAGGAGCAACTCAAAAACTTGGTCAGTGTATTCCTTCTTGCATAGATTAACCTTCCTATCCACATTATCCACCTCTGCTGCTAATTGTACTAAGATTTTGGCAACATCAGAAGTGGATTTAATGTTGGGATTGGCCCTTGCTTCATCGCAGGATACACACATAAACTCTAAATCTTTCTCCCTAGGCCTCCATCTGTCAAAAATAGGCGTCAGAATGGCCTTGTCTCTCCTGAGCTCATTCCATATTTCCATAATTTTACCTACATTGTTGTAGAGCAATGAGGCATTTATTGTATCTGCAAAACTAAAAATTGTTGCCCTTACTTTCTCCTCATATTTCTTTGCATATAAGCCCTGAGCCTATTTCAAATTTTCTAATTCTTGGGGAGTGATTTCAATCACTTGAGAGCTAGAGGGTGTTGGAGATGGTGGAAACTCAATGATAGGGCAAGTAGGTGGAGGTCTTGCAGGAGAAGAGGAAATCATCAGTGTTGAAGACTCACCTTGATGGTATTGTCCAGTCAACTGGCTCTGCAACTTGGCAATGATGCTATCCTTACCTCTTACCTCCTCCTTGGCATTGTTATAAGCCTTCAAAACTGTTTCCAGCTTAATTTGGAGGGCCTCTTTCTCTTTGGCTTCCTTCTCTGCTACTGCAACACTAAATTTTGCAGTCTCTAACACAGTGCTAGCAGCCTCTACCACCCCTATACTCTGCACTCTCTTCACCATCATTCCACCAAGGTAACTTGACCCTGGGGTGTCTTTGCTTTTCTTACTCTCATTTCTCTTGAGAGACCACATGACGAGTGCAGCATTATCCTTATTGAAAGTAACCCCCTCCATAGGTTTAGTCTCTTTTCTCACTGCATCTAATACCAGGGCATCTGCAATATCCCATTCGGGTAAGATAAGCACTCCAGCTTGTGCTACCATATCTCTTCCCTGCTCAGGGGTGATGGTTTTGAATTCTTCCATCATCTCTTGCTTTATTTCTTCTTCCACCAGGGTTGGATCTTTATTGGGCTGCTCAGCCTTTCTTGTTTCACATCTAGCATTATATTTATCTATGTGTTGTTTCCATATAAACTACATAAATGCTTCTAATGTGACAAAATTGTTATCAGCTAAAAAGGCACTACTTGCCTGTCTTATCTCAGGATCCCACTCCTGGCCTTTAAGTTTAGTGGTGGTGATATCCATTTCAGCAGCGATGGGTTCTTCTGGCATTCCTTCCTCCACTTCATCATAAGTGTATGCAATTTCCCCTAGACTACCTAACTGAAGGAGTTGCTCAACTGCTGCTTGCTCATTCCCTATATGGATAGGGGATTGGGATGGGGAATACAAAGGTGTATCTGATTGTACTTCTTTCCCCATCCTTTGCTTCTTTGGGCTCTCTTGGATGTCAATGACATCTTGTATCTTCCTCTTTCCTTTGGAGGTAGAGGGCTCCCCTGCTGTAGGCACCAGCACACTATAACTAGATTTCTTACGCAGTGTGTAATCACCAGGAGAGATTGCCTTGCTGGAAGCTGATCTACTTAGGATCATTCTTGCCTTCTCAGGGTTGGTCTTGATTACAGCTTCCCTCTTCTCCTTCAGTGTCTATGTCACATCTTCAAAACAGACAATCAAAAACTTTATTTTCTCTTCTAGTGGGAAAAAGCTAGACAATGGGTCATAGCTGGCATCAAACTGATGCACAAAATCCAAGGCTTTCTTATAAGCCACCCACTTCTCTTTCCTTAGCTCCTGCTCATCTAGATCAAACTCATTTCTGATGAGGTCTTCAGGAAATTGGAATTGATGAGGCCTACCTCTGCATGCTACCTTCTTCCTAAACATACCGTTGAAGAAGTCTTCTGGATCAGCACACCTAGACACTGCAGTGGACAAATGATAAGGCTTGAGGAAATCCTCAAAGCAATTCCAGCCTCCTTTTTTTATTACAAATTGGTGAGCTATGGTAGCTGCAGGGAAAATAGTCCCTTTACCCCAACCTGTCAATTCTGCCTCTTGCAAGCCACCAATTTGTCTAAGGATCTCCGCGATTCCCACTTTGAGAGGGACCTGGTAAGGTAACAAAAATGGGGTGCCCCTGAAACCAAAAACTCTAAAAACTATGGAGACTGGATACAAGTAAATGTCACCCCAATTATGAACAATTTTTATGTTCTCTGTGAATTCTTTTGGTCTCATGAATTCCAGAAGAACTTTGGGGATTCTTGGCTTCTCAGAGCAGAGGAGAGTTCTTATCTTTGATGCAAAATATTTATCAAACTTCAAAAAACTAGCATCCTCTTTGTCCCTTGACAACACAGTACTCCATAATTGTACCGACATTTTTTCTCCTTCCTTCTCCTTAACAAGGTCCAGTCCACTGGCAAAGTAATCACCACCTTTGAAGAGAAAGAGATGCATCAGGAGTGAGTACCATCCGAAAGGCCTATCCACCTTTCCATTCTTGATTCCTATTAACCCTCCATGAATAGCATCAGTAATGAAAGATGCATAATCAAATGTAATTGCAAGAGAAGGGTTCAAAATCTGAGCAATCATTAACAAGTAATGATTCGGCATATTTGCTTCAGCATCTTCTCCCAAAACTTGGCAAAGTGCCTAATACATTCCTTTGGCCCTCAGGGTGAACATACTTAATGAAAAGGGTTGTTGAGTGTTGGGTCCTACAACTGTTAACCCTCCTATTTTCATAAAAAACTCCTTGAGAGGCCCACTCCTGAGATGACTCCTCTGTGCACCGTAAATTTGGGCCAATGATGTGAAATTTATAGGTTCTAAAAAATTGGTGAATTCATTGAGCCCAAAAGCTGTCTTGAATTCTTCAGCATTAATCTCAACAAGGGTTTTCCCATTTACATCCCGAATGCTTCTTGTGACTGGATCATAGTTGAGCGCAATTTGGGTCAGCAAATCTGTGTCCATAAATACCCCTGGGACAACTAACTTCCCGACATCTAACTCCCAGATACAGTTTTGCGGGGCAGGAGAATTTCTCATTCTGAATCCAACTTTAAACAACCCCAACCCAGACAATCCAACCTGTGGGTCTCTCAACCAGTTACCCTTGTCATATAATCCTTCTCCTATCTTTAAACAGGGAGCTTTGGGTACTAATTCTTTTGCCTTTGATGCTTGATTAGTTGACAACGTCAACTGTTCTAAAAAATCATCACAAACACTCCTCTCTAAATAGTTAACCTTACCAGAAAATTCTCTTTTAGGAGCCATTTTGAAAATGTAATAAATGAATACCACTCCTAAACAATTTTGTGATGAATCAATTATCTTATTTAAAACACTACACAGGAATTGCTTACACAAGAATATGAGAGAACCTGTTCTTCACTTGAAGGAATTTGCTCTGCAGTTGAACCGACTTGCTCTGTACCTGAAGAAAATAACTCTGCATCTGCTCTTCTAGAAAATCCTTTAAAAGATATCTTCACCCGGTTGATAGGAAATCAAATTTTGTACTCTGGGCCTTAACTACAACATTGATTCCACATGCTTCGGCCATCCCTTCAAAATTGAATTCATACGAGAATTCATATTTTTCGCTCCAACGGGTCACAATGTTCTTGCAAGTGTTTCATTTTGCTCTTTCACAACTTCGTGAAGCATAACTATCAGGTAGCTTAGTCTTGCGAAATAGCACCGACCGTCCGATCAAAAGAAACTTGATCGAGCGTTAGATTAACTAACAACTTTGGCTCCGCGCTGGGTCTCGCTTCTCTATTGGCTATATGATACCACGTGGCACTCAACCATTAGCCTTGAAACTTCCTTCGCAGTCAACTTAACACTGGCTGTGTGTCTTTCCTTTATACCACCGGTTCCACCTTGGCGGGCCCACACTTTCTTCTTAGACCACGTGTCATCATGACACGTGGACAGCTCTCATGCACTCTCGCTATTTCACAGGGTATAAAGAATGGGCATCTTACCCTTGCGAAATAGCACGGGCCGTCAGATCATCTCTTAAACTAATTGGCATTTAACCATCTGAAAAGGCTCTCGGGAGGGGTGGGCCCGCTGACTTACTATGAACACTTGGTGTCCAGTCACTGTCGAAGCTGACTTGTCACTCTATTATAGGGTGAAAGGAAACCATGGGGCCCCACTTTCTTCTTAATAGCTGTATCCTCCAGGGCCGCCATCATGACACGTGGACGGCTCTCATGCACTCACTATTTCATGAGGTATAAAGAACGGGCATCTTACCCTTGCAAAATAGTGCGGGCCATCGGATCATCTCTCAAGTTAATCTGCTTTTAACCATCTAAAAAGGCTCTTTGGAGGGGTGGGCCCACTGACTCACTGTGAACACCTGGCGTCCAGTCACTTTCGGAGCTGACTTGGCACTTTTTCATTTGCCGAAAGAAAACCACAGGGCTCCAGTAAACTCTTAACAGCTATATCCTCCAGGTCATCTCCATCTGCGACCTGACTCACCTCTGGGGCCTGCCTTTTAGCCTTTAATCCCGACCCGCTGACTGTTGTGACTTATGCCACATGCCACCATTTTACTCGCTTTCAACAACTAGCTGGACCGTCTATGTGGTGTGCCATGTGGTTTTCACAACTTCGCCTAGCGAAATAACGCGAGCTGTGGATCCATCCGTGAGATGCGCACTAGTTACTGGGCCCGACAACTTTAGGTGAAAAACATATAAGGCATAAATTTTTCGATTAATTAACATGACCGCCTAGGCAAACAACAAGGGGGGACACTTCCTATGACCCCATGACCCACTACTTAAGTGAATAAAGTAACGAAAGATTAGAAACCAAAGGGTTTAAAACAAACACAAGAGGATCTAAAATCAAAAACCCTTAAACCCTTGAAGTCTAGAACAAAGCTGAAGCATTTGGAACTACACCCTATTCAAAAAATTCAACAAATCACAGCCAATCATGGGAAAAGAAAAGCCCATTTTTAATCAGTGATAACAAATGATATGTTTCCTCTCGACTGGTTTGATCAATTATGTCATTTCAATTTGTTTAGTTTTTTCCGGTTTTGTCCCTCTCTTGGCACCTGTATCCTTGCCCTTGGCCGCATTACTATTGGTTCCACCCGATTTTGTGACCTTGGCAAAGATACCTGCTGGCTTTCCCTGCTCATTATTTACATTCCTATTCCTGAGCTGGTAATTACTTTTTACTTATTCCACAGCTGCATTAGTGAAAGCTTTCTTCTTCTCTTCAGTCGGATTTCTCAAAGAAGGCACTACTTCCTCCTAGAACAATTTTCTCAAGGCGGGGATATCTTCATCATCATCAGAAAAAACCTATTGTATACCATATTGAAAATTTTCTCTTCTTTGATGCACATTAAAATATTCTTCTTCTTCTTCTTCAGATAAATCCTCATTCCTTCCCCAATATGGATCAGATGAGAGGGCATTCACAGTTGGTTCATAATCCTTATTTTTATCTTCCTCTTCTATCAAGCCCTGGGCAATCATGCACTATTCTGCAGCATGAGGAAGATTACATACACCACACCATGGATACTCATCTACAAAGTTTGTGGTTTTCTTTAGTGGTTCAGGAGTCTCTTTGTTGGTATTTGGTTTTACTGATTTTCCATCTTTCCAATTTGTGTTATATGGCATGTCATGCAACCTCGACCTATTGTAACTTATTTGCTTATTGTTCATGTATGGTGGCCTTTCATTATGATTTTGTTTATCCTTGAAGTCCTTGAGCATTTCCATGATTTGAGTAAGATCATCTTTCCTGGGAATCCTGGAGTTGTACAGCTTTGGATCATCTCTCTTAGCAACTTTCCCAGCCACCTTTCTATTATTTTCAATAGTAGCAGCCATTTTGAATGCTTGCTGTAAAGTTTTAGGTCTATGAGACAAAATCTCATAATGAGTTTTGCTGTCAAAAGCACTTAAAATAAAAGTTAATAAAAAATGAATCAACTGGTCTGACATCTTTGGGTATTCTATTTAACACTTTATTAAATCTTTTATTAAATCAAGCAACTAATTCATTTTGATTCTTCCTTATGCTTATTAATTCATGGGATGCAAATGAAGGATCATTGTGATCTCCAAATTCTTCCAAGAATAGCATCACAAATTACTCCTAGTTGCAAATACATCTGTCAAGAAGGCTTCTATACCATTCCCCCGCATCCTCTATCAAAGACTGAACCAACAACTTCATGAATATATCTTCATGAGGAATCTCAAATTCTTCGATGATATTTTTTACATTAATAACATGCTGCTTTGCTGAATCAACTCCATTTCCGGAAAATTTTGGGATTGCTAATCTCAAATCATTAGTGATCTGATTTGGGTAACCAACAATGTCGGTGAAATCCAATTGTCTGTACCTTTCAATGATTAAGGGTTTCCTGCCAACATGATGGTTGCTCTGATTGTTCATAATTCCACTATTGTTGTCATAGTTTCTGTTATTACCATTGTTCCTACCTCCACCATTGCCACTTCCATAATTGCCATTGTTACCTCTATTTTGTCCATTTATTTGATTGCTGCCACACCCATTATTTCCTACATGGTTACCCCTATTTGTGTTAATTCGGTTCCCATAATTTCCCCCATCTCCATTCCTTATTCCATCCTCCTACCTCTCTTTACTTTTATCCCTATGCACATCCATCCATCTTCTATTTTCACTTACCAATGGCTTGTCATAGGTTACAAAAGGCTGGTCCATTCTTCTCATATGAGGGGGACTATATTTTGGAACTACTTGTCTACTTGTTTCACCTCTCTCTTCTCCTACCTTATTTGTCTTGGGGCTTGAAATATTATTTCTCTCTATTCCTAGTTTCTGTAACACCCAATCTGGTTGCCTTTTAAGTTCCCTCACCATCTTGGCATCATCAACACTCATATCAGCCATCTTAAGAATAAGATCATCCCACTATTTTTCTTCTTGTTCCTCAGCATTCATGATCTCATCATGGCTATGTCTATTATCCTTTGAATTTATTTTATAAAAAGGATTTTCCTCTCTATTCTCAAATTTGCCAGCAGATGAAGAATCTTCCTCCCTACTAGGAAATCTCTTATATCCTTCAAAAGCCATGTTTGATTTTTTCCCTTTGTTCATTTTTTTGGGACTCAATTGAACAAGATCTTCTTGTCCTTTGTGCAGAGACCTCCTCCCCTGCATAAATCTTAATGACAAATTTCTAGGAGTTTCTCTTATTTTCTCAACATACCAATTATTACTCATGTATTACATGTAGAGTCGCCACCTCCTAAGAGGAACAATATCTTTTACTAATCTTTCAAACTCTTTCCTCTAGTAGAGTCTGAAATTAAACCACCAGAAATTTTGAATACTTCTTATCACATTTCCTAGCAGAGTCGCCAATATGTTGGTTCCCAAAACCATAGATTGGAAAACTTAAGGGTTTGCCAAATCCTCAACTAATCCAACTAGCCTTGGCCAATGAATAGGGATGGTTCAAGATCAAATCCCTCTGCACTTAAGGCTCCATTTAACCTAGGTGGGTATACCTCTTCCTCTCAAGCACAAAAGAGATTGTTTAAAGTGGATTTAATCCTTTTAGCAAATTACAAAAACTGGCAAATTGTTGTTTTGCAATTTATGCTTTATTATGTGCTTTAAGTAAATGCCTTTGAAACGAAATGAAAATGATTATAATAGTATTTTTGAGAATAAGAATTCTTTTAGGACTTAAAAGAAATATGTAAAGATCAATTCATATAGAATTGAGGAAGAATGTTTCTCTATCAAGGACCTTGAATGCATGACCAACCAAAACCTTAAAATATAAATAGCAGACCAGTGCCTCTATCCAGAGGTATTTATGACACTTTGTGGATAGAAAATCCTATCAACTCCTGAGACAATATTCATCATCAGCTATGGTGGTTTCAGTATGTGTTACACAACAATGAAGAATCCAATCTCACATTTAATGTAACAACATGTGATGGCACATCATAGCAAATCATATGACAAATTTATCAAGAGGATAGAATAACTCATCAACACAGAAGTATGCACAATACTTAGAAAAGAAAAAATGAACCTTCATATATTAATCTTTAAGAAATGATTTCATACGCAAGCTAAACTTGAAAATACTCCATTACAGTCTGTTTGCATAAAAAGATACCTCTTTGTTCTATAGACTTCTCTAATACATATAACTTGCAGTCTTGCCAGCCAGTATGTTTTTCTGAATCCTAGATGCCTTTACATATAGAATAAATCATTATAAATATATATGCTAAGAGATACGAATGGAAGGACACACCCTTCCATTATCCTAACAACTAACTGAACAACAACTAAACAACTTAACTAAATCATCAATTACATTACAAAAACTTAAACAATTCAATAAGACTTTCGATTTACCCGCTGTCCACACTTCTTAATATGCCACAAATAGCCCGCATCCTTGTAGGTTTTAGCATTGAAGATCACATCCCTGGCTACGTTCTCCATCATGTCAAATTTCTCTAACTAGTCGGTGTCATTCATATCAAGGATATCTATTTTGGAAATGGCTTGGGATGCACTAAGTAAAGACTTACACTCCAAAAGCCATATGGTCTTATCTTTAATTACCCCTGCTTCGTCTACCAAATAGGGAAACCCACGGTGAACAATTTTTTGGCACTCATTGAATTCAGTTTTCAATTCCTTTGTGATTTCATCATGTCTGACAAACAAACCCTGAACCTTTTTCTTTAATTTTTCCCTGGTCGATGCATCTTGTAGCAACAAGTTAAGTCTATCTCGAATTCTGGTGTTTGAGACCATATTGTCCATGTTCCTCTTATATACTTCCTAGAACTCATCCAATGCCTTCTCTATATTGTCATACCTTTTACTCAGCAAAACAAAGGTAGTGTTAACCCTGATGCTCTTCATCTCCCTCTTCAACTTAGTATGCTCAAAAGCTAATTTTTTAAATTTCTTCTTCCATTGACTTCCTGAAATAGTAATTTGAGGGATAGGATGCCTACTCCTCTTAAGGGTTTCTTCATATAAGGCCTTATATTTATTCTTCTCTGCTATCTCATGTTTCATTTGGGCCTTGTTGAATTTTGAAATATTAATACCTATGTCAGTCGTGACCATAGGATCTACCTCTCCAACTTTCAAGGTCATCATGTGACCAAAATATTTATCCACATCTATGATTTTCAGCCTTTATGGGGAGGGTATACGGCCCACAACATCATTTCATCCTCATTTGGATCATACCTTGATCCAATGAAAATATCTTTTACTCCTTGGATATTCAATTTCATGTCCTTATTGTCCGAGTGTAGCAAAGAATCAAAGATAAACGAGGCACTTAGGTCCCAACCTGGAAACACAATTATTCTAGCCTCTACTAGTAGTTGCCTCCCCTTTTGTGGGGTCATAGTCTCAAATTACTTATCGATATCTTCCATCAACCTCTTCTTAATTTTTGCTTCATTCTCAGGGGTAATATTTGGCACTACTTCCCTTAATTTCTTACCCTTGAAGTGGTACGGAAATGATTTGAACTCCTTAGAATTTATGAATTGATCATCTGATATAAAAGAAACATGATATGTCATTCTTTCATCTATTTCTGCCTTTAGTGCAATGATAAGCTTATCTTGTGCTTCTAGATCCTTTTCTTTCTTAGGTGCCCGAAGCTTATCCTATGCTTTTGGATCCTTTTCTTTCATCTGTTTCTGCCTTCAATGCAATGATGATCTTGGAAACTACTTCATTCTCCACTGAATCACTTTGGGTTGGTTCTTCCTCCATGTTTTCTAATCTCTACCTTCTCTCCTCTAGTTTCTTCTCCAAGGTCTCTATAACATCCGCAAGTTGCTCCACCTCCCTATTTCTACACATGTCTTCAAATTCATCCTCCTAAGGAAAATAATCTTTGAACTCTTGCCTCTTCCTCCTTGTATGGATGTAACCCTCAGGATCATAATGCGTTCTAGACATGTGTTGGAACAAGTTGTATTCATCCACCAGCTTCCTGTGAATAACTTCATATGCTCTGGTAGATACAACTTTAAAATCTTGGAAATCAAGTGTACCAGGGAGGAAGGCTTTCTTGTGTGCACCTCCAAAATTCTTCGCATTAGAGACACTAAATTGCCTTAAAATTTCCAAAAAAATAATCATGTCTAGTGTAGGCTTTGGTAACACATAGGGATAACCCTCAAATCCGTAGCATCGAAAAAATGTGAAGTTTTGGCATGAGTACCAATCACCCCAATTGTGATTAACCTTTGGATTTTTGTTCTTGTGAGGCCTAAGAAACTTCTTAACATCCTCCAAAAATGATCCCTACAGAGGCTCACCAAAGAAAAAGAAAATTTGTTTAACAAAGAATTTCTCAAACTCGAGGTAATGAGAATTCACATATCTGTAATCCCAGAAAGAAACCCACAACTACACTGGTTGATCCTGTCCATTTTCCCTACTGTATTTACATTCAAGCCCTCTGACCATAATCCCCTGAATCTCCCATAAAATAAAATAATATGCATTAACATCGAATAATGCTTGAAATGCTTGTATGGATTATCTTTCAAGTTCATGAAGCCTTCACGCAGTTTGTCCACCAGGTATGAAGCAAAATCAAAAGCCCTAGCCTTATGTCTCTGGATATCTGCTACTAAAACCAATGGTCCTATGTTTGCCATATCAGAAGCTTCAACTCCTCCCACCTGGCCATAAGCCATATATGTATATTGTAAATACTTCTTGAAAATAGTCATATCATAAGGAGGACCATCTTCCTCTGTTAGCTTCCCCTTCTCCACTTTGTGGATAGCGAGGTTCCAACCCTGATATGTATTATCCATTTTTTTGTATTCTTCTTCCAAATCCATAAATGATAAAGGCACATTTGCCTCCTGATCCACTACAAAAACTTCCTGAATTGTAGCTACTGCAAAGTAACCAAAAGTAGTCCCATCGGGAAACCAAATGCATCATTTGTTTGCATCATAATGTCTTACCAGGAGCTTCAATAAGTCAATATTTACAAAGACATTGGGAACCATGAGTTTACCTAAATTGGTGCTCCATGGGTTTGAAATTGGCATAGGCTCACCCTACAGAGGTAATGAAAAAGAAACAACTCGTGCCCATGCACTATTGTGAGTACATCTCTGATCTCTCTGTATCTGTCCTCCAGCTAGTTGTGAATAGGAAAATTTACTTTAGCTATACGTGACCTAGCTCCTAGAGATCCCATATGATTTATCATATCTTGGTTTAATTTTCTTCAAGCCTCATTGAATTCACCCTTCAATTTTTTCATCGTGGTACTGGATACTTCAAAAACCTTTCACTTCCCTTTTGAGCTTGACCCTTCCATCTCTGTAAATTTCTTTACTCTATGCTCAGCAGCTCAAAATATTTCTCAATAAACACCTGATATCCTTTTGCAATAGCTCTGTGAGAAATTCTTTTATGCAACACTGGTTATATATCCCTGGGAGTCCAATCTTGCACTTAATTACCACAATCTTGATGGATTTTCTTCATGTGGCGATGGACCTACTCAATAGATGCATTATATTGAAGCCATTATGTCAGTTTTTCACATTAGGACCTCCAACGGCTAATCGGTGAGACTTTTCCTGATGATTTAATTGTTTGGTGCCATTTGTTATGACTTTGCCACTTTTTACCTTCTGATCGGCACAATCTATCCCGACCAACTTATCAGGTCTTGAGATGGCAATTATTTTCCTATCCCGATGGTTCACTTTATCCCGATGAGCACTCCTTCATTTTTGGCTATGCTTTTTGTTTTAATGCTCCATCGGCATAACTCTCCTCGATGCCTTCGCCTTTGGTTTTCTTTTACTTAACCCATCGGGTATCGACATATTTCATTTCATGTCACTCCAATGCCCTAATGATCTAATATACTAATCTACATTATGACTAAGTCCCCCATGTTATCGACATAACTCATCCCGAAGAACTCATAGCAACTTACCATCTGCCTTAATAGTCCTATTGGGACTCAGCATAGCATAAAATTTCTTCTTCCGATGTCCTGATGAGTCCTCACTTAATGTTTAATTTATCGGTATAGTCTACACCGATATCCCCGCAGGTGCTTCTATCTTCATCGGGGGTCAGAATAGCCTTTTTCTATTCCTTCCAAAGTCCCGATAAGTCTCCAATGCACCTTTATGCTTTATACCTCCGAGTCTGTTTTATCAATATAGGTAATATCGATAATTTCACCCTCCAGTTCTTCAAGTCATCGGGGATCGACCTAACCATTTCTGGACTACTCCGATATGGTCCTTTTTTCTGATTGGCCTACCTTCGGTTCCCTTCAATCATCGAGTATCAGGATAGACTTTTCTCATTACTTTTGATCTCTCGATACTATAAGTCCATGATCTGCTTTGCCTTATCATCACAAGTTACACTGATGGCTTCATAGGTTATCGGTACAACAATTTCTATGTTTTGCTGATAAGGTGATATATGCTGATAGAAAACAACTGCCTTCTGCTTCATCAGAACAAGCTATCCCGATGGTATGAATTTTTCAAAAGCGTGCACCGTGCTGAGTATTTTTTAAGCGCTCTAATGTATCCACCTTGTATTTTATCGATATAAGTCATGTCGATAATCCCTTTTTTTTTTCTTGCCAATGTTGTTTCATCGGGATTACTTATGTCGATAATTAAAATT
This sequence comes from Cryptomeria japonica, assembly GCF_030272615.1. Taxonomy (NCBI): domain Eukaryota; kingdom Viridiplantae; phylum Streptophyta; class Pinopsida; order Cupressales; family Cupressaceae; genus Cryptomeria; species Cryptomeria japonica. Next base: position 259,811,323 of record NC_081412.1, read on the forward strand.
TTCAATCCAGCACAAATGAGCCATCCATCCTGAATATTGGTGATCCCAACTTTTCCCACAGGGTCTGATACATACTAGAAGACAATCCTAGATCATACCATAATGACTTCTCTACTGACAAACATTTCCATAATGGATTCCTTGTGCATTCTATACTTAGTGCATGCCCTTAGTGTTCCCAAGTGATACCTTGATACTCCTGAAACAACTGATCTTCTTAGAGAACTTTATATGTGCTAATAAAGTTCTTGCACATACAAACCAGCAATAAATGCTCATATGATAAAAGAAAAAGGCCTCCATATAGCATAAAATATTTTATAGAAATATGTGCTAACACACACATCAAAAGAGATTAATGGAGATAGATCTCATCGGTATGATGTGTTTGGCAGTGATAAAGAAGGCGACAATGTAGATAGATCTAACCAACAAGATCTATTTGATAGTAAAGGTGAAGAAGAAGATGAAGAAGAAGTTGATCTTGAAGGAGAGCTTGTAAATGCACTTGAAGAACTCAGTAGAGTAAGAAAGGTGTACAAGCTATTCAAGATTGCTGCTATAGTGGAGCAGAACCGGTTAACTAATGCCTTGAAAAATCTGAGAAATGTATCTCAAAGTTGAGCTCTCAAGAAGAAGGCACCAAGGAGTGTCGGTGTAATGATCTAGCATCTATGTTAGATGTTAAAGATAAAGAATATCTGCAGCTAGTTGGAGAAATGGAGATTCTCTGAAATGACCTTGAGAAATGTCAGGATGAGCTCAAGGTAAGAATCCGGTTTGATAGCAGCAGTCATGCCTTGGACAAAATGTTGAATAAGCAAAAGAATGCCAAGGACACTGAAGGTTTAGGTAGTGGTGCTGGTGAATGCTCCACCGGCAAGAATGTCTCCCACAATGACATTTTGTTTGTCTCCTCAAATGGAGAGAACGAGGGACATACCTTCACAGTTAGAAATTGCCCCCGGAAGAAGGTTGACCTAACTACAACTGGTGAAGACTTGCAAACAATAATAAAGACTAGTGTTGCAAGAAGGAGGAACAATTCAGATCCCAAAGGTAAAGGGAAGATGGGAGAAGACAGCTTCATTAGAAGAAGGAATGTAAGAAGGAAGCAAGAAATACCTCCTACCGGTAGAAGATAAAGGAATGCTACCACCCACAGGACAAAGAAAGTATGGGAGAAGAAGAGACCAGAAGGAAGGGTTGCACAAAATGGACAACCAAGGATCCATCCTCAAGGAAGGAGAAATGGAGATGCTAGACCAGTATGATCTCCCCATGCATGGCAGAATAAATTCGTAAGTCATATGCCATCCTTTACCAGTTATTGCTTTGCATGTAATACTTATGGACATAGTGCAGAGGAATGCAGAAAGAGATCTAGAAATAATAATATAGGATCTCATAGACATCATGCATATAATAAAAATGTATCCATGAGTAGATACATGTGTAATACCCTAAAAATGGTCATCTAAACCATGGGCCCCTAATCTCAACAACATCACCAAGGTCCTAACCAAAGGCAAATAAATCAATCTTGAGCACATTATTAATTCTTTAATCATCAAATGTCACATGGCAAGTCAATTACTCAATATTAATTAAATATTTATTTAATTAATTGAATCATTCCAAGAATATCATTTTTGATCAGTTATCCTGTTTAATTTATTAAATATACTAGCATATTTAATTAATTAATAAATTTGCCATTTAATCATGCAAAAAATGAATTAATTTATTACAAAAGAGGAATTAATCACAAAGAAAGAGTTAAATTGAAAATAAAATAAAAGAATTGAGAGAGAAATCAAATTTGAGATATTATTTCTTTTTCTAAATTTAGAACTTGAAATCAGAAAAGCAATTAAATTGAATTATTCTCTAAAATTGGAACTCAAAGCTTTTGAGAAAAATAAGTTCAGTTGCATTGAAAAGACTCTTTTCTTGAATAAATCAAAGAATTATCTATTTTTATCACAAGTGAATGGAATTAATTAGGTCTTATTTCTAATGCAACTTGAGCTTCCTATCTAAATGCATTTCAATTAAACTATAATTGGAATCTATCTCAAGGTTAACAAAACCTGATTTCTCAATTATTTTCAATTAATCTTAAATTGAGCTTTTCCATTATCTTTCTTGTGAATTCTCTATAAATTCAGCCTTCAGCTCTCATTCAAATCACACCAGAGATATTTGAGAAACACCTTGGAGATTATTATTATGCTGATTTTGCTCTGGAGTTATTGAAGATCTTGTGCTTTTTTCATTATTTGCATCCATATTTAGTTTATCCATTATTGCTTGATTCATTATTGCTTGCATCCATATTGCTTGATCCATTATTGCTTGAATTCATTATTTGCTTGAATTATTCATCCATCTTGCATCCATATCATGCTCATATAGATTAAATCCTTCATCTTGGTGTAGTCTAGTCACTGGTATTGCTTATAAAAATCTGAGAGCAATCTTATATTTGCATCTTTTAGAAGGAAATTAGTCACTTTGTTATGTTTTATTATTTATTGATTATTGATTTACTAACCATACATGTAATGACTTAATTCAAGTGCTGTTCCTGAAACTATCAGACTTATTTCACTTTTTCACACACACATTTCTGGTGCCCACCGTGGGGCAGAAGACTATATTTTTTTCAGCCTGCAAGACTCACTTTTTATTTTTGTTATTTTTTCAAAATTTTGACTTTTCAGATTTTCATCCGTACAGTCTCTGCGTAATATCATATGATATTTCTCACAGGACAAAATGACAAATTACAGGTGTCGTATGAACTAGAATCCTGTATCGTACGATCTGGTAAATACTGTCGTACGATTCTATATTTTTTCTGGTTAAAAAGAGAAAAATAGAAAATTTTATGATTCTGGTTTTCTGTTCAAATTGATTATACTGATGACTAACCCTGGTTGTTTATCTATCTATCTTAGAATTTTTCACAGCCTAATCAATTTTTGCAGAATGCTTGTCGAAGAATATGCCTGATGCACAAACACAATATGACTACTGATTCGTTGTCTTTGTAGGTTGCCTGAGAAGAATCGACCAAACATCCTGTATTCTTTAAATTCATTTTTAGGCACCTAAATTGCTATCTGGTTAAAGAACAAATCTGTATTTTGAGTTTTAAGTAAATTCTGAGAGGTAGGAGAGTATGCTCTTGTCTTTTTAGACCATCAGAAATCCAGACCCTTGAGGCATTTTCTTTGTTTGAGATTTGTACATCTTTAGCAGGCCTGCCCTCCCGAGGAGCTTAAAAACTCTTAAAGACATTACTGCCGGTGTGAGGGGAACGACCTAAGTGGGAATGGCTAAATGCCAAGTACTCCAACCCACTATAAAATAAATGTGATTTGATAAAAATCAAGTCAACGATAGTGCTCGGGAATAGCTCTTTTTAGTACCTTCGAGTATATTGAACCTTGGTTTTTAAGGCTGGGAGACCTCTTAATTGAGTTTATACCTTGACACGCTGAACAAACCCCTTACTAGATCCAATTAAAAATTAGAAGCTACTTGGTTCACTTCCGAAAGGGGGATAATCTTTGTGCAAGAGAGATAGTAACTCTCCCAAGATACTTGTCATTTCGTGCCCCCATTAGCATTTGGAGTCAGATAATACGGCATTGAGAATCCATTGCATGAGACACAACAGTTGTGTTCTGATTAGCTATTAGGTGTGTACCTGAGTCTACAAGCAAAGGTTTTCTTCTCTCACCAAATTTTGTAGGGTTTTTATGTTGTGATTGGAGTTACTATTTATATTACGTGTTTTCTGTGTTTTCATCCCTCAAACTAAAACTGGAATACCGAAATTAGAGAAAACAAGAAATAACTCAGTGATCAAAAACTCTGTCTATGTCAAAACTAGTCTATCCTAAGTTGAAATTCTGTCCAAAACTAGTCTATCCTAGTCAAAAATCATTCCATCTCAAAATTGGTCATACTCAATTGTCATACTCAGCTATTGAAAACTCAGAATTTAGTCTTTGTCCTGTGAATAGTCATACAAATCTGTTCATTTATCGTCTTGCTTCATATCCTATGTCGTACAAGTCTAATTATTTATCATCTAAGCCCTAATACATTGTCGTACAAATCCTAATAGTCTTTCGTCTGATTCTGAATCATGTGTCGTATGATAAAAAATTACACTGAATATTCTGTCGTCCTAGACATACTCATCTGTCATACGGTACTAGGTAGCAACTCATATGAAACATTGTTGTTGTCATCCTCAAGCTATTGAATTATCGTCTAGCTCATTAAAACCAATCATACAAATCTTTGATTTTATCATAACAGAATAGTCAAACTTGCCTAAAATAAATCTACAGTGAGCATAATACTTTTCGTCATCATCCTAACCATAAACAAACCAAGACAGTGTACCTCTACTATTTGTGTTGCATGATTTGGTTGATCATCTTTCAGCTAGCTCAAACAACTACTTATCAAACTTAAGTCACTTAGATAACGTCATATAGGATAGATCATTCCTGAAACAAGACTTAATCTTAGTCACTATTCTCGAATCAACTTAGATAAAAGTCTTATATAGGATAGATCTTTCCTGAAACCAAACTAAATATTAGTTGCTTCTCTCAAACAAATACCGAACAACTAGCTCTGAATTTGACCTTGACCTCTACATCACAACTAGCTTTAGGTCACACTAATCCATAAAAATGCTTACTCAAACCAAGAGTTCTTGTAAGAAAGAGGCCAAAATAAAAGGACAAACCTTCACATATCAAGATAACCCATATTATGTGAAGGACCCGCTCATTGATAAACCTTCATCATCAGGGGTACCAATTTTTGATGAACCTGAATCTCCCACTATACATGAGATAGAACACAATGACAAAGACAACCTTAGCATTCACAGAACTGATAATGATCAAGTGAAGCTGAAGATTTTGAGTCTCCCAAAAAAGATATTCATAAATGTCAAAAGGATAAGGATTTCCAAAAATGATGAAGGCTATCATGGCTAGAAATAAAGAAGACTATTTTCTAGAGCTATCAAAACAAGGTGCCAAACTTCCCACTGGATATGACATTTAGAATCTCATCACTAAAAAGGAAGAATCACCTATAATGATGGTACACAGACAATTACTATCCTTACGGAGTGAGATCATAGAACTAGAAAACAAGGATTAATCCCCAAAATAATATTCTCTGGAGACAATATGCCTATTTCCATTTGACAAAAACTTATACATGCCTCCATTCCGTTCACAAGTTGAGATCCCAAAATTTGACAAATATGATGGTACCTCAGATCCTCAAGATCATGTCAGATAATTTTGTGTTTCATACATGGAGTTCATGCATGGTCAAACGTATCTCATGCGCCTTTTTCCAAGGAGTTTGGGAGGACAAGCTATGAAATGGTTCTCAAGTCTACCTAAAGGAATAAAAATGTTTGAAGAACTAATCCAACTATTTTTACAACAATACTCATATAACATTTGACATCTTGTGACTGTGATCAAGCTTTGCAATACTAAATAGAAAATAGGGGAGCCTTTTCTTACTTTCCTCCAATGTTGGAGAATGATGTTCTCTACGTATTCACGGCCTATCCCAGATGTTGAGAAAATGGATATATTCATCAATAATCTATTCTGTGAATTCAGATATAGTATCCAAATGCAAGTACACCCATCATTTAACAAAATGGTAGATAATGCTATCCGAATGGAAGATGTGCTTATAAAGAAATGAGACATCTCGCCTTGGAAAGAAACACAACTAGGCTCTAGCTCTAAAGAGAAGAACAAGTATTGGAAGTATGGCAAAGACAACAGCAAGAATGTTGTTAATGATGGAGTAGTAGACACTATTAAAACCAACTCGAAGCCCACAATATTCAACTTGGATAGTGGCACACAAGAACTCAAAGTAGTTGAAGCTACAACAAAAAATCCTCCAAAGAAAAAAAAGAATGGTTCAAAGAGAAACCTTGGCTTTCCAAACCTAAATGTGACTTTACTCCTCTGGAAGAATCATACGAATCCACTTTCAAAACTCTATTGGAAAACAATCTGATAATGTTACCAAATAATTCCAGGCCATATGATCTAGAAGTCAAACCAAAATGGTGCAGAGAAAATGAATACTACGACTACCATCATAATAAAGGTCATAACAAAAACAATTGCATGAAGCTCAAGCATTAGATTCAAGATCTCATAGACGCTAGTAAAAATTTTGTCGAGAATCACCCAACCAATGCTGATCACAAAGAATTTAAGGACCCTTTACCTGTTTACAAACAAGGTGAATCCTCAAAGACCAAAGGAGGTGCCAAAGTAAACTATACTTATACCAGGAATGACAACATCATCAACATGATTGAGCCTTCCCAATATGAATATTGCAATGTGACTATAGTCCAGGATAAACAAAATGAATCACGATATGCAAGAGCTATGACCCATTCTCAAAAGAAAGTCACTCTCCAAGGAGCTAGTTCTTCAAAACCAGCTCAAGCAACATCAAACCTACCAGTCTCGTCAAACAAACCAAAAGAATCAACATTTGATAAATCTAAAAGGCTAACTTCAACATCATCCTCTGGATATAGCATTGTTGAACAATTGAAAAGGACAAATGCTCAAATCTCAATCTTTGAATTACTAAAAATCTCTTCTGCTTACAAAGAGATCCTAGACAACATCTTGCTCACCACTAATGTTCCGAAAGATTTAGACATTGATCGGTTTCAATCCATGGTGGGTCATCTGACTTCACCTCACTATCTAACCTTCTCTGAAGAAGATGACAACTCGCTAAATCATCCACATAACCAGCCATTGCACATTGATGCCATGATCCATAAACACAAAGTCAAACGTTTTTTGATAGATGGAGGCATGGGGTTGAATATCTGTACTTATAGTCTAGTTACACAACTAGGATTTTCTGAAAATGTCAGTGATCCAGGCAAGAAAATAACAATTAAAGCCTATAATGAAGAGGAAAGGACCTCTAAAGGTCTGGTATCATTACCAATCAGGGTGGGACCTGTAGAAAGAGATGTCATTTTATAGGCACTTGATCTTCCTCTGTCATACGATATCTTACTAGGTAGGTCATGGATTCATGAAATTAAGGTAGTTCCATCTACATACCATGAATGCTTAAAATTTGTCTACAATAGAGTTGAAGTTAGTATTCCTGCTGATACAAATGTCCCCTATAATGCATTGACAAAAGGTGCTAATACTTTTGTACCTCATAATAGGGAAGCTTCTACAAATGAAAATCCAGAAGCTCTGATGAAAGAATTAGAAAAGAAATTGAAGATTACAAATACTGACATGGATGGCTATAAGATAGAACCGGTACTTTCATTAGTCTCTCTCCCTCCATCACCAAAATAGTTGGGCAAACCATCAGAGGCTATGAGAACACAAACTTTAGCTCTGAATATTATATATGATGGTGTTTTTGTATAGTCTTCTACTTCCCTAGTAGATGAAATAGAAGAGGATGTAATTCTTAAATTGCTTTTCAAGGAAGATAGTCAAAATGAGGAAGTATGACATTGTGAGATTTCCTCAACCCAATATGGTCCTGGCTACAAGATGATTCAATGCATGGGATATTCAGGTACTGGTCCTCTAGGCAAACATCAAGAGGGTATTATTGAACTGATTCAGCTGCAAACAAAATCAACAAATGATAAGGCCGGAATGGGGTACAATCCAAAAAAGACATCAGGCCAAAAACATGCTTCTAAGTCTAAGTGGCAGAAAAGGATATCGCTTGCAAAATTATAGGAAACAAACACTCAACAAACTCAAGCAGAGTGTGTAAAAGAGAAAGAGGAATTAACAATCAAGAAAGAAGAAACAGTCGGCACTCAAGCTCTGATGGTGTCAGCTACAACAATACAAGGAGTTGAGGTCCCATAGGATATAAGAGACGAAGTAGAAGAATTATAGAATTGTTTGCACCACTGAAAGTTCCAGTCACATACATTGGTAGGCAGTAAGTAGATGATTCAGAGACTGACTCAAATGAGTATGAATGGGGTCCTAACCACCTCTCAGATACATCCAGTATAGAAACTCTAGAAGAGTCTAGTGGTATCACAGATGATACTCAAGAGCTCATGCACTTAAAGCTAGGAAAGGAGATACAAGAAATCAGACTAAAAAGACAAGCAAACTATGAACAAGGATTGAAAGAAGGAAGAATACCAGAAAGTTTTTCATCTATTATATACCCCTCCAATAAAATAGAACAAATCAGATATAGCACTATATAGGAAGAATTGGGAGCTACAAAAGAAGACCCATTCATCAGTCCAAAGGAAGCTAAATGGAGTAGACGAGAGGGAATCATAGAAACATCAAGATCATATCAACAGGTGTGTCAGATACAAATGATAAATGAGCTAGATCTTGAAGGAACTTGCAACATTAAATATGTTGGTGTTGATACCATACATATACTCACTAAATCACTTGAAGAAGACTTAGAAAATTCATCCAATGATTCTGATGACTCTGACAACGGTCCTATTCTTGACAATATCTACTCAACATCCAACTTTGAATCCTCTGATATAAATGGCAAAAATCTATCTACTGATCTTGTTACTATCAAACCTCCATATGAAGTTCAGCCTAGCATAGAGAAGGATGCCACAAGTAGGTCTATTGGATTAGATCGACTAAATATTAATGTGCACTTTAATAATCATGTTCTGAATTTTTTTGGTCGCGAGACATTTACGCAAGGTATCCTTTTGGAACTCAAGTTTTCAATCTGCAGTTGGGATGAGAATACCATGAACTCCCTCAAACCTATCCACACTCTATCCTTGGTACATCCTGAATTAATTGACTGTAGTCTACAAGACCAATCCATGAATGTACCTACTTTTGCCAATGATTATATGCTAGCCTATTACCTAAATGCGGTTGAACCCATGTACTCTTCCACCAGTGAACAGAGTGAAAACATGACTGAAACAGATATCAAGTATCGTAGTCATAAAAAAAAGAAAAATAAAAATTAAAGATCTGATGGCGAAAACCACATTCTGGTGGTGTCAGAATCTAAAAAAGAGAAAATAAAAGACGTACCTAAGGGTGAAAACCTCTCTGAGGCGCCTGAAGGTGAGATACTTGATATACTACCAAGTCATTTTAAGGAAAGGTCTTCTATATTGATTGAGCCAACTCAACTAGTGAACATTGGGAGTCAAGAGACACCACACATCATTCATGTAGCTTAATCATTATTAGTAGAAGAGTTGAAAGATTTCACTCATCTCTTTTCAAAAAAGAAGATCAATTTTGCATGAACATACTCTGATATGCCAGGCCTGGATCCTAATATTATCATGCATCATCTTTCTATCACACCAGGAGTTAAACCAGTCAAGGAAAAACTCTGTAAGATGCACCCTCATGTGGCACTACTAGTCAAAGCTGAGTTAGAAAAATTGCTAAAAGATGGATTTATCAGATCTATAGACTATTTGGAATGGATTTCAAACATAGTACCTGTGTCAAATGCAGACAACTCTATTAGGGTTTGCATAGGCTTAAGAGATCTCAACAAAGCTTGTCCGAAGGATGACTTTCCACTACCAAACATTGATATGATAGTTGATATGACTGTTGGGTATGAGATGTACTCACTAATGGAAGGATTCTTCGGTTATAATCATATCAAAATAGCTATTGGAGATCAAGAAAAGATAGCTTTCACCTGTGCATGGGGAACCTTTTGCTAGAATGTCATGCCATTTGGGCTGAAGAACGCAGGAGCAACTTATCAAAGAGCAGTAACTACTATCTTTCATGACATGATGCATAAGAATATGGAAGACTATGTTGATGACACTTTAGTAAAGACTATGAAGAGATTCATGCATATTCAAGAGCTAGGCCCTATACTATATAGAATGGAAAAATTCAAACTCCAGCTAAATCCAAAAAATTATGCATTCGGAGTGACATCTGGTAAACTACTTGGCTACATTATTTCAAAGAAGGAAATCAAGGTCCAAGCTATAATGGAAATACCACCTCCGAAGAACATCAGTCAAATGAGAAGTTTACAGGGATGTCTTCAATCAATCAGACGCTTCATTTCTCAGCTGGAAGACAAAGCTCAACCTTTCACAAAAGTATTGAGGAAAGGAGTAATATACAACTGGGATCAGGAATGTGAAAAATATCTTCAGCAAATCAAATAGTACCTATCCAATCCACCAATATTGATGCCACTGATTTAGGGTAAGCCATTGATCTTAGCAACTGATTCATCACTGGGGGCACTTCTGGCACAATATGATGACAATAAAAAAGAGAGAGCTATATATTACATCAGCAGAACATTGGTGTCTTATGAAATGAACTAAACCATAATAGAAAAATAATGCTTGGCATTATTCTTTGCATCACAAAAATTGAGACACTACATGTTAGCACATTCAGTCAAGTTGGTGTCTAAGATTGATCCGCTCAAGTATCTTCTCAACAAAGCAACACTCACCGGAATATTGGCAAAATGGGTCATGGTACTTATAGAGTTTGATATTGAATATGTGGAATGCAAATCCATCAAAGGATAGGTAATTGCAGATCAACTCACTGAAGCTCCACTTGAAGACACTCAATCGTTGCATATAGAGTTTCTAGATGAATCAATAATGCACCTTACTCAACAACCCTGGAAAATGTTCTTTGATGGGTCTTTCACTCAAAATGGTTTCGGTGCTGGAATACTATTTATTACTCTTCAAAAGTATTCAATCCCAGAGTCTTATAAGATTTTGTTCCCTTGCACAAACAACATTGCAAAATATGAAGCTTTGGCAAACGGGATCAAACTAGCTATTGAATGGAAGGTTGTTGAATTACATATCTATGGAGATTCTCAATTAATTATCAATCAAATCAATGATACATATCAGACTTGAGATGAGAAATTGATGCCTTATAAGAGAATGGTTGATGATCTCAAGAATTATTTTACTTTTGTATCATTCCAGCAGATTCCCAGATCAACAAACAAAGCAATAGATGCTATGGCCACCTTGGCATCTCTACCTGAGTTACAGGAATCTAATTTTCACTTTGAATTCCTGGTGGAAGAGTTACATTACCCTACCTATGATTCTCCTAAGTCCCAGATAGTCTGTTCTATTTATTGGACATGACTCATCTCGATATAACCATATTTGCTCTTATCTATGTGACCAAATTGTTCCAGAAAATCTTACCCATAATGAGAAAAGGAACTTAACCTGAAATGCTTCATAGTATATCATCATTGCTAGCGATTTGTTTAGATGAAGTTTGGATGGTACATTACTTAGGTGTCTAGAAACTGAAGAATCTAAACATGCATTATTGGAAGTCCATGAAGGTATTTGTGGATCTCATTCGAATGGTCTTACTTTAGCTCAAAAACTACTATGAGTTGGCTACTACTGGCCAGACATGGAGAAAGATTCTATTAAATTTGCTAAGACTTGTGAGAAGTGTCAGCTACATGGAAATATCATACATGCTCCAGCAAGGGATCTCATACCCTTCATCACTCATTGGCCTTTCCAGCAATGGTCCTTTGATCTCACTGGTTAGATCTATCCTACATCATCTAACGGACACAAGTTTATCATAACTACCATTGAGTACTTCACTAAGTGGGTAGAAGTGGTTTTTCTCATCAAAGGAACTGGTAAAGAAGTAGCTCTATTTATTTTAAACTATATCATCTGTAAGTATGGGATACCTTTGTCCATCATGACTGATAATGGAGGGTAGTTCAAGAATAAAGATATAGACGAGCTCTGTGAGAAATTCAAAATAAAACAACACTGGTCATCACTATATTACCCTCAAGGTAATGGACAACCTGAGGCATCTAACAAAAATATACTGACTATATTACACAAAACAGTGAACAGGTCTAGGAAGGATTGGCATCTACAGCTCAATCCTATATTATGGGCTTACAGAACAAGTATCAGAACACCTACTGGGGCTACACCTTTTTCTTTGGTGCATGGACCCAAAGCAGTATTACCTATTGAAGTAGAAATACCATCTCTAAGAGTTTCTTTGCAAGGTCTTGTTACTGATGAAGACTATAGGATATCTAGATTGCAAGAGCTCGAATTGCTGGATGAACGTCGGCAAGTGGTGTTTGATCATCTTAGAGTGTATCAAAAGAGAATGTCCAGAGGATATAATAAGAAGGTTCAACAAAGAGAATTTCAAGGTGGTAACCTAGTTTTGAGAGAAAATTCTAAAAATCAACAGTTTTGAGACAATAAAGGGAAGTTTGAATCCAACTGGCTAGGCCTCTACATTGTCACTGCAGTATTTGGCTCTGGTGCCTATCATATCTCAACATCAGAAGGAGAAAATATTCGTGAACCGATTAACACCATCCATTTGAAGAAATTATTCACTTAGCATTCTCTACTTCAACAACCTGTACAGCTGAAAAAGTCCTGAAAAAATAAAAAAAAATCATAAAAAGTCCTAAAAAAGGAAAAAAAAGAGAAAAAAGAAAAAAATGCCCTGGTGAAAACTTGGTAAAAAAAAAAGAATCTCTACCAAGTAGGTGAAAACCTGGCAAACAGGCACCTCTTGTACTCTACGCTCCATCTATCAATGCAACGTTGGCATTTCCCACTTTCATGTATCTTTACTATCGCTTGTACATATATTTCATTCACTTTTGTGACATTCCAGTTTGTTGGAACCCCCATGGCTTGAAACTGATTAATATCCTAGTCTTAGGTTAATCAACAGAGCAATTTACATGTCCTAAGTAGTATCAACCAAGTCATCTTTACGTTAGTGAAACCTAATCATCCACTCTGAGTCAGTCACCTGTCTTCTAACTACTTAAGAGTTTTATCACTGAGTACACAAGAAAAACAACAAAATTGAAAACAATCACTAAACAGTTTGAGCTATGAATGAAAATTTACTTTGTATGTTGTCTTTTATATTTATTTTTGATTATTATCCCTCTGAGTAACTCAAGGAAGTCTATCTTGACTAAGAGGAGCAAGGATTGGGGGCATAATATTTTCTTTGTTTTCTTCTTGTAGGAATGATTCTGATGACCTGGAAACATCTAATAAGTTGGGTGTCTGTGATAAGAGTCTTCACATCAAGGTGAAATCACCACACATACCTCGACTCTGCTTATTTGTATGCTACAGGGAGGCTCCTATCATTTCTTTGTCTATTTTGAGGGAATTTCTTTATCATGCAATCTGGGTCCCTACGAAATCTATCCAAGGATATGAACAAAAAAAGGGTCATTGCGGACAAGATAATTAATATTATACGTGAAAAGAAAGGAACTCTAATCTGTCGGTTATGTTTGTTATGCTCAGTGATGAAACTTAAGTATTTTAAATCCAGTGACTAGGTTTAGGTTGCATTTCATTTTGCATCTCATTTTGCATTTCATTTTGTATTTTGTGAATTTAGTGATTTCGGTATGGTAATAATCTCTTTATCTTCTGAATGAGAGTTGGATGCATCATTATTTCTTAGTTAAGTGGTCTCATTTTCATCATTTCTCCAATTGAGTACTTGTGTATTGAGATGTTAGCTGCATACATAAGCATCTTATATAAATTCATACATTTCATTATTACTCATTTGCATTCATCTTATTGCATAAAAAGAAAGAAAAAAATATATATTTGCTTATCTCATTACTCATTTTCATCATTTATTTGCAAATAAAAAGAAACAAAAACAAACATTCATAATCATCTACATTACATACATCCATGCTAAATAAGAAATACATACGTATAGAATAAAGCATATAGAAAGCATCTCAAAAATGAATCAACACAAGTACTATGAAGTCCAATCAATACTCATATATATATATATATATAATCATAAAGTCTTAGAGTACAAAATGATGTCAATTGACATATACAAACTCCCATCGGAGCAAGAATCGTATAGGTTACAAAAAATGGGTGTCTATAAAGAGTCTCAGAGCTACAAAAAGAATATCTAGCTCTTGGCCTCTCCCTCATCGCCTAGTGGAGGAGGTGGAGCCTGCTGACCAGGATCCTAATGAGGTGCCCTAGCTCCCTCTAACCATGCCATGTACTGCGAGTAGGGTACAACCTACTATGCTACAAGAATAGCTACAATGTAAGCTACAACGTAATAAGCCCCCCGACTGGTCTGGTGCAAAACCTCCTGCTGAAGAGCGTCTCGCTCTGTCCTCATCATCGTGACCTAATGATCGTGCTCTGCTCTGAGCTCCACAAGTTGACAATCTCTCTTAGTCCTCAACTCTGCTAGTTGTTGTTCTCGCTCCACTAGCTGAGTATGTGCCACTATCAAATATGACTACAAACCCACTAGGCATGCTCTCATCGACCGCGCTGCATCGACCCCCTTCTCTCTCATAGGCTCTCCACCCCAATCTCCTCCCACATCTCCTCCACCATCTCCACCTTGCTCCTCTTGTCTATGTCTCACCTATCTCGGAGCTACTCACTCCTCCTTACCTCCACCCTCAGGTACCCTCACTCCGCTCAGTTTCACACCCACTGCCCCAAGGGATCCACCCTCTCCTCTCTGCTACCTACCTCTAGCTGGAAACCTGCTGCTACTAGCACCAAGATCACCACCTATCTTCCTCAGAGCCTTGACTCTCTATCTCTATCCTTGTCCTTGTGTGGGGGTATCATCCTAAATCTCCTCAATACAAGGTGCCTTCTTTGTTGGATTAGTGAATCTAGGGAAAGGGTGTTGCTAGAACCAATCCCTGTACTGGGGCAATACCCCCGCATCTACAATGTCATCCATGTAATCCCACTGGAGTTACTGTAATCCAGTCAACTCTTGCATACCCAAGGTGATGCAGAGGCTAGAGGATCTAGTTGCAATCTTGTAAACTAAAGTGGAATATGGACCCAAACCCCAACACTCCTATGGTGTTTCAAATGCTCAATAGGCTCAAAAATTGTCTTCACCTTAATCAGGTGTTTCCCCTGCCTCCACACACTTCAAAAAACTTCACTTAACATGTTCCAAAGGTTTTCAAACCATCAAACCTTCAATTGATATCAAAACCCAAATCTAGCCCTTCACTAGGCCTAGTTTCCTAGTAGCCTGTTGGGCTGTTTTTGGCTCTTTTCACACACATTTCCCAAAACATGGACCAATGTTATGACTGCTTTAGATGCACAATATAAACCTCTATCAACTCCCAAAATATTGCCTATGGCTGTTTTGGAACAAAGCCTTCAAAAAACCGCTGTCCTCATTCCCCAAGAGGGCTAATTAGGTCCACTTTGTGAAGGAAGTACCCTCCAAACTTACAACCAGATTAAACCCTTTTGTACAGTCTTTATTTGGGCTCCCAATCCAAGGATTTTCAAGGTTTTAAGTCTTGGTTGCACTCCTAAATACCCAAACACCAAAACCCTCCTTAAAATGGCTTAAAAACTAGGGCCTTCTTGTTCAAACCCCAAAACTCACTTCCAGAACTTCTCCTTCAGTATTCACCATGCATTTACCATCCCCTAACGCTTTTTCACATAAAAATACTACCTCCTTAAGGTAGATCTTCTGCTGCTACAACTATGGCATCAAAACCATGTATTTTCCCAGTCAAAACCCATGGTGTACACCTGCAACTTCACATCTCCAGCATGTTATAAGGGTTAGAAATGTATTATACATGTTAGGCAGAGCCTCTCCTATGAGAATCAGATTATTACATCCATAGAAGGGCTCCAAATTGCATTTTGGGCCTTCAATGCCAATGAAACACTCAGAAAATTTAGGACAGCCAACACAAAATGATAATATCTGACCAAAACCTTCTATAAAATCATTCAAAACAATGTTTAATACTGATTCCTAAATTCCTTTAGCCTCCACCATGAACATACAACACTTCCCAATCAATAAACCATCAATAAAATCAAAGGAAAAGCAAGAAAAGACTAGTTTTTATTGATTTTACTGTTCTATCCGTACTATGTCCTTACAGTACATCCAACCCAGCCAAAATGGCATTACAAAGCTTTATAAATCCTTTCTCTAACTTCCCAAACCGAAATCCAATTAGTTTGAGTGATTAGAGTGACAAAACATATCATAAACCACTTTCCCTCCAAAACTGTAACTAGCCATTAAAATTCAAAATTTGAATTTCTGACTTTATTTCTAAAGCATTTCATCAACTAAAACCTATCCTAATCAAATTATTTTGACATGATATGACCATTAAAGCATATTAGAACCCTATTCAATCTATCTAGACTCCTAGGCATCATTTGCCCATTTACATAGCATTTTTGGTCCTAAGGCCTTTATCAGGACCTTTAGGATTTTTTACTTTAAAATCATATTGGTCATTACAAATGGCCATTATTGGCTTCAAAACATTCCAATTCACTTTCAAGGATGCTTTGGGGTCTTCATTCATGCTTTTAATCTTCTTGGTCTCATGTGGTCTCTTGGATGCTCCTGCATCATACACCCCACCAACAAAAGAACTCTTGTCCCAAGAGTGGAACATCTTAGTCTTCCTTCCATGCATTCTTCTTGAGGGGAGTCTGTAACTTGTCCCTTGACTGGTCTGAATCTCATCTTTCCAACACTTATAACCTGCAATCAAATCATTAGATATAAACAAAGAAAATTTGTTACCAACTTCAATGGGGTTTGCATTGTTTGCTTGTTGTTTGGGACAGTCATCATGAGACTGCCTTAGATGTGCTATCTGTTGCCTTTGAGGATCTAAAAGACCCTTAACATTGCCCTTCATGGACATATCTGCACCAACCTTCCTTGGTGACACAATAGGACACCAAGCTTTGCCCACAACTACTCCTTCACTCACGTGCTGCTGCAAACCTGTTACCTTGTCAATATTTTGAGATTTCACCATCAACAATGATGACTTATGTTTCAGACCTGATTCATCCTTCTTCTGATCTGGAAAAACAACATACTCCTTTTTACCAAACACAATAATACTTCCTTCTTCATCAAAATTGTTAGGGAGAGGTGTAAGAGTGAAAGATTGTCCACCCTTATGCACAACATACACATTTTCAAGACCATAATGAATAGTCTTCCTAGAGGCTTGCCATGGCCTTCCAAGAATTATATGGCAACATGTCATTGGTACAATATCACACAAAACTCTATCACTGTACCCTCCAATTGAAAAATCAACATAAGCTTGCTCCCTAATGACAATATTTTGTTCATTGCTTACCCAAGATGCTCTATAGGGTTTATCAAGTAAAAATTTCTTTAATTTCAGTTTGTTTACCATCTCATAAGATACCAAATTATCAAAAGAACCAGAATCTATGATCATTCTACAAACCTTACCATGACTTTTACAATTGGTTCTAAAGATTGATACCTTGGGCTTCTCTTGCTGCTGCATAGGTGTTTTCCCCATCATGAGACACTCTCCAACTTCAGGATATGCCCTTAAGGTTCCTTCTTCCTCATCTTGTTGTTTGTAGTCTTCCCCTTGTGCCAAATTCACTCTTTTATCAGTCCTCTTTGCATTGTTCTCTCTCCCTGGACACTTGTAGAAAGGATGTCCTTCCTCCCCACACTTGTAGCACTTTCCTTGGAAGCTTCTTCCTGCCCCAAATCTGCCACCTCCTCTTTGTCCATTCTTCTGATCTGAAACTTGTTCCTTACCCTTGTCCTTTTGTTCTTGACTCTCTTGGAATCTTTCTCCTCTACCTCTATTTGTTTGGCCTTTTCTACCACTTTGCCTTTCTTGTCTTCTCTTCAACTTGTCCTCAGCCTTCATGGCTAGTTTGTAACATTCTTCTAAGGTTCTTGGTGTAGCCATACTCATCTCATCTTGTATATTGTATCTCAGACCTCCAAGATACCTTGCTACCTTTTCTTCCACATCTTCATCATGTGCTGCCTGTATGTCTAACTTGTGAAATTCTTCAGTATACTTTTGGACATCCATGTCCTTTTGCTTCAGCCCTTGCATCTTTTTGTACAATTGCACCTTATAATCATCTGGAAGGAACTTGTCCTTCATCTTGTCCATCATCCTTGGCCATGAGGTGATCTTAGGCAATCCTTTCTTTCCTCTATCTGCCTGCAAGTTATCCCACCACAACAATGCATGGCCCTTCAACCTAGACTTAGCAATCTTAACCTTGAACTTATCTTCTACATCTTCACAATCAAAGTAATTTTCAAGAGCACTAAACCAATCAAGCAAAATTTCATCATCCATCTTACCTTCATACATAGGTAGATCAGTTCTTGTCTTTGAGTCTCCACTTTTGACTACTTTGAGTAACTTTTCCATCCTTGCTTCTTCAGGATCCAACCTCTCTTCTCTTGGTGTTTCTTCTTCTTCATGCTCTTCCTCTCCTCCTTTATCTACCAAGTTCTTCAATCTTTCCATCTCTTCTTTCATCCTTCTATTTTCTGCCATTTGTTCTCTCACCAACTTTGCAAGCTCTACATTTGTCATCCTCAGAGGCAACTCTTCTTCTTCAGACATCTTTGTTTCCCTGATGTAGAGAATCAACTCTGGAAGGCTTCTTAGAGGAATATCAACTCCAAGGCTTCTACAAAGGATTCAATCCACAAGAAATCAAAATATTCTTCTCAATCCAACCACCTAGGATGCTCCTAGGCTCTGATACCACTTGATGCAGAGGCTAGAGGATCTAGTTGCAATCTTGTAAACTAAAGTGGAATATGGACCCAAACCCCAACACTCCTATGGTGTTTCAAATGCTCAATAGGCTCAAAAATTGTCTTCACCTTAATCAGGTGTTTCCCCTGCCTCCACACACTTCAAAAAACTTCACTTAACATGTTCCAAAGGTTTTCAAACCATCAAACCTTCAATTGATATCAAAACCCAAATCTAGCCCTTCACTAGGCCTAGTTTCCTAGTAGCCTGCTGGGCTGTTTTTGGCTCTTTTCACACACATTTCCCAAAACATGGACCAATGTTATGACTGCTTTAGATGCACAATATAAACCTCTATCAAATCCCAAAATATTGCCTATGGCTGTTTTGGAACAAAGCCTTCAAAAAACCGCTGTCCTCATTCCCCAAGAGGGCTAATTAGGTCCACTTTGTGAAGGAAGTACCCTCCAAACTTACAACCAGATTAAAACCTTTTGTACAGTCTTTATTTGGGCTCCCAATCCAAGGATTTTCAAGGTTTTAAGTCTTGGTTGCACTCCTAAATACCCAAACACCAAAACCCTCCTTAAAATGGCTTAAAAACTAGGGCCTTCTTGTTCAAACCCCAAAACTCACTTCCAGAACTTCTCCTTCAGTATTCACCATGCATTTACCATCCCCTAACTCTTTTTCACATAAAAATACTACCTCCTTAAGGTAGATCTTCTGCTGCTACAACTATGGCATCAAAACCATGTATTTTCCCAGTCAAAACCCATGGTGTACACCTGCAACTTCACATCTCCAGCATGTTATAAGGGTTAGAAATGTATTATACATGTTAGGAAGATCCTCTCCTATGAGAATCAGATTATTACATCCATAGAAGGGCTCCAAATTGCATTTTGGGCCTTCAATGCCAATGAAACACTCAGAAAATTTAGGACAGCCAACACAAAATGATAATATCTGATCAAAACCTTCTATAAAATCATTCAAAACAATGTTTAATACTGATTCCTAAATTCCTTTAGCCTCCACCATGAACATACAACACTTCCCAATCAATAAACCATCAATAAAATCAAAGGAAAAGCAAGAAAAGACTAGTTTTTATTGATTTTACTGTTCTGTCCGTACTATGTCCGTACAGTACATCCAACCCAGCCAAAATGGCATTACAAAGCTTTATAAATCCTTCCTCTAACTTCCCAAACCAAAATCCAATTAGTTTGAGTGATTAGAGTGACAAAACAACTCATAAACCACTTTCCCTCCAAAACTGTAACTAGCCATTAAAATTCAAAATTTGAATTTCTAACTTTATTTCTAAAGCATTTCATCAACTAAAACCTATCCTAATCAAATTATTTTGACATGATATGACCATTAAAGCATATTAGAACCCTATTCAATCTATCTAGACTCCTAGGCATCATTTGCCCATTTACATAGCATTTTTGGTCCTAAGGCCTTTATCAGGACCTTTAGGATTTTTTACTTTAAAATCATATTGGTCATTACAAATGGCCATTATTGGCTTCAAAACATTCCAATTCACTTTCAAGGATGCTTTGGGGTCTTCATTCATGCTTTTAATCTTCTTGGTCTCATGTGGTCTCTTGGATGCTCCTGCATCACAAGGCATAAGATAACCTTAGTGCCCATCCCCACCTCTCCTCATCAACATATCGCGTGTATGCAGTGAACTCCTGTGAGATCCCCTAAGGTCTACCATACTGCCTCATCACTCGAGAAACCATGAATTTCTCAACCACAGTCTATGATCTGCAAATGAGTAGGTGCATAACAAAAAGATCTCTTCGAACAATCCTCCAATCATCCCATGGCTCTAAACCCCTATAAGGTCTCCATATAACGGCTATCAAGTCATCCATCTGTCATCTCCAAAAATTTGTCTTGCCTAGATGGGGTTGAGTAATATAGCCTAAATATCTATATACAATAGGCTGACTAGGATCTCTGCTGTCATCTACAATCAGTCTACATACTGGGAGGTGCTCCCAGGCCCATACCTGTAAGATCAATACTCCAACATCCATTCTCTTCCCCTCCCTATAAACAATCTCATGCATCTCGCGATACATGTGGGCTAATATACAAGAACCCCAGCCTAATCTCTGAGGGGTCTCAACAAGCCTCTCCAACATCCTACCCCATCCACACAAAAATCCTTGTTGTCCCCTATCTGGCATAAGAAAACAACCGATAAACCCTACCAAGACGCAAGCAAGTGGAAAATCCTCATTGTACCTACTTATCATCATGTCCCAATTGATAGAATGTGTCAAAATATCTGGGTCCCTAAAAAACAT
Source organism: Cryptomeria japonica (assembly GCF_030272615.1). NCBI lineage: Eukaryota > Viridiplantae > Streptophyta > Pinopsida > Cupressales > Cupressaceae > Cryptomeria > Cryptomeria japonica. The sequence continues at coordinate 259,832,385 of NC_081412.1, forward strand.
GTCTGACAGCTTGTAATCCAAGAAGCTATGCTGCATCATAATCTACCTTACCCCCAACAAAAGGGATATGGAGAATCCTATAAACATCCTTGGGAGTGATGGTCATCTCCCCAACTGGAAAATGGAATGTGTTATTCTCAGAGTGAAATCTCTCAACTAACGTCATGAGCATACCGTGATTCACATAGATATCAGGTAAACCAAGAAGGTGGGTCAATCCATACAAATCAATATGTGCCCAGTCAACCTCTGAAACTGATGCACTAATGTCATTGTCGGTGGATAAATGCATCTGAAAATAACATGAGGCAATCGAACCTGCAAAATCAAACAATGAAGCATCAGGAAACATTTCAAATAAGCCTATAAGAGAAGTAAAATATCATGCAAATCCAACTACGCCAATTGCAAAATCAAAATTTCAAGTTTGCACCTTAAAAATGCTCACTGTTTTCCAAACGATAAAACACAGAAGGGTAGAAACTTGTATGAGTCAGGAATGGGCTTCGTACGACAAAAGACTCCCATACGATACAGGACTACACTTACGACGACAAAAGGGACTTTTGAATGTTGTCGTATGATACAAGGGTAGGCATCGAATGACAAAACTAGTAGGCTTAAATGACAAAACAAACTTCATCAATTTGTCGTATGAGACAGGATCCTGTCTCGCATGACAAAACAAGAATGGCCGACTTTAAACGTGCTAAAAATTAACAAAATCAACAACATAAAATTCAAAATTGAAATGAATAAAAGGCTTAAGATCGATCACTTACCACTGGCTCATAATTTCGTGGTTGATTATGTCATCTCTTTTGCTCAAAGCAATGCTCACGAGTGGGAACCACCATTTTTCTTCATAGAAGGATTTTCAAATTTTCAAACTTGGAGGGTTAAAATGAATTGAAAATGACACTTTTACCCCTTATATAGCCAAAACCCTAATTTTTCAACTTGCTCCAATGGACATGAAAATTGTGATTGAAATCGAAATACGAGATCATTTTCCTAGTCAATTTCAAAATTTGAACCACTTACCACTTTTTCATCAAATGCTCATTCTTTCTTCAAATTGCGCCCAATTTCTCATGAATCAACGTTGAATATCAATTTCTCATCAATCAATGCCGCATTTTTAAATATTCCTCTGAATCATTTATGCTCAAACTATTATCATCGCCAAAAATTGCCTATAATCATGTACCCTCGCTATCTTTTGATTTCACTCCCGAGGGGGCATACAAGTGACCTCATGACCTCACATCTTCAATGTCGAGAAAATTTTCAAATTTTCATCAAAAGTTGAGCAAAAATATTTTTAAATAAAGAAAATCAAATCAAATTCTTATTGCTAAGGGGCATCTCAGCTTCATCGCTTCATATCAAGTTGAGATCTCTCGATCATCTTAATCGAATCAATCGCTAGGGGCATATCAGTTTCATCACTTCAAATCAAGCTGATATTTGTCTTCTTCTGAATCAGTCTCTTAATGTTAATAAGTTTCATCGCTTTACATCAAGATGATTATTCGTTTAAACTCAATCAAAAGTTTAAAGAGTATCTTTGATCACATGCTCAATCTAAGCAAGTGTTCAGTTTCATCGCATCAAATCAAGCTGGACAGTTTATCTTCGCTCATCGTATCTTGATCCATCAAGTTCAAGATCAATTTTATCTTCATTCACTGTGTCTAGTTCAATCAAGTTCTAGATCAGTAAGATCTGCTTCTTGATCAATCAAATTCAAGTTCGATGTCTTTGCTCTGTATCTTTCTTAGTTCAATCAAGTCCGGGATTGATATCGCTTTAATCAACTATGTTCCACTTCTTTGCTTCAAAATCAAGCTAAACACCTTGCTCTTCATCTGGTTCATGATCAATCAAGTTCAAAACTAGCATCTCCTAGACATCAACTATTCTTTGAACCAACGTGTTGCTCGCATATTAATTCAAAGAGGGGCAAATGTAATACCCTAAAAATGGTCATCTAAACCATGGGCCCCTAATCTCGACAACATCACCAAGGTCCTAACCAAAGGCAATTAAATCAATCTTGAGCACATTATTAAATCTTTAATCATCAAATGTCACATGGAAAGTCAATTACTCAATATTAATTAAATATTTATTTAATTAATTGAATCATTCCAAGAATATCATTTTTGATCAATTATCCTGTTTAATTTATTAAATATCCTAGCATATTTAATTAATTAATACATTTACCATTTAATCATGCAAAAAAGAATTATTTATTTAAAAAGAGGAATTAATCACAAAGCAAGAGTTAAATTGAAAATAAAATAAAAGAATTGAGAGAGAAATTAAACTTGAGATATTATTTCTTTTTCTAAATTTAAAACTTGAAATCAGAAAAGCAATTAAATTGAATTATTCTCTAAACTTGGAACTCAAAGCTTTTGAGAAAAAGAAGTTCAGTTGCATTGAAAAGACTCTTTTCTTGAATAAATCAAAGAATTATCTATTTTTATCACAAGTGCATGGAATTAATTAATTCTTATTTCTAATGCAACTTGAAATTCCTATCTAAATGCATTTCAATTAAACTATAATTGGAATCTATCTCAAGGTTAACTGAACCTGATTTCTCAATTATTTTCAATTAATCCTAAATTGAGATTTTTCATTATCTCTCTTGCGAATTCTCTATAAATTCAGCCTTCAGCTCTCATTCAAATCACCCCAGAGATATTTGAGAAACACCTTGGAGATTATTATTATGCTGATTTTTCTCTGGAGTCATTGAAGATCTTGTGCTTTTTTTATTATTTTCATCCATATTTAGTTTATCCATTATTGCTTGAATCATTATTGCTTGCATCCATATTGCTTGAACCATTATTGTTTGAATCATTATTACTTGCATCCATATTTCTTGAACCATTATTGCTTGAATTCATTATTTGCTTGAATTATTCATCCATATTGCATCCATATCATGCTCATATAGATTAAATCCTTCATCTTGGTGTAGTCTAGTCAATGGTATTGCTTATAAAAATTAGAGAGCAATCTTATACTGGCATCTTTTAGAAGGCAATTAGTTTCTTTGTTATGGTTTATTATTTATTGATTATTGATTTACTAACCATACATGTAATGACTTAATTCAAGTGTTGTGCCTACAGCTATTAGACTTATTTCACTTTTTCACACACACAACATGCATGTCCCCTCTCCCAATTATGCTAGAAAGAATCCATTTTCTATCCCTTATAATGCAAATATTGTGTGTTATAACTTTAATGGATTTGGCCATAGAGAGTTTGATTGTAGGAAGAGGAACTTGTAGTATTATGGAGGTCAATATATAATCTATGCTCTATAGAAAAGTGAGTACAAAGCATATAGAATTCAAAGACCTGCATGGAACCAAAGGAGAAATGTCCCTGCAGGAGCAAGATTTCCACCGGTTTCGGTTGCTAGTTACAACAACATGACAAGAAGCAGGTGGTCAAACCTGTTTGTCAAGAGATTCCCCAATCATGAAGTAGGGATGAATGATGTGTGCTAATATAGCACTACCTCTGGTTGTGATGCAAAATCTGGGAATGAAAGGGCCCATCAATAGAAGGTGGTAAGACCTACTCCTAAGCCTGAAGATGGGAAGAAGAATGAGACCAAGCAGGTATGAAGGAAGAAGACCATTGACCAACACTGTGCATTCAATGTACAAATGATATCTCCTAGAGACTAAAGGAGATGTAGGATCTTAGGGGGAGTAATACACTGAACTTATCATTCACCCCCTCAGTGGAAGAACAAAATGTTGTTGGTATGAAGGAATAAAATGAGATGATAAGTGTGTGTAGAAGCTACCTTGACTACACACCTACAAATGAAAGTTGGGTCACTATTGCATGTGTCAATGGATGGAGATTAACAATTGGAATCAAATACAAGGTGACACAAAATGACATGAGTCACAAGAAGGTGCTCCGGTAGTGATAGTGGACCAGTACATGAAATTGGTATGTGCAGGATGTTATTGACATGAATGATAATAGGTACTTGCAGGTTATGTAAGACAATGAGGTTGGAGATCATTGCAATAGCCCCAATAGCATGGAATGTGAAGTTATGTCTCAGGTAGTGTTGATGAAGACCTGAATGACATATGTTGGCCCTGTGATTAATCATGTAGGAATGCATATTTTTGGGCTCTAGTTTAATTTATGGCATGGTGATGTCATTTTATGGCACTGTGTGGATTCGGGATCATCTCATAGGCTATGGTGGATATGATGGAGCTAAAGATAATCAGATGATTACATATGCATAGTTCAACTGGTATATGGAAATTATTGGAGTCTCAATATTTGACCTAACCGGAGATGAGGACCTAAGATGTATGACTCAAGGGGAGTTCAAGTGCTTATAATGCAGAGCTGACATAATTGAACTTGTAAAGATACTGACTACACAAACTATAGATGATGAAAATTACAGTAGGTATACCCAGGAGAATTTCATGTTTATGTGTATCTTCTTGTCATTTGGTTGGTTGTATTCATATTACAATCACATTTGATTCTAAAGAAATTTGGGATCAGACGGGAGGTGATGCAATTTGACCGCTAGGTGAGTAGTAGTCACTGACACATCCTTCTGTAGTTGAGTGTTTTAACAAATGTTATCAAATTTGCATACTCAATTGGTGTTAGTTGATGGTTGAGTCCTCCATCTTAAGTGTTGTGACTTGAGAAAATGTAAATAGTGGTATCAAAGGAGGAAATGCATCCAATGAAGATAAAGGGGGAGAAAGAATTATGTTAGTGACTGGTAAATACAAAAAGGAATGATATCCTGACAGTGCCCTTTGCCATTGTTGTAAAAGGGGAAAAAATATTATGTAGTATACCACATACTACATGTGTGAGAATCCATTGGATCATACAAAGGGGAGAGAGATTATGTAGTATGTCGAAGACTACATGAGTTGACATCAATGCCAAAGGGGGAGATTATTGGCATTGTGTTGTCATTGATGTCAACCGGTATGGGATGACTACTAGTAGAAGAGATGTTTGTTCAACATTGTCACAGAGGAGTAAATGATGAGATATCTTTGATATCACCTTTGTGTTGTAGAACACTAGTAAGGTAATGAAGAGAATGTCATTCAGAGTAATGACCGATGGTGTCACTGGTACACAAGCTAGTGTCTGACTTGTGTGGATGAAATGGTAAGTTTATTGGTACCGGAACTGTGTATCACTAGCAAAGAGAGTATGTCAACTGGCAAGTGATGTGTTGACATAGAGAAGACAAATCAACCAAGTGAGTGGTTGTCAACTAAAAAGATTATGACCAATGAACAAGAAGGATGAGAAAGGTGCTTGAGCTGTTGTTTGTGATGAAGAGGCAAAATGTTACCTAAATAACATCAACAACGGAGGAGAAGGATGCATAAATTACCGATATGTTGAGAGGTTGAAGATCAACATGACTCCCACTGGATGAAGATGTAGTCACCATATGAAGAGATGACTAACAGTGAATGTGCCCACACCTGATCGCATGTTCCTATTTGAAGATGTGTTGCACAAATAGGGAAGTCACATGAGTGCATTGCAAGATGCAAATGACAAGGTATCAGTCAACCAGTAAGTGGAGCTTATCTCCTATTATGCATAATGAGAATTATAGTTCTATGAGATAAGGAAGAAGAGGTAAAGGCAAGTGTCTTAAGGCTCACACTGGATCTACTGGTGAAACAAAGGAATGCCTCAAATGCGTGAAATTAGGGGTATGCACTGGATCGACAGAGAAGCCATGTTGGGATGCTAGAACAGATGAAATGTGATGGGTTTGTCACTTTGAAAAACTAGTGGAGATGTTGTCCGGCCTGATGAGGAAGAAGGTAAGGCTGAAAAATTGTAGATAGAGAGTGCAACCGATATGCAGATGTCTTAGATGAAAATAGTTGAAGGATGATGACATGGTGTCATCAAGATGTCTACTGCTATGAATGTCCACCGGTAATGAAGACAAGGTACAGATGTAGAAAAATTCTCACTTGATGAGAATGAGCTTATTATGGATAGACATGTCTAGTGACTGGTTAAGAAGTTCCAGCGACAGTTCAACAAAGAGAAAACATGAGGAGTTAACGGGTAAAGTGTGAGATATCGGTAGGGTTAGTAAACCGGTAGAAAAGAAGAACCGGTTGAGTGTTTGGTTGGTGATCTTGTCTGAACCAACACCCGTTCAAGCTGGCAATTTGTTGACATGGATGCCACTTGGAGTCAAGGTGGCAGACTTGCATTCTGTGGTAGATGGACTATGCACCAACGAGGTAGTTGCAGAGTTGGTCAACATTAATGGTAGATCTCCTAAATCATGGGATGTGTTGCAGGCCATTGCAGAGGTTTGTGGTTCTAGGTCTGGAGGACAACTAAGAGCCAACTCATAATGACTGAGGTGATCAAGGTAGATGAAGGAAACCACAAGACCAATATTGGTGTTTGACCAAGAAATTAGTAGACATGGTAAAAAGTAGATTGACAAAGATACAAGGTGTGGTCAAGAAGGTACGACAATGGTGGTGATGATCAAACAGATGTCTGGGTGATTAGATCAGATAAGATCTGATTGAATTTAGTTTTCCTCAAGGTTGATGAGGAAACCCTAACCACTCATTTTTTTGAATTGGCTTTTGGTGGGAAAACTAGGTTATAAATAAGGAAGCCAAAATCATTGAAGGTTGCTCTTGAATAGATGAAGATTGAGCTACTATGAAGTGATTGAGTGTTGCATGAGAGAGTTAGATCAATCAAAGTAAAAATAGAAAAAGAGAATAGTGAATAGTGACTAAGTGAGTGAAGGTTAAACCGGTGATAGTGTTTAACAGAGGGTTAACCGATATGGTTTGAGCAACCGGTATAGCTACTAGAGTGCATTTGAGGACAAAACTAGTAGGATCTTGTATCGGCGGGAAGACAGTTGAGAGGACTGAAGAGAAGAGTAGCGAGGAGGAGATCCAGTAGAGTAGAAGAAGAGTAGAGGTGAACTAGTAGAGTTTACCGACAATGCAATAGCAGATGAGTGAATCGGTGTAGCAAAGAAGGTGTCTCACCGGCAGAAGGAAGTTATGTGCAGAGGTTGCAAAACTCATATGTAACTGGGATATTAATTTTGTATTTGAATGTTCATTGTGATCACTAAGTTGTAGCTCGATGCAGGGGTTGTAGCTCTTTTGGGTTGGTGTCCATAAACTAGCAAGGGTTGTAGATCCTTTGGATTGTAGCCCATAAATCTATAAGGGTTTGTTTCTCCTTGGGTTGGTGCCCTAAATTAGAAGTTGTATCTCCTTGGGTTGGTGCCCTAAATTAGGGTTTGTATCTCCCTAGGTTGGTGCCCTAAACACTGTAACAAAGATCTCATTGTGAGGTTGGATTGGAGTAGTAGACTCCAGCAGCATTATTCACCAAGGTTTTTCCCATCTTGGGTTTTCCTCATACATACTGGTGTTATGTGATGTCCCTTTATGTGAATGCATGTGTGTTTAGCCTCCTCACTAACTGGTAAGTTTGCATTCAACTAGAATTGTTAATTGGTATACTTTCATAGGGATAGTTAAAGAGAAAAGTTTGAGAACCACTGATACACCCTCATCTCAGAGGTAAATTGTGTCTAACAATGGCGACATGGTAGAGGTAAGAAATTATTCAAAATGCATTGAATGGGGATGGTGGCATCCAAGATAGGCCTACAAAAGTTGCATTTAGAGTAATGGTGAAAAACCTCAGTGGCTGGATGAAAATCTGTTTGAAAAATAGGCACTGGGAAGCGAAAAAATCACCTCAACCATTGGGTCAATAGCTGCTCCTATGCAGAGATTTGAATGCCAAATGCTCACCATGAAATTAAAATTCCATCGTTGATTGGGAGATCTGGTGTGCAGATGGATGCGCAAGATCTCATTGAGTAAGCACTCGAAAGGCCCAATTGTTGGCATTTTTGATGTTTATGTTGTGATTGTCATTTATGGACACACACTTGTATTGAGATCCCCTTTATATGTATGAGCTCATGCTCAACCGGTATTTGTTCCAATCGGTATGTTGTATTCTAGTCTTTAGACTAGTAGTGATTTTGTAGAATGTGTTTCCTGGTCTGAAGCGGCATGTTGACCCCAAGTGGTTCACAGATCACAAGTGGTATGAGGAAGCAAAGCGGAACAACACATTCTTACCAGTCTTCATTTTTGTCAAACTGGCAACCGGCATTTTGTATAAACCGGTAATACTCTGTGATGAGTTACCAACCGGCATTTTGTGATGAGTTACCAATCCACCGATTCTTTGATGGTGCCAACACATTGATGGTGATTCTTGTGTCATGTTACTGAGTATGTCTAGATTCACTAAACCTAGGAAATTGTAATATAATCCTATTGGACCGACATGAAATCAGATTGCTTTAAAAGGACATCATGTCTAGGGTTTTTGAGTTGTTGAAGAAGTTGCGAAAAGGGTTAATGTTGAGTTGTTGGAAGAGTGATCTTATCTGAGAAGATTGAGTTGTAATTGAGAGAGATAGAGAAGACTAAAGTAATGCTGGAATCCATTAGCTGTGAGCAATAGTGGATCTAACCAAGCAGTTTGTGCTATTAGATAGATCAAACACTTGTTGATTACTCACATCTTTGGCAAGTCTGTAGCCCTTAACCAGGTAGGCCTCAAAGCCTTTGTAAAATCCTCTAACAAGGTGGTTCACACATGTGAATATAAAATTCTCTAACAAGGTAGTCTTTAATTAGACTTATCTCCTAACAGAGATTGAGATTCCTAACAAGATCTGTTCTGGTGAAGAACATTGTAAGACCTTAACTAGTTTGACCTTAACCGGTCTGGTTTCTATTTTGCAGATAGTGACTTGTGAGTTCCATATCACCGTGGTTTTTCCTAGTTGGGTTTCCACGTCAAATATCTTGTGTTATGGTTGTATTACTTTTGTGGGTGAATGTTTTATTCACATTTTGGTTTGTATGTGTGGTAACTGGTTTAATTGTCAGACTGCTTTACTGGTTTATCTTTAGACTGTGTAAGTGTTTTAGTGCAAAGATTTTTGGCATACTAATTCACCCCCCCCTCTTAGTATTCATCAATTGGTATCAGAGCCAACCTTTCTATAAGTTTAACCACTTGGAAAGAGATATGGGGTAATACACCTTGAGGGAACTTACTCAACGGCTCACTAAGTCTGAGCAAGCCTATGATGATCTTATGGTCAAATACAAGGCATCTCAAGCAAAAAGAAGAAAACATGTAGAGAGGCTGATGGAACTATCTGAAAGCAGTTCTGAAGATGAAGCTAACATGGAAGCTATGATTGCTGAAGTAAATAAGTTGAATGATTCAAACTCCAATTTGAGAAAGGAGTTGGAAGGACTAACTATTCGGTTTAGCCAAGAGCTTGAGAACCAGAGAAAAGCTGAAGATCTGGTAAAAGACAGAGATCATGAGATCTCCAAGTTGAAACATGAGATTAGTGCACTAACTGCTCACCTTGATGAGAGTAGAATGGAAAAAGAAGACATGCAAGGAGAACTAAACATTGCCATCTCTAAAAATGCAAGTCTTATGGAGACAAACACTGCTATCTCCAAAGAACTCTTTGAGTCAAAGGATATACTTGCTAACTTTGGAAAAAGTATAGTCAGGCTAGAGAAAAAGCTTGAGTCATCTAGACCAGAAAAGAATACCAATGGTCTTGGTTTTTCTGGACATGAGGAAGGAGAATCCTTAGGAACAAATGCTGAAGCATCAAAGAAGAAACTGACACTCAAAGGAAAAGGTAAGCAAAAATTCAAACCTATTTGCTTTAACTGTCTTAAAGAAGGGCACACTGTCAATGTATGTAGGAGCAAAGCCTACAATAATTTTCCTTATTTTATCAACAATGTACCTAGATCCAATAAGTTCAATGGTCATTGTTATGCATGCAACAAGTTTGGGCATAGAGCATTTGAATGCAGGTCTATAATGGATAACATTGGAAGATATCCTCAGAGGACCCAAGGAACTGGTCCGGAATATTTTATGAACCGGAACCACAACCGGTTTAATGTCTTCAATCATCAGTCAAGAATTGGTGGTCATCAAGCGGCAAATGGATAGAGAGAAAGTTGTATGATCTGTCATGGTCATGGTCACACTGCTGCAACATGTAGAAGGAAGAATGGAAACATGCATAATGGACCTTGGAGAGCACCTGGACTTGTTTGCTATCACTGCAACAAACCAGGTCACATTGCAAGATTCTGCAGAAGCAGAAAAAGTATATCTGATGATATACCAATCACTCAGGAAGGAGAAATAGATGTTGAAAAAGTTCAAGGAGACATGAAGAAAACATGGAAGAAGAAACCAATATTATTGGAGGAGGAACCGGTTTCTGCACCTAGTGTGGAAATATCAGAACCGGCAAACTAAGTTGCAAAGGCTTAGGGGGAGAAAATGGCAAAATGCTTAGGAACCCCCTGTTAACACTGGTAAAATACCTTAACCAATATGCTACACCTGTCGCTTGGCAGAAGACTAGAAATGGTAAAAAGGAAAATTAGGGTTTATGCCCTAATATAGGAGCATTAATGATGGTAGGTGAGAGACATGTATAAATGCATTTTTCAAATCATTTCTCACTATCTATTTTTGAGCGAAGAAAAATTTTCAAGTGCAGAGTGAAGAAAAGGCGATTTGAGCTTAGATTTCGAGAAATTGGAGAGCTTTGAAAGAGATTCAAATATAGTTTGCAAGCGGTAGTGGAGAACTCAAAGCAGTGATTTGGCATCCAACGGAGAGCAAAGTAAAGAAGAATCAGGAAGCCCTAATTTCAAGTTAGAAAGGTATTTTTCGTGTTCTTGAAATACTCTTCAATGGCTTCCACATCTCATACCAGTTCAAGCACATCTATTGAGTTAGAAAGTTTTATTCAAAGGAAGGGAAAATATAATGCTTTGTCACAAGTTCTAGATGGAGTCATAGTCGAAGAAGGAATTTCAGACTATATTGATTGAAAGATAGAAGACCTAGGGTCCTTAGCCATTCATACTCAATTAGGTCTATTTTGTGGAAAGGACAAAAGGATCAAACCAGAGTTCAGTATTTTAGAGAAGAAGAAACTCCATAATGCGGTGTATTTTCTGGAAGACTTCATAGAGGATCACATCAGGATCATCTTGAGTAGAGTCCATGGTGACAAGATGTACCTGGAGAGAATGCATGATATCATGCCTGAGGCAATTCATGCAGTCATTGGTTTCTGCAACACAGGGGAAGTGGCAGCCCTGAGAACGGTAAGCAAAATGAAAATGACCAAGCTCACCGGTTCGACAAGTGATTCACAAGGTATGATAGTTAATCCTTTCAAGGATGAACTGGTAAAATATGCCTGCATGGTGATAGGCTACAGAACATTCTCAGCCAGCAGGATTAATTCTATATCTGCTGCAGCGGTAAATGCTGCTTACCGGATGATTATAGAGGATAAATCATTTGACTTATGCACCGACATGTAGAGGCAACTCCTGTCAAACCTTAAGGCAATCAAAAAGGATAATTCACTGAAATTTAAGTTTGGACAACTACTGGTAGGGTTTTTTTTCTATTTCCAAGGCTACTTTCTGGGTGTAGGAGATGTCCAGTGGTCCCCTGACCAACCGATAACCAAGCAGATAAAGGAAACTATGCAAGCCATTGGAACTGGCTACCTTGAGGTACTGAACAAATACTTTGATGAGTTTAGAAGAAAGATGAGTCAGAGGGTACGAATCTCAAGTGACATAGTGAAGAAGCATGAAGATGACATTTGTTTCACTATTCAGGTGGACAAATGTCTAATGGAGGCTGTTGAGCCTAGAATGGAGGAAGTGGAGCCTATGGGCTATGAGGTCATGTTTGACATGCTGGAAGGGTATGCTTCAACCCTTATTGCCTTGCCTCTTGATCCAAAGGCTAAGTGAACTGGAACCTACTTGGAGAGGATCGCACCGGTTGAAGAACCATCGGTGAAGAAGGGAAAAGAACTGGCAGCTAAGAAAGCTAAGGCAGTGCCTACAGCTTTGGCATCGGCTACCACTGCGACTCCAAGAGTGACCAAGCAATCACCGGCAAAGAAGAAACTAGAGGTAACACCAGCAAAAGTCTTCGAAAGAAAGAGGAAGACTAAGGCAAATGAACCGGACTCCGAAGAAACTGAGTCTGATGAACAACCAAAGAAGGCTAGACAGACCAAGAAGGTGAAGAAGAATGAACCAGCAACATCTGCACTGGTAAATATAGATATCTCCTCTTACAAACCTTTGAAACATTGTCAAAGAATAGTAAAGAATATTAGGAGAAAGTTACTTCATGATTTAATTGATTTTTATGATGAATTCAATAGTGAAGAAAAAGATGAAGTACTACAGGAAATCATTCTTTATTTATATAAAAATGACTGGTCACCATCAGAGATTAAATCTCAGACACCAGATTCATTATTTAAAGCATTGGATAACAAATGGTGAATTGCCATTGAAAAGGAACAAGAGATTAGGGAGAAAGTTTTTGCACAGTACTTCCCCGAACTCTCAAATTCAGAATTATTTGATGTATTGGATCAAAATAAAGGTCTCTTCTTCACAAGGAGAAGAAGACTCTGGTTGTTGGAAGGGAGAGTTGATGATGTAGAAAAGGATACACATCAACACATGGCCTATGCTATCAGCTCTCACAAAGCTCGAATGGCCAACCTCCAAGCGGAAAAGGAACCGGTTATTTCCAAACCAAATGAGGTTTTTGATGAGGAAGGAAACCTGGTGGAGGAACCAATCGACACCATAGATGTCGATGCCCTGGATATAGAAGATGTCACTCAGAACATACCTTCTGAGGGAACTGAATAGGGGCAACAGGCCAATAAGGGTGGTGAACAAGCTGTGGACACACAATAAGCGACAAAAGAATAGGAAGAGAAAAAGAAGAAGGATGAAGATGAGAAACAAGAAAAAGAGGAAGAGCATAAAAGAAAAGATGAAGAGAAGAAGAAGCAAGAAGAAGAAAGGAAGAAGAAAGAAGAAGAGGACAAGGAAGAAAAGAAGAAGAAGGAAGAAGAAGAAAAGAGAAAGAAGGAAGAGGAAGAAAAGAAGAAGAAAGAAGAGGAAAAGAAGAAGGTAGAGGAAGAGAAGAAAAAGGAAGAGGAAGAGAAGAAGAAAAAGGAAGAGGCAGAGAAGAAGAAGAGGAAAGAAGAAGAAAATGAAGAGTAGAAGAGGAGAGAAGAGGAGAAGAAAAAGGCAGAGGAAGATAAGGAAGAAGAAAAGAGAAGAGAAGCGGAAAAGAAGAAAGCTGAAGAAGCCAAGGAACAAGAAGTGACCAAAAGCTCTTAGGTGGAGACTCCAAAGGCAACCGGAAGTCAACCCTCACCGGTTGATCTTTCTAGTCCTATTGATCTCCAATCTGCAAGTGAGTCAGAACTTATGCAAAGCATCAAGGTTGCTCAAGAGCGCCTTGAGATCATTCGCAGGAAAAAGGAACAAGACATCATTTAGGCAGCTGTAGACACACTTACCAGTTTAATCCCCGGTACTAATCTTCCTGACACTGATTCATCACTAGCACAACTCAAACTTTTGTGTACTTTAGTGGATGATCAGGTGCAGGATCTAGAAGAAGCAACAGAGGCCAATGTAAAGAAAGAGCACCAAAAGGCTCTTAATGTTTCTCTCGTGAAGAAATTAAATGAGCTTAGGACTGAACTATTAAAGGATCAAAAGGACATAAGGAGTGCTTTGGATGAGGGAAACTTGCTACTCAGCAAAATCTGTCAACCTCATATGTTCTATGATGATGTGCTAGCCAAGAAGCAACAAATTCAAATGGACTTACAGTCCTACTTAAGCACATTCAAGACTCCTTACGACTCCTTTGTAGCATATGGGCAAACTATTCACTAGTTCCAGATCCAGTCAGCCAAGATAGAGCAAGAGATCAGCACAAGGTCTAGGGATTTGTAGGAGCTTCGACTGGTATTACTTCCATGACTGTGAATTCTCTAGAAATGCTATCTGAACTTGGATGCCCTGACAGTCACCCAAGAACTGAGCACAATAGATGCCATGGAGGAACAGGTATCACAAATGCAGACAGAGAAGGAAATGGTGACCTCCCTACTTGAGTCCTGGTCTCTTTCCATGAAACAATTTTTGCAGGACTACAAAGCGGTTTTTGACAAGTATTATTCATTATTGTCATAAACTTTTTATATATACATGGAAACAGTTTTTTTTTTCAATGGTACTTTGTCATTGTTGGCAAAGGGGGAGAAGTATATGGTTTTAAAATTTTGAAATTTTGATATATCAGGGAGAGAAGTATATCAGAGGGAGAAGTATCTGTTTTCAATTTTTGATATATGTTGTGATATATGCTATATGCTCTGATGATTATGCTTTGAATGCAAAATTGCTATACACTCTGTTGATTAAGGGATAGTATATATGCTTAGGGGGAGCAATTTTGTTAATGGCAAGTTCTTGTTGTAAAACACTTAGATGTCAAAATTTTATTTTCCTAAGTGTTGCCATCAATGCCAAAGGGGGAGATTGTTGGAATTTTTTATGTTTATGTTGTGATTGTCATTGATGGACACACACTTGTATTGAGATCCCCTTTATATGTATGAGCTCATGCTCAACTAGTATTTGTTCCAACCAGTATGTTGTATTCTAGTCTTTAGACTAGTAGTGATTTTGCAGAATGTGTTTCCCGGTCTGAAGCGGCATGTCGACCCCAAGCGGTTCACAGATCCCAAGCGGTTCATAGATCACAAGTGGTATGAGGAAGCAAAGCAGAACAACACATTCTTACCAATCTTCATTTTTGTCAAACCAGCAACCAGCATTTTGTATAAACCAGTAATACTCTGTGATGAGTTACCAACCGACATTTTGTGATGAGTTACTAATCCACCGATTGTTTGACGATGCCGACACATTGACGGTGATTCTTGTGTCATGTTACTGAGTATTTCTAGATTCATTGAACCTAGGAAATTGTAATGTAATCCTATTGGACCGACATGAAATCAGATTCCTTTAAAAGGACATCATGTCTAGGGTTTTTGAGTTGTTGAAGAAGTTGCGAAAAGGGTTAATGTTGAGCTAGGGTTTAAGGTGGATGTTGAGTTGTTGGAAGAGTGATCTTATCTGAGAAGATCAAGTTGTAACTGAGAGAGATAGAGAAGACTGAAGTAATGGTGGAATACATTAGCTGTGAGCAACACTAGATCTAACCAAGCAGTTTGTGCTATTAGATAGATCAAACACATGTTGATTACTCACATCTTTGACAAGTTTGTAGCCCTTAACTAGGTAGGCCTCAAAGCCTTTGTAAAATCCTCTAACAAGGTGGTTCACACATGTGAATCTAAAATCCTCTAACAAGGTAGTCTTTAATTGGACTTATCTCCTAACAGAGATTGAGATTCCTAACAGGATCTGTTCTGGTGAAGAACATTGTAAGACCTTAACCGGTCTGACCTTAACCGGTCTGGTTTCTATTCTACAGATAGTGACTTGTGAGTTCCATCTCACCGTGGTTTTTCCAGTTGGATTTCCACGTCAAATATCTTGTGTTATGGTTGTATTGCTTTTGTGGGTGAATGTTTTATTCGCATTTTGGTTTGTATGTGTGGTAACCGGTTTGATTGTCAGACTGCTTTACCGGTTTATCTTTAGACTGTGTAAGTGTTTTAGTGCAAATATTTTTGGCATACTAATTCACCCCCCCTCTTAGTATTCATCACGAATGCACCATTAAGTCACAATCATCTGATTGGGATCCAAGTGAAAATGGGCAATCAAGATCGCGCCAAGAAGGAAAGGTGCCCATCGCATTCGAGCATCACCACATACGCGTCACCCACCAACCCACCGAGATGCAATGTATCACCAAAGAGACCACATGGGGAGGCATGGAGAATACCTAATAAGCCTCCCACACACCTGCAACACAAAACTGTAGTAGTCGGAAGACAATGCAAGGAAGCAGGCGAAAGGAAACCTGCATTCCGCACACCCACAAAGCAAAAATGGAGCAACTGGAAGACAATGCAGAGAATTGGGTGATAGGGAAATCAACTACTCTGTTAGCCCAAAATATGAAAGCCAGAAGCTGGAAGACCATTTGGGGGCATGGGAAGAACCAAAGACAACAACTTGGAGGCCTGCGACATAGATTGGAGGAAGCAAAAGGACCCCAAAGGGGACGCAGGAGCTAAATGGTTCCCGCCAGCCCATAGTGCAAAAATAGAAGGAGCCAAAAGGAATGTGGGGAGGTTGGAGGAAAAAAACTAATAGCCCACCTACCCATAGAACTATGCTAAAGGAGCCAAAAAAGACCGTGAGGCTGCGAGAGAAAAAAGAGTATGCACAAATAGGAAGACAAAAATGGAGACCAACCCATGAACGACAGGGAAACCCTCTAAACGGTAGCCACTAAGTGATTTGACTAGTTGGCCCGATCAACACAAGAATAGAACAAGGATCATAAAAAGGATGAAAAGACCCCTTTATCATGGTGCTAAACAAATTCATAACACGCAAGTTATGAAAATAATTAGGATTCTTTCTCAGATTGGATCTACAACTTTGTTGACAAAAAAAGATCAACAATTACCTTGTATGATTGTATAATGTAAATAAATGGTGTTTACATGTGGTTCATTCTAAGGGAAAATTGGTATAGGCTATATCTTAGGGATTTTGAATTTATCATATATGTTAGTTTAAATTAACTTAGGAACATTTGACATGGTGTATTAAAATTAACTTAATATCTTAGAAGCGATAGAAATGTCATAGTTCATGATTATAATCCTAATGTATAAATGAATATTTTCCTATGTTATGTGTAATGAAATGGACATTATCTTAAGTAGGGAAATAACATGTATCATGGTTAATTGCACATATATATACCTTGTTGTATTTAAGTAATGGTGTTAAGTTACCCTAGGGAATGGTAGTTAGATATTATTAAACATTTATTTTTTCTTGTGTACTTAAGTTTATGTGTTTTTTTTAATGTAATGTATGTATTTCTTTTAAGCTTTATGAGTTTTTGCAACTCTTTAAAAAAAATTAACTCTAAGTTTTCCAGTTAGATGTTTAGTTCGTTAGATTCTCTACGGTTTTCTTGGTGGGCATTACAAATTTTTTAGTTGGAAAGTTAGGTCATTTCCTAGTTTGCAAGGATTAACTTATGAAACCCTAATTTTACTTCCTTTACACCTTGTGTAGCATCGTAAATTATCACTGGGCCAATTTACACCTCACATTTGTGCCCCTAATTTAGAACTTCTCCCCCCTCATCTCCTATTTGGATCCATTTAGGGCTTAACTCCAATTTGATTCCATATACACCTACCAAATGCCTCTCTAGAGGGGTGTCGTCCTCTCTGGGCCTAAATTTTGGTCCTTGAATGAGGAGGACCAAAGCGCCCAATGCCCTGGTTCCCCTTAATGGGGCCCATTTTTCAAGTGGAGGATGGGACCTATCTCTTTGGTAGGAAATGAAATTGGTAGCTCTATATGGCCGTTGGAGATTAGCCTAATCAGTAATTTGACCTAGGATCTCATATATAAAGACATTTGATAAAACTAATTTTATCCTAACTAACAATCTATCTGTATACATTTAAAATTGTCTTGGAGGGAATTAATTAAATACAAGTTATTTAATTAATGGATCTTTAATTCTTCTAACAATTTATTTATATAGTTCATTTTCCAAAATTATTCCCATCATAAATCATTTTCGCCATTTTCCTAACTAAGTGAGCAAATTTAATTAATTTGTCTTATTTAATTATTCCCTCTCACTTAATTTGAATTTTTAAATTCAAATTTGGTCACATGTCTCCTAACCTAAACTACCCCTATCATAACCTCCTATGGAGTGTTTCTCCCCTCATAAGGACACTTGGCCTCCTAGTTACATGTCCTCCCTCTCCATGCCACTTTCCCTCTTGTAGGACATGTGTGGCATTTGTTGGAGATTCCTTTGCCACTTTTCCTTCCAAGAATGACAACTATCATATATCCCCAAGCCTATCCTAACCTCTTCATCTCTCACCATCTATCTCTCCAAGTTGAATCTCGACCATTGAATCCTGCCACCTAGGCTCATACCTTTGAAAAGCTATAAATACCCCCACTTTTAATTCATGAAAGGATCCTTAATATTGCATTTTTAAAACTTTGCATACATATTGAGCATAGCAGCATCCATAGTTCTTGCATTTAGTATAGTGTTTATTTGATCATATCATAGAAACCATGTTAATCTAGAATCATGATCATCCATCAATCATTTATCATAGATCATAGGATCATAGTACAATATACGCATTCTTAAGGTTGTCATCTTGGAGGTACATTCTTTTGAGAGCCAATAAATAGACCAACAAGGTCCTTGGAGATAGAGAACAATGGGATGCCATTGGGGAGTTCTCTTTTACTTTGTTTATTGATTAATTCCTTAATACAATGTCTCATTGGTGTGTTATATTTTTTATTTGATTAATTCACATTCGTAACATAAACTATCCATTCAAGCATTTGACCTAAAGCATTCAAACATTGAAACATTCATCAGCAAGAATTTTTAGAGATCTTCAAGGCTACATATCCTTAATTCCTTCATTGTGGACCAAAATTATATCATTCATATGCAAGCATGTGTGTGTGTTAGGGTTTTGTCATGTTCATTCCATTTCATACAACGTATGTGATTACATTCAAGAAGAAAATCATCATTATCAGTCATTGCAGGTCTGAGGTATACCTCTCCATTGTTTATTTCAATATTTACAATATTTCATTCAAGATTAATTCCTATGAAGTCGCAACCTTTAGAATTGACTTTATTTATAGTGATGAACAAATCCCCCTTTGGAGTGTGAAAAAGTATGGAGGACCAGAGCGACCACCATCCCGGTCCTAAAAAATCAGTATCTCTTTATGGGAATAGGTCTAAATACTCTTATATTCCTTAGATCTAGGTTCATGGCTCGATCTGACAACTTTAGCCCATTGTTTGTGCATAATTACTTCAATTGCAGCCCATTTACCCTATTTTCAACATATTCAACAATTCAATTCAACTCAAGGGAAAGAAGAGGTACACTTAAAACCCCTTTGGAATTAGATCAGAATAAATATCTATTAGGTTTAGATCTATCTAATTCCTATATTTCCCTAAAGTAATTGGTCCCTAAGTAAAATTAGTGGTTTTACTACATCATTGGTTGAAACCCTAATCTTCCCCCATTACACCTTGTTTCTTGAATTCTCTATCATAAAGAAGGATTGTGTCCCCAAGTTTAATTTTTTTTATTCTTATATTCTAGTCATGTTAGGATTTTTGTCTTCTTCTTTCTATTAGAAGGTGAACTTATGCAATTTTTCTATCTCCCTCCAATTCGTCTAATTTCTTGAGCCTTTGTTTAATGGATTCATCCTTTGTAAGCCAAAGAGTTGTCTAGAAGTTGTTAACAATAAAGTTGATAAGAAATGTACCTTCCAGACCATAGACTAGATCAAAAGGTGAATGTGTTGTGGCTCGTTTATAGGTAGTATGGTAAGGCCATAGTATTGTTGGAATTTTTATGTCCCAATATATCGTATTTGCATTGCACATTTTGGTTAGAGTTGATCCCAAGATTTTGTTTAAGGCTTTGCTAGCTCCATTAGCTTGTAGATGGTGGGGGAACTCCAATTATATGTAATCAAAAAATTAGTCAAGATGTCCTTTATAGTTTTGTTGACAAAATTTTTCCCTTGGATTTTGTGCAAGGATTTGTTGTCAGGACATCTCATCCCAAGTTGAAGGTCATCCTATTTTATGAAAAATATCACATTGTTTGGTGTATTTATTGTAGTAATTGTATATAGTTGGCCACTGTAATTTGAAGATTAGGATTTTCTAGGTGGTAGCATCACCATTGCAATGTCCCTCCTCTATTCCTTCATGTGCCTCCTTGATAGTTTGTTCTCTTTCATGTGTATAGACCACTATTTTTAGGATATTGTCCCTTCCTCTTTTGTATAGTTCCCCATCAATCACTTTAAAAGGCAAGGACTTTCATAACAGTAGTTTTTTATCATGAGCACACATACCTAGGGGATACTTTTTTGCTAAAAAGAGTTCTAATACATCATGTAATTCTTTTTATACTGCCATACCTTAGACTATGTATTCTTTCGGCAAGTCTTCACCATCAATATCCCTAGGATCCTCTCTAGTATCAATTCTAGGTTAGTAATTCAAGCTTTGGTTGTTTCCTTTTAGCTTAACCATGATGTTAAAATTAAATTCTTAGAATATTAGGAGTCATTTGCATATTCTTTCATGTATCATTAGTTTGTTGAGAAGGAACTTCAAGGGTTCATGATTGATGTATAAACTTAATGAAGTAGATAGCAAGTAGTGTCAAAAATTATGCATGGTTTAGAGCATAGCAATAGCTTCTCTTTTCATGGTGGTGTAATTACTTTCCTCTTTGGACAATTTTCTGCTAGCAAAGGCTACCAAATGATCTTTGTTTCCCCTTGGCTAGGCTAGTTATGCACCTATATCTATGTTAGAGGCTCTACATGCACATGAAATGGTAAAATTCAATCTAGAAACATTTTAATAGGGGCTTCTACTATATTTTTCATAAGGTTATCAAAGGATAGTTGAAATTTGGTATTCCATTCTATTGGTTTATTTGTCATCCAATTTTTAAATAGTTCCTCTAGTGGGGCAGCTATTATAGAATATCCTTTTATGAATTTCCTATGATAACTAGTATATCCAAAAAATGTTTTAACTTTGGGAATTGTCTTGGGTGGTAGAAGATTCATGATGAGTGAATTTTTTATTGGGTCCACCATTATTCCTCCTTTATAGATGATGTGTCCTAGTAATGTGCCAAATAGGATTGAAAAAATGCATTTCATTGTTTAGAAAAACTTGCATACTTCTACATTTTTCCAAAATTTTCTAGAGTGCTTGCACATAGTCTTTTACTAATACATAAACACTCCAGATGTATTGATACACCTCTAGGAAGTCATGGATGAAATCTTTGAATGTGTTTACCATAATTTGGCTGAATATTGCTACAGTGTTTATGAGACCAAAAGGCATTACTATGTACATAAATGAGCCCCATTATGTAGAAAAGGTGGTCTTAGGCTAATATTTCTTATTTAGATCTAATGATGTCTAGAAAATCCAACAATAAATGAATAAATCTCTCTTCCTACAATTGATTCAAGAATTTTCTTAGTAAAGGGTGTGGGGAATGGATCATGTTGTAATGCCCACGAAAAATACCCTAGAGAAAAAAACTAATCTAGCTAACAAATAGAGATAATATTTTTTTAAACATCTAATAACGCAACATATTAAACTACCATTGTAGACACTAAAAAATGGTCAACACGTGTGTCTCCTATTTTTAACATATCATGCACATAGTGCCTCTTAGGTTTAATTAATTAATCAAACCCCCTTTTAATAACAATTCTTCTAAGTCTTTGTTAGGACCTAAAGGAAACTAAGAGGGGGGGCGTAAATTAGTTGTCTATTAATTTCAACCCAAAGGTAACTTAATCAAACTTGATGCATAATACTGGTAAACCAAACTTAATGTTGGTTAACAGTTTAACAGTTAATAATAGTATCGGTAAAGTTTAATACATGAAACAGAAAGAAAAATAACATTCACAACACATAACACAAATATTTGTACGTGGAAACCCTGTAAGGGAAAAAACCACTGTGGGAAACCTTACCCACAATCAGATGATACTACTACAGATAGTATGTGTGTACAAATGGGGTCTATACATGCAGAAAGACCAACTACCCAGAGCTCACTACTCAATCACAAAATGAGAGTCACATTGATTACAATTGGTTGGTTAAATCCAATGATAATGTATTGCTCAAAATAGCATCTTCATATGCTGGATTCAGTACCGGTTAAGCTCTGATTGTCTTCTTCATACCTTCCTTGAATCTTCAAATGATGTCTACATGAGTAGCTCTTCTTATATTTGCATATACCTTATTACATTCCTCTTCCACACCTTCTACATAATCTCACAAATGAGATCTTACATATATACCAAAACCTAAGACCAAATGTGTAGGTCGGCTCACTAAGAATATTACAATTAAATTAATTACAAATGAATCAATATGTGATGCATCATGCCATCTTAATGCATTTAAAATAATAAGAAATCAATAAATCATCTCCATAACGTGTCATGCTGATTTGGAATAGATAACACTTGTCGGTCCATAACCTAGACCAATTTGTCGTTAACAACAAATATGCAAACTCGATTAGACCAATAACAAAATCATCAAAACCAAGTGTCCAAACCATGTCTTCGACATAATCAAGTAATCTCTAGATGATAATAGATCATCCTCAGTGCCAATGAACAATATAACCTATCGGTGAACTAAATACTAGTGATTGTGCATAAGTCACTAAACATGCCGGTGAACATAACCAAAGATCTCTAGTGCTGATAAGTGTGGACAAGTGTTGATAAGTGTTGACATCAATGACAAAACCAATGCAACAAATCCATAATACCAAAAATCTCCCCCTTTGGTATTGATAGCAACACAAGATGGAAAAACCATCTAAGTGCCAAAGCAGAAATGCCAAAAACCAAAAACCAACAATCTCCTGAAGAGATCAATTACCAGAAATCAAAATACATAATATCTCTCCCCCAATGAATAATCTCTCCCCAAAAGATAATGTGTATTTCCATAGATATCTCTCCCCCTTTGACATCAAATGACAAAGCACTACAAAAGATACAACCAGTTCATAGAACTAATTACAAATACCAATTGTTATAACCAACTACTCTCCCTGAGAGGTAGCTCTCCTCATCAAAACCGAAAAAAGATTTCTCTGTTAATTCTGTTGGTTTGATGCCATTCTCCAACTTTCTAAGTCTCTACCGGTGATGGTATTATCCCAAGCTGCTCTTTGAGATATTCAAAAGTTTCCTTAGGAAAAGGTTTAGTAAAGATATCTGCAATCTGTTCTTTAGTATTCACATAAACCAATTTCACTTCTTTTGCTTCAACATTCTCTTTCAGAAAATTGAATTGAATAGAAACATGTTTAGTGTTAGAGTGAAATATCAGATTCTTGTATATATCAATTGCTGCCATATTATCATAGTAAATGATTATAGGTTCTTTGCATTTTAACTTTATGTCCTTCAACATTTGCTTAATCCATAATACCTGAGTACAATTAGTTGTTGCTGCAACATATTCTGATTTTGCTGTTGATAATGATGTAAAACTCTGTTTCTTGCTCAACCATGAAATCAATCTGCTACCAAGAAAGAATGTTTCACTGGTGGTTCTCTTTTTGTCATCTACATCTCCTACCCAATTAGCATCTATGTATGCACATATATCAAAATTTTCATCTTTAGGATACCATAAGCCAAGATTTGTTGTGCCTTGTAGATACTGGAAAATCATTTTCATTGTTGATTCATGATTTTCCTTAGGATTACTCTGAAATATTGAAACAATACATACTGCATTCATAATATCAGGTCTTGTTTGTGTCAAATACAGTAAACCTCCAATCATAGATTTATATCTTGTTAGATTAACAAGTGTTGATTCATCCTTCAATGATATTTTATCAGTTGTAGTCATAGGAGTACTTACCAGTTTAGAGTTTTCCATACCAATTTTTTTATTAGTTCCTTCAAGTACTTAGATTGACATATGAATATACCTTTATCAATCTATGAAATTTGCAATCCTAAAAATAATTTTATCTCCCCAATCATAGACATTTCAAATTCTTCCTGCATCTTATTAGAAAAGTCTTTACACAATCCATCTTCTCCTCCAAAAATGATATCATCAATAAAAACTTCAATAACCAAGATGTCATCATTAGTCACTTTGAAATATAAGTTGTTGTCAGCATTACCTTTAGTGTAACCAAGCTTCAAAAGATATTTGTCTAATCTAGCATACCAAGCTCTAGGAGCTTGCTTCAATCCATATAAATCTTTCCTTAACCTGCAAACCATATCTTTGTCATTTGTCAAAGAAAATCCATCAAGTTGTTCAATGTAAACTTCCTCTTCAAGATCACCATTCAGAAATGCACATTTAACATCCATTTGATATACTTTATAGTTCTTGTGTGCTGCAAATGCTAGAAATAGTCTAACCGCCTCAATTCTAGCTACCGGTGCAAAGGTTTCATTGTAATCAATTCCTTCTTTCTGTGAATATCCCTTACATACTAATCTTTCTTTGTTTATGATTACCTTACCATCTTGATTAAGTTTATTTTTGAATACCCATTTAGTTCCAACTACATTTTTGCTTTTAGGTTGGGGAACCAATGTCCATGTGTTATTCTTTTCAATTTGTTCCAATTCATCTCTCATAGCTTTAATCCACTGTTTATCTTCACATGCCTCTTTAATTGATGCTAGTTCAATTTGAGAAATTAGACATACCTCTTCATTTGTCAATCTTCCTCTTTTCATTACACCTTGATACTTATTCCCAATTATCTGACTTTCAGAGTGATTCAAGCTTACATACCTAGGTATATTCACTTGTTGTTGTTCTTCAATCACTGTGGAATTCTCTGATGATGTCGATGTGACTGGATCAATATTTTATACCGGTGCATTCTATATAGGTTTATTTGTGATTATCTCAATTGTCGGTTCAGAGTCCATAGACCTTGAATTACCTCTAAACTGTTCATCAATCTTCACATTTGCACTCTCAATGATTTTCTGCAATCTCTTATTAAAACATCTATATGTCTTTCTTTTAGATGAATAACCAAGAAATATTCCTTCATCACTTCTAGGATCAAATATAGCAATATAATCATCTCTCCTAATATAACATTTGCTTCCAAATATTCTAAAATATTTAAGAGTAGGAATATTACCAAACCATAGTTCATGAGGGGTCTTACCGGTTTCATGTTTGATGTGAACTCTGTTGAATGTGTAAACCGTTGTATTCACTGCTTCTCTCCAATATACATGAGGTAGGTTTGCTTCTGATATCATGCTTCTAGCTACATCCAGAATAGTTTTGTTCTTCCTTTCCACAACTCCATTTTGTTGGGGTGTTTGAGGTACTGATAACTGTCTTCTAATTCCATTCACTTCACATAATGTATTAAATTCTTTAGATGTGAATTCACCTCCTTGATCTGATCTTAAACATTTGATTTTCTTGCTGGTTTCATTCTCTACCAATGCCTTGAATATTTTGAATTACCCAAAAGTTTTTGATTTCTCCCTGAGAAAAGTAACCCAATACATTCTAGAATAATCATCAATGATTAGCATAAAATATCTATCTCCTTGTAAACTTCCAATTCTTGCCGGACCACATAAATTAGTATGAATTAAATCAAGAACATTATTGGATTTCTCTGGAATACTCTTAAAAGTTGTTCTAACTTGCTTTCCAAGACATTCCTTACATACTGGATTGTGAGGTTTTACAATCTTAGGTAAATCCCTTACTGCCTTAGTTGTACTGATCTTCACAATGCAATCAAAATTCACATGACAAAGTCTTTTATGCCATAACCAACTTTCATCAATATGTGCAATTAAGCATTTTTTCTCGTTGTTATTCAAGTGAAAGATATTACCTCTAGTCTAATTATCAGTTGCAATTTCCAAACCAGTTCTATTCATGATTTTGTATTTACCATTCTTGAATTGTAACTAAAATCCCTTTTCAACTAATTGACCAACACTCAAAAGATTATGCTTCAAACCTTCAACATAATAAACGTTGTCGGTATTGTGCTTACCATCAAAAGATATAGCGCCTTTTCGTCTAATTAAACAAGATTTATCATCCCCAAATATTACTAGACCTCCATTGTATTCCTGAAAGGTTAATTATTTACTTTTATCACCAGTCATATGATGTGAACATCTAGAATCAATGATCCATTCATCATTTTCTTCAATTTTAGCTATCACGGCCTTCTCTACCGGTTATATAGTAGGTGTTTGTTGATCTTTTGTTATTGCAACAAAATCCCATCCATTGTCTGTCGGTTCCTCATCAGAATCATTAGTAACTCCTTCATCAGTATAGTAACATGATTTGTCTCTATTCTTCTTAAATCTATATCTCTGATATTCAGGGTTAGGCTTATATGTTCTTTTAGCTTCTTCTTTCAATCTTGCATGTTTATCAGGACACCTAGATGCCATATGACTAATTTTATTGTAGTTAAAACATTTAAATGGTGCTTTACCTTCATACTTACTTCCAACTAGACCTTTAGGCATTTTCCTTGCAAATAGTGCTTCAAGATCTTCCAATTCTTCATTTTCTCTTTTGATGTCTTCAAGTTCTCTTGCATAATGTGATTTCCAATCAGATTTCATAGATGCAGATGATGATGCTTTGATGGCTAAATTTGTCTTAATTGTAGCAACAGGACCAAATTCCTCAAGTTCAAAAGCTGAAAGTTTTCCAACCAAGGTATCTCTAGATATTGATGTATTAGGCATTGTTCTCAATTCATTAATAGAAGTTACTTTCATTTTGTATGCTGGTGGCAATGCTCTTAAAAAATTAGAAATGATTTCATCTTCACTTAAGGATCCTCCACAACATTGTATACCCAAAATAGTTTCATTAATTTTTTCCATAAAAGTAGAAATCCTTTCATCTTCTTCCATTTTTAGATTTTCATACCTGACCCGGAAGCATTCTGGTTTTGCAATTTTGACAGTGGTATCAACTTCATTCAATGTCTCCAATTTCTCCCAAATAGATTTAGCTATAGATCGGTCTGATAATCCCATGATTTGTTGATCTGACAATGTGCTCAAAAGTGCTTCTCTTGCTTTGCAATCATTCTCCTAATCTTTAGCCAAGTTTGGTGGATTAAGTTGACTCTGTGTAGGACCAACATAGTTGTTCTTTGTAACATCCCATATGTCTCTTCCAATGCAATTAAAATGTGTCTCCATTCTGATCTTCCATATACCATATTTAGTTCCATCAAGCTTTGGACTGTCCTTCCTGAAATAGTTAGTTGCCATAGAATTTCCTCAAGTTGTTAAACTTCTGCAAAAAGAGGACTTAGCTTTGATACCAATTGTTAGGACCCAGAGGCAACTGAGAGGGGGGCGGTGAATCAGTTGTCTATTAATTTCAACCCAAATATAACTTAATCAAGCTTGATGCATAATACCGGTAAACCAAACTTAATGTCGGTTAACAGTTTAACAGTTAATAATAGTACCGGTAAAGTTTAATGCATGAAACAGAAAGACAAATAACATCCACAACACATAACACAAATATTTGTACATGGAAACCCTGTAAGGGAAAAAACCATGGTGGGAAAACTTACCCACAATCAGATGATACTACTATAGATAGTATGTGTGTACAAATGGGGTCTATACATGCAGAAAGACCAACTACGTAGAGCTCACTACTCAATCACAAAATGAGAGTCACACTGACTACAATTGGATGGTTAAATCCAATGATAATGTACTGCTCAAAATAGAATCTTCATATGTTGGATTCAGTACCAGTTAAGCTCTAATTGTCTTATTCATACCTTCCTTGAATCTTCAAATGGTGTCTGCATGAGTAGCTCTGCTTATATTTGCATATACCTTATTACATTCCTCTTCCACAACTTCTACATAATCTCACAAATGAGATCTTACATATATACCAAAACCTAAGACCAAATGTGTAGGTCGGCTCACTAAGAATATTACAATTAAATCAATTACAAATGGATTAATATGTGATGCATCATGTCGGCTTAATGCATTTACAATAATAACCAATCAATAAATCATCTCCATAACGTGTCGTGCTGATCTGGAATAGATAATGCTTGTCGGTCCATAACCTAGACCAATTTGTCGGTAACAACAAATATGCAAACTCGATTAGACCAATAACCAAATCATCAAAACCAAGTGTCCAAACCATGTCTTTGACATAATCAAGTAATCTCTAGATGATAACAGATCATCCTCAATGTCGATGAACAATATAACCTGCCAATGAACTAAATACTGGTGACTGTGCATAAGTCACTAATCATGACAGTGAACATAACCAAAGATCTTCAGTGCTGATAAGTGTTGACAACTGTTGATAAGTGTTGACATCAATGACAAAACCAATGCAACACATCCATAATACCAACAGTCCTAAATAAATAAATTTAATAATTTATTTATTTGTCCCCTTTGTCCATTAATTAAATAAATTCATTTTATTTAATTACCTAATTCATAAATACATGTGCAATAAATTAATAAATTATTATATCTCATTAATATTAATTTTTAAATTAAAAAATGAGGTATACATCTTCAAAAATCTTCTTTTTTGTGAGAGGATCATTTATTTTTTTTAATTCTTCTATTTATCTTTTTGAATGAAGATATTTAATAATTTTTCATTATTAAAATCTTCCTAATATTTTCAGCCTGCTACTTTGGTATTTATGGGAAGATAATTAAATATTTTATTATTTAGTCTCATAATATCTTCCAATTTACTTTCTTCTATCTTCATCCTTCCCATAATGGCAGCTCTCTTGTTCACTCAGTTAGGTCTATTCATCTAACCAAAAATATTTTCAATCTTAGCCATCCAATCAATCCTAATTTTTCTATAAATTGAGCTCTCATTGCTTATTTTCAACAACCACACTTCGAGTATCCTTATGCTACCTAAATTATTTTGCTATCATCTCATCATCTTGCTTTCAATACACTTGCTTTGTAGGTGATACCTACACATATTTTAAGGAGAAAGAAGAACAATGGAGGTCAATGAAGGAAACATTTGCATATGGTTTGCATTTATTTTGAATGTTTTGTCTTCATTCCTTTATTGAATATGTTAGGAGCATTTTCATAGCATTTAAGCTTCTGTGGTTGGCTAATTTGTGTTATGATTTCCTTATTGCCTAATTTTCTAGTTACATTTTTTGGTGAACCTGAAGTGAACATGCTTGGATCTAATATCTTTTTGAAGGTTTTGTGAAGTTGCAGATTTTTCGTGGAGAAATTGCAATTTTTTTTCTAAAACCATCCTAATAATTTTCTCACACCATTATTTACGTACATAATTAAATCAAACAATTTCTAGGGTTTTTAGATCTCATTTTTACCTTTTTAGATTATTTTATGGTTTGTGATTTGGATAAGAATTGAGGAAGTTATAGTGTTTTTAATTCTGCTATTGTAAAAAGACATAAATTTCAAAAACATTCATCAACTTTCACATAGATTAATCTAGGATGGTGAATTAATCATGCATTCATGCAACTTTCACATAGATTAATCTAATATGGTGAAATAATCATGCATTCATGCAACTTTCACATAGATTAATTTAAGTTGGTAAATTAATCTTGCATACATGCAACTTTCATTTAGACTAATCTAAGATAGTGAATTAATCATGCATTCATGCAACTTTCGCATAGATTAATTTAGGCTGGTGAATTAATCATGCATTCATGAAACTTTCATTTAGAGTAATATAGGATGGTAAATTTATCATGCATTCATGCAACCTTCATCTAGATTAATTTAGGTTGGTAAATTAATCTTGCATTCATGCAAATTTCATCTAGATTAATCTCGGGTGGTAAATTGGACAAGTTTCACATAGATTAATCTAAGAGATCAAAGAATCATAATTTTGGTGGATTAATTTTGATGGTGATTTATAGTTATTGAGTCTCTAACATTGTTGGTAGCTTTGTGGCAAACACAATTCAAAGTATAAAGTGAAAACTACGAACACATTTGGTGCAGAATGCGGTCAAAGATTTATACTAAAAAATAAAGTGTTTGTGATTTTTAGCTTAGTGCACACTTCATTTTCCTAAAGGTTAAAGAACACCATGTTTTCTCTGTATTTTTTCATTTAGTGTGTGTTTTTTTACCTTTAGAGGGCCTGCCTCCCAATTTTCCTAGCTCTTCACACAGGCATTGGTGAGAGGGAACGACCTAAGTGGTAACAAGCTAAGACCAAGCTCTTCCGAACCACTATAAATAAATTTGTTTGTGAAAAAATTTGTAAGAAATGGGTGTCGATGTGTCATATTGACATAAGTCTCCCTCAGTTCCCGTGTGGCACGTGAAATATTGTAGAGCACAACCTTTATAGGCTGTGAGGCCTCCTTAACGGAGCAAAATGCTGCATGTATGGCCACCCGAACGGATGCCTTGACTAAAAACCTTTGTGATTAGAGACCAAAAACCTTCTAGTTTTTGGTACAAGAGGTTGAACCTCTAATGACATCTCACATTCTTACGGCTCTTAGTAGAGATACAAAGTTCGCCATGGGGATTTTTCATGGGAACTGATACTTGGCTGCCCCGAAGAAGTGAGTGTCATGGAGTGGATCCAGTGGGGTCAAGCATCTAAGTATCCACTTTGAGTAAGTGTAGTTGGGAAACCAAGTGATATCCAACAATTATTTCCTATTGGCATTGAGTTATCATTGATGTCAACCAGTATTGTAGGCAGGCTACTAGTAGAGGTATGTTATCTGGTATGAAGAAGAGTGTACCGGTAGGGTGAAAGACAAATAAGGTATTGAGAAGATTAACATGAAGGCAATATGGTGAAAAATAAGTAGTTGTTGAGACTATCAGTGACTTCATCAGTATGAGGTGAGATACATGTGTGTGTTGGCATGTTGAGTGATAACTAGTATAGTTTAAACTGGTCTGGATTTTGGCTGCCTATTTATGATGAAGAGGAAGAATGTTAAAGTAATCACAAATCATCGGAGGTGAAGATGTGCTATCGGTGAAGTGTGAACTACCAGTTAGCAAGAGGAGAAGATCTAACCGGTAAAGGCATGTACCAGTATGAGTTTTCAGAAGGTTCAAGTATGAACTGACTGTGTGTGTGTGAGCTAAGTAATTGACCATTGTGATGCCATGTGGAGATGAGGTGGCAAACATGTAGAGGTCGTTGAAGCCTCCATTGCCATGGTTGTTGAAATAGCTAGTCAACATTAATAAAACAACCATAAATCATGGGATTGTAACTAAATGATGTGGCTCAAGGAAGAAAGAATAATAGAGGAAGATCAGGGAGTAGGTGGTGCCTAGATCAAACAAAAGACATTAGATTGCAAGAAGATCTCAAAAAGGAAACAGTTGAGCTTTTTAAGAGCTGACAGATTTCAAGGTAGAAAATCATGTACGAGATTGCTATCTTTTGTAAGTATGCATTGGGTAATGGAAAACATGTACAGATGCATTCCTGGAGTATAGGTGATCGATCCAAGATAGACTGGATCGGATCTCATGTAGATTGTGTCAGGAAAAGGAAACCCTAAATGCTCTGAGTTTGTTTTGTTTCTTGGTGGGAAAACTCAAGTTTAAATATGATGACTTGAGACAGTTGAAGGTGCTACTGCAGAGTAAAAACAAGTGTATATTTGTTGTCTGAAAGTGGAAGTGAAAAACACTTCAAGTGTTTATGAGTGAAGATATGACTAATAAGGAGAAGCAGTATAAACCAGTGTAGGGAACAATCAGTAGAGTATGCATTGATCACAGAGGTGAAAAAATGGTAGAGGTTGTGCTTGATTAAGAGTGATCAAGTGTGAGTTGAAGGTGAAAATACATTGTGATAGAAGAGTTAGAAAAGTTATCAGCAAAGTCAAGTTACAGAGTGGGTGAAAATAATACAGAACAGTAAGGGAGAAATTGACAAAGGAAAATATTGTAAGGTTGCAAAACTTCATTTGTAACAGTGATTTCATTTGTATATCTGAGATTCATATTGTTGTCACTAATTTGTAGATCCTTTAGGTTGTAGCCTATAAATTGTGCAGGGGTTGGTGCTCCTTTGAGTTGATGCTCATAAATCAGGGGTTGGTGCTCCTTGGGTTGGTTCCCTAAATATTGTTATCAAAGTTTCATTGTGAGGCTGGATTGGAGTAGAAGGTCTCCAGTAGCTATTCTCACCGAGGTTTTTCCTACATTGGGTTTTCCTCATATATTTCTGGTGTTGTGTGATGTATTCTTATTTATATGTCATGTTAATGTTTTAGCTAGTCCTATCACACACTCTACTTGCATTGTTTAAGTTATCAATTAGCATTCAGTTTTTCCTCTACTTTACCAGTATCTCTCTGTTAAGAAAAAATAGTTTAAATCACTGATTCATCCCCTCTTAGTGATCCATTGTGTCCAACAATTGGTATTAGAGCATCGGTACCATATTTTGTCAAAAGAATTCTCTAGCTTGGGTAGAACATGTCAAGTGTTCACAATGGCAAGAAATGAGTTTGCCTCCTCAAAAGCCCCCATGTTTGATGGTGTCAACTATGCCTTATGGAGAAAAAGAATGGAAACCTATTTTTCCTTTCTAGGTTTTGATGTATGGATGTTAGTTGTGAATGGGTATACAGTCCCTAATAATCCCCCTATTGATCCAGATGCTAAGAGGGAATATGAGAACAATGCTAAAGCTAAGAATGTCATTCTTAGTGGGTTGTCTAATAATGAGTTTTTCAAAGTTATGCACTACTCTTCTACACATGATACTTGGCATAAGTTGCAAAAGATATTTGAAGGTGATGCTAAAGTCAAGGAAGATAAGTTGCAGACCTTGAGAGCATAGCTTGAGGGTTTGAAGATGAAAGATGAAGAGAAGATAGCTGACTATCTCCAAAGGGTTGATGAAACAACAAATACCATTAGAGGGTTTGGAGAAGAAATAAAAGATCAGGTGGTGGTGAAGAAAGTACTTAGATCTCTTACATCTAAGTATGATACAATAGTCTCAGCAATAGAAGAAGCAAAAGATCTGAAAGTCTTTACAATGGATGAGTTGTATGGCTCCCTAACTGCTTATGAGATGAGGACTGTCGATACTGATGCTATGAAGAAAGAAGATACTTTCAAGACTTCAAGAAAAGGAAAAGAAGAATCTTCTCATGATGCAACTGGTGAAGACTCTGATGACATCATGGAAAACTTTGTCAGAAGACTCAAGACAGGTTCAGGCGAATATAAAGGCAAGCTACCTTTAAAATGTTTCAACTACGGAAAGATTGTACATTTTGCTGCTAAATGTCCTTATGGTGATAAGAATGAAGATGATAAATCAAATGGTAGCAGATCATTTAGGAAGGATAGGAAGAAAAACATCTATCGACATGGTAGAAAAGGCTACTAGAAGCAGAGTTGTCTTTACACACATGAAGATAATACCACAGATGAGAAAAGTGCCTTAGATGATTGTTGTAGTGGAGATGAAGTCAGAGCAAATATTTTTATGGCTCAAGAAGTACCGGTACTAGAAGAAGAAGGAAAAGAAGAGCAAGAATGAGAAGTAGACCTTGAAGCAGAACTCATTAGTGCCCTAGATGAGCTAAAGAAAATAAGAAGAGACTTAAAGAAGGTAAAAAGGGATGCATCTGAAGAACAAGAATTGCTGGAGCAATCTCTTGAAGAGTCCAAGAGAACAATTGCAAATCTAAAACTCTAGTTGGAAGAGCCCAAGAGGATGTGTGAAGTCACTAGTACCAGTCTGAGTGAAAAGGAAAAGGAACATCAAAATCTGGAAGTAGAAATAGTAAAAATCTGAAAGGACTTAGAGAAAAGTCACAAGGAAATAAAAGTGAGAAGCAAATTTGAAGGTATCACTGAAGCCTTGGACAAGATGTTGAGCAAACAGAAGCAATCCAAAGATATCAATGCCTTAGGTTTTCAAGAAGGTCAAAGCTCAAACAACAAAGACACATCTGAGAAGGATATATAATTCACTTCCTCAGATAAAGCTGGGGAGAAGAAGACATTCATGGTAGGCAAGGATACCGATAAGAAAACATGCAGATGCTGATAGAAATCGCCACACAAACCGATATGTTGAATCAATGAACCAAAGATCGTACTCAATACACCGACATGCAGATCCAAGGATAAATGCAAGTATTGATCATGAAGGATTCACAAGGGTGAGCGGCATGAAAGGAAGACCCCAAGTGAGGTAGTTGTTTGTGGGTTCAAGACAACCTAACCGGTATGTTCCAAATTTTCATGGTTATTGTCACTGGTGTAATAAGTTCGGTCATAGAATGGAAGATTGTAGGAAAATGAGTGTCAACCCTAGTTTTGAGAGTAGAAACTCATTTGTTGCATCCAAGAGGGACAAAGAAGAAAAAGTTGGAGATGGACAATATGGAAAAATTTGGAGGTGATTGGATAAAAGGGGAAGGAGTTATGGCAAACCCTAAAAATAGAGGAATGTGGGTTTTCGGGCTTCAAAAAGTGGATTTTGGGATAAGGCCTCCAAGGAAGGAAATGTGCAAAATGGAAATGCAGGGGATATAGTGAAGTTTGGAGGAAAATGGAGTGAAGATAAAGTAGATATGATGAAAAAAATAGAATAACAGAGCAGATGACAAAGCAGACAGTCACACTAAACAGATAGAAAAGTGCCAAAGGTCTGGATTTCTGATTGTCTAGAGAGACAAGAGCATACTCTCCTACTTTCACACTTTCCACAAACAAAAGATAGATTATTTAAAACTAAACAGATGATTAAAACTAAACAGAGGTGCAGACAGACAAATTATTTAAAACTAAACAGAGTTGCAGACAGACAGATTATTAAGACTAAACAGATGACTAAAATAAACAGAGCAACTAATAGACAGATTATTAAAACTAAACAAAGCAGCTAACAGATAGATTATTAAAAACTAAATAGATTATTAGAACTAAACAGAGCAGCTTACAGATAGATTATTAAAACTAAACAGATTAGATAATAGAAAAGGAAAAAATGTAGTCGCGCTGATATTCAAATTTTTTTACAAAAATGCTCGTGCTGAAGCAGAAACAGAAAATAAATAGAAGTGAGAAAATGCAGAAGAGGAAGAATGAGGAGATAGAAGAATTTTATGGGCGGACGCCCAAATTTTTTTGAATTTCTCCTATAGTCATGCCGAACCCAAGGTGCTCGCACTGATTAACAGGCGCTCGTGTTGATTCAGAAACAGTCATGCTGATGCAGAAACAGTCGTGAACCTACGAGAAATAAACTTCACAAAAAAAACTCAAAAAAAAATCGTTAAATTCAAGACGTGGGTCCCACCGGGAGTGCCAGAATGAAGAGGGGAAAAAGACCTGTGAGGTGGATTAGTTAATAAGCATGCAAGTCAAACATATAATCATATGAAATCAAAGACATAACTCTAGAACACATGAAAACATGAATAAGATGCATATACCTCACAAAACCTTATACCTCTCCCTCGGATTGAGCTTGATGAAGTGAAGGTGCCCCTTGGTGATGCTCCACTTGATATGCTCCTCTTGCTTGCTTGCTTGATGTGGATGGCTCTCCAATGTTGTGCACAAATGGACTAGATTTGGAAGATGATCAGGATGAGATGATCAAGTGTGGATGAGATATGATTTGAACATGATAAGGTTGCCAAGATGATTTCCTGGGCTCAAAAGGATAGCATAAGATTACTAAACTTGGAGATGAAGAATGGAGGGATGGAGTCCTCAATTTATAGGAAGAGGGGAGGAAGAATGGATGGCTAGGATGAATTCAAGATGAAGGGATAGGATTTCTTGTGAGCTCACACAAGGCCCAAGAGAGGGTGTGGAGACCAAGAGATATGCCTTAAAGGCATTTCTTGTCTCCACACTCCTCAAGGTACATTGGGGAGACTTCCCAAGGTACCTTGAGAAGAGAAAAGTGCATTGGGAAGACTTCCCACTGTGCCTTGAGAGGAGCAAGGGATGTGACATTCCTTGAAGAATGGGGAGGAGGAATTTAAAATTCTCCAAAAAGGGATAATCATGGGGATTGGAGGAATAAGAAGGAATTAAAAATTCCTTGGGAGAGGAGATGCCTAGAGGATTGTGAGATTTTGAAGATCTCACATTCACCTAGGAAAAGATGACATATATAGGATCTATCTAAGGATTCGAGGAAAATCAACCCACACAGGTTTGATGGGGGAGAAAATTGGTGAAGGAGTTGAAGATTGGAAAAATACTTTGAACTAAGTGTATTTTAGATTCCTATCAACTTAATGGGAAGCAACTAGTTGGAGGACTAATAATAAAGAATAAATGGGTATAATAAGGATATAATCATATGAGATCAATTTAATCACCATTTTCATAAAAGATGGCTATCACAATTAGTCTTCGATGAGAGGGTGACATAATTCCATAATCTTTGACAAGGGGCTTTGATAGTTCAACAATAATGAAATAAGTTCGCCAATCAATAAAGTATGTACCTACATATCAAGGATGAGAAGGGTTAAACCAAGAGGTTCATTTTGGGACTAGAAATACCAACATAAGGGCAAAAATCAATGTGCATGGACCCGTAGGCATGAAGGAAGTACTTGAGAAAACTTTAAAATAAGAAAGGAATCTATTTGAGCCCTAGTAATGATAATATAGAATTTTAACAAGAATCACTCATTCAAAGGGAAGCATGAATTCAAGGGGAACACAAACTTCAATAAGGATCAATAGAATAATTTATTTGAAAGAAGCCACATCATAATCAAAATCAAAGGGATGGATACAATATTATAACTTATCCGCTAAGGTTTGATGAAGTAAGGAATGATCCTCTTAGGAATCAGGGGGAATAATGATAGAGCCATTCAGAGTCTTGGAGAACTGCCAATACCAATTGTGCAACAAAGAGATTGTTCTATTTAAGTATAATGGAATTAATATGATAAAAGGAATATTACATGGGAAGACTCAATTATGATGTAGTAGATGTTTTCACTTTGGTTATAAACATTATGAATTTGCAAACTCTTTTTAAGGTTATAATTAGTGCATCGGGATGATGCACAATTTAAGGGGGGAAGGATGTCATAACCCTCTTTTTGGACCTTGATATGACTTGCTATTATTATTATTATTATTATTATTATTATTATTATTATTATTATTATTATTATTATTATTATTATTATTATTATTATTACTACTACTACTACTACTACTATTATAATATTAATTTTATGAGTAATGTTAGAAAGAAAAGATAAATTGAAATAAGGTTGAAGTTTTTAAATAAAAAGGAATTTAAGTGGTGAAACACACATGAGGTCATAATTTATTTAAAAATTGCTTATTCTCTCAATATCTTAATTGAGCACATGGTGTAGGAGAAATAAGAAGATTCTAGAAAATAAATCTTAAATTCAAAATATTAAGGAATAAATATTAGATTTAGCAAATATATGACATGGGAGTTACAAAATTATTCTATGACAAGAATAATTTTATTCATGGCATTTTGTATGACAAAGGAGTTACAAAATACATTTTTGGAGGAGAGTTTGAATTTGAATTTTGAATGCATGGTCAAATGTAACCCCCACTATGACAACAATCATTTTTTAATGAAATTAATTTAGAAATTATTTATTTTCTCAATATACTATTTAGCACATGTTGTAGGAGGAAATGAGAAGGTTCTAGAAGAGAATTTCAATTCAAATTTTTGCATGTAACCCCCACTATGACAATTAATCATTTTTGCATGAAATTATTTTGGGAAAAGAATATGAAAATCAATTAGTTCTTTTGTAGTGAGAAAATGACTCTCTTTTCTATATATTGAGTTCTAGATTTTCAAAAAAAGGGAGCAGAGTTGATTGTTTTGTGATTAAGTAGTCTCTTGAATTCTCAAGAAAGTTTTTTTTTCAAATCATGTTAGATATAAATGAATTTTGTAGACAATTTTGCATTGTGTGAGTTAGGATTTTCAGAGGTTTTGGAGAAGATCTTGCCAGGTTACAATATGAGGATCAGAGAAGGATAGTTGGGAGAACAAGGGGCGATTCATTGATAAGATTTTGGTTCATCTTGTAGATCCAGGTTCCCTCTTTCCATACTTGTATATTTTTCTTCTAGAAATGAGATTTTTATTAACATGCATGTTGTTTTTCTTTGAAAATTAGGTAGTTTAAGGGAGAAAGATTTTGATATTGTTTACTTCAGGAAGAGGGGAGAGAGTTTTATTTGCATAATATAGAGTTTTTACATTCTTTTGTTTTCAGATTTTGATAAGAAAATCTATATGCATGTACCATCTTGTTTTAGATTTTGATAGAAAGAATATGTGTGCATGTGTGAATAGATGTGTATATCTTACCCTTTTCTTTTTATCAATGAACTAGTAGTTTTCTTCTTAAAATAAAATGTGCAAAGGAATGTGAATATTAATTAATTTCACATCTTCCTTTAGAAAGCCTTCTCTTTATTTTCTAATTTCTTATAGAGAAAATAAATATATAATGAATTCATTCTAAAATATTCGTGCAAAAAAAATAATCAATTTATTAAAAAAAAAATTGAGGTTAAATGTAGTTTTAAAATATAGTTTTATTTTCTTAAATAAATTGAATGGGGGTGAGTTAAATAATATAAGGGTTTCATTCCTCCTCTTTCTCAAAAATGAATTCTACTTCTTATGTTTCTAATTTACATCCATAATAGTTTATATATTGCAATATTACTTGAAAGTGAAAGAAAGAAAAAAAAAAAGTCTTTTTGATTAGCTAATACCTTTTATTCCCTTAGATTAATTAATCTTTGAACCCCAAATAAATTATATTTGAATGAAAGGGTGTTATCATAGTGAAATTGTATACATCTATTTTTATTTCATGTACTGCATAAGAGTTTAAGTAGTTGTTCATTTATTTATCTATTCGAAATTGTATATATTAAATTTAGAAGAACATATGTATATTAATTCTAGTAATCTTCATATTAAGTCAATGTTGTGATTAGCATTATGTGGCTGAATAGATATACATGTATTAGATCTGATAAATCTTAGATATATACAAAATTCAATTTTTAATTACCATTTGCTTATGATATGATACAACAATAATAGACAAAATCAATAACAGTGATTATAGAAATATTAAATAAATTAGTAAAAATAAATTAAAATACAATTTAATAAATGAAAACCATTCGATAAATAAATAAAAATTGCATGTCAATCCTGTAAGAAGGGGAGGGTGTCTGTGACTTCCTGTGAAAGTTTGCAGCCCCAGAGGAGCCTCTAGAAAGGTTTGTTTGTAGCCTCAAATAGAACCCAACCAAAAAAAAATCAATTTAAAAGCTTTCTTTGGAAAAAAAAAACTAAACTTGAAAATCTGCAACTAAACCAGCCATTCAATCCTTGCAAAAGGGATTCCAAAAATCTCCATAATTTGCATATATTAACCAACAAATAAGAGTGGAAACAATTGTCCTGTCAAGAGGGTTTTATTCAAATAGGAAGCTGATTGATGGCAAGGGGTTGCAAACTCATAGACAGGCATGGTAGATTTTGTGGAACTTTTATGTATGCATTCTTCTTCTCCATTCTTAGAGGTTGCAAACTCATAAACAAGCATGGTAGATTTTGTGGAACTCTTCTATATGCATTCCTCTTCTCCAATAGGAAGCTGATTGATGGCAAGGGGTTGCAAACTCATAGACAGGCATGGTAGATTTTGTGGAACTTTTATGTATGCATTCTTCTTCTCCATTCTTAGAGGTTGCAAACTCATAAACAAGCATGGTAGATTTTGTGGAACTCTTCTATATGCATTCCTCTTCTCCATTCTTCCTGCAAGATTCATGACAATAAAATGGAAGGAAAGCCCTAAATTTTAGTATAAGTATAAAGATTTTAGGGTTGTGGGTGAACTCTTCATCTAAGGGCTAATATTAATCTAATCTAAGGGTTGAGATTGCTTCCTTTATTTGTTTATTTATTAAAATAAAAAGAAATTCTTTCCTTTATATTTAAATTTAATTTTTGTATATAAGATAACATTTTTGTGAGGCAATTTTATTTAAGACAAATATTAAGTAATCTATTTGTTGATAAACATAAGATTTAGATAAAATGAATAAAAATCAATTATAGTAAATTTATCATTGATTTGATTGTTGATTGTTATGATCTCTTGTATAAAAATTAATCATAATTATATTAAATTAATTGCTTATTTTATCAATAGATATTAACACCCTTAATTTTAAATTGTACCAATAGTTTTGAACCAATGATTTAATCGGCTTATTATTTAAGTATATGAGGATTAAAATTTAAAATATTAAGAAATAAAATTGTCTTGAAGATTGCTTTTCTTTTTTTTAATAATTAGTAGGTTAATTTAAAAAGCTTTAAAACTTTCTTATTTGCTTTTCCCTATTAAAGCTATTAATTTTAAAATCATTTGTTAAATTATATTTATTAAAAAGAATAATTTTAATTTGAGTGTTTGGAAATTTTATTTCAAAAAAAAAAAAAGGATTTAATTTCTTTTCATATTTGGATGATGCTGGGTAAAGCTTACTTTTGACCTTATCATGTGCTATCTAATTATTTAAAAATTATTTAAATGCTATATAATCTTTATATTTGGGATTTAAATGGATAGGGAGTTATTTATAAGTAATATGTTGACGATGAATCATAATTAAGAGATCAAATAACATATGAAATAAATTATTATTAATTA
Organism: Cryptomeria japonica; assembly: GCF_030272615.1. Classification (NCBI taxonomy): domain Eukaryota; kingdom Viridiplantae; phylum Streptophyta; class Pinopsida; order Cupressales; family Cupressaceae; genus Cryptomeria; species Cryptomeria japonica. The sequence goes on from NC_081412.1 coordinate 259,873,080, forward strand.
AATATTTGCTTATTATTAAATGAAATGTAAGTTCCTTGAAATTATTTAAATTATGGTATAGTGTGTTAAGTTTGATAAATGTTAAATTATTTTCCAAAGTCTTGCTATTTAATCATTTAATCTTATTTCAAGCAAACTAGTGCCTTTCAACTATAAGGATTCGTATTTACGTAAGGTTATCATTTCTAGAAAATAATTGAAGATAAAATTTATGCTATTTCAAATGGAAAAATTAGTTGGTTTATGAGTAATGTGGTTATTCTCAAGCTTATTATTAATAGTTTTTCTCTTCAACAAGTTAATGTTAAATTCTTTTCCAAAGTCTTGCTATTTAATCATTTAAATTTCTTTCAAGCAATTTAGTACCTTTCAAGTTTTAGGATTCATACTTAAGGTGAAATGGTCATTTTTGTAAGCTATCTCCTATAAGTATCATAGTTTTCAAGCGATTAGTACTTTCATGAATATAGTTTAAGTTTTACAATTATAATTTTCCTTCAAGAAAATACTATTTCCAAATGGTTGAATTGTTTATCATGTAATACTTATACCTCAGTTTTTTTTGTTTTATTCCAAGCAGTGATTCCTTGCATGTAATAATTTCTTTTCACAGTTGTTTTAGTATAATTATGTTTTCATGAATTCATAGTTAAATTCTTAGATAGACAACTAAACAAGAGGAGTTGAAACCAAAAACCTTAGCAGCGTTCGGTATCTATGGTGCCTCTGGGTCACACTTACGGGTAATGTCATTGTGTTGAACTACTGCACTTAACACCTAATAAAGCTGCAATAACGGTGTCTGTGGCATCGTCCCTATAAACCGCCGGGGAGAAATAATGGTCATTTGGAAGTTAAAATCCAAGGGGTGGGTAATCCCCCATGGATCGATAATCTAAAAAAGATTAGTTTTAAAAGGAATTTACATTCGCTCAGTTGAACCTTAGAAAACCCCATTAGGGTTGGTTGTGTGTTATGATCTTGGAATTTATTTTAAATTGATGATTTCATCGGATGATAACAGATTAAGGGCGATGCATATAATAGGGAATAGGTCTTAGTTCTTTAAGCCACAAGCAAAAGGCCACCTTGAGCCTTTTTGCTATAAAGCTACCATTGTGGGTAGCAACCGCAGAGAAACTATATGGGACAATGACCCTAGAAAGGGTTGCATACCCACCAAACAGTTTACATGAAACCATAGTTAGAAACCAGAACTACATACTTTAGGCCTTGATCCCGTGTCAAAACGGGTATGTAGGTAGTCTAGGGATGAAGTTGTCCCTTGTACTCAGGAGTTTGGGGATGGGGATTAGGATTTGATTATGGGTGAGTAGTTGGTTCTTGAAGATCCTTGGTCTTTTAATCAAATGGTGCAAATAATAATTGAAAGGTTAAAATTAATTCAAAGCATACTCAAAAGGAATCGTGTATGGATTCGCTTGACTTCCCGAGGCTTTAGGCCAAATTCCGAGGTGGAACTCAAGATTGTTTATGTAATTATTTTAATACTCCTAAGGATGGCGACCTCGGTGCACTCCTAGTAGGGGAGTGTAGTCTTTAGAGAGTGGCTCAGGACCCGGATGGTCCTGATGAGTCAAAAGTCTCTAGCTAGAGCATATCCTATTCTTATGAATAGATGCCTACCCCATTTGGGTAGATGCCTATCCCGGATTGGATAGATGAAACCTCTTGTCCCGTATGGACAGATGCCTAACCTATATGGCTAGATGCCTAGTCCCGTATGGATAGATTCCTAACCTATATGGTTAGATGCCCATCCCGGTTGGATGGATGCCTATCTTGTTTGGATAGATGTACCTGAGTATGTGATTGAATCAAAAATAAATAAGAATAAGTAAGAATAAGAAATCAATGTTTTTATATATGAAAAAAAAAAATCAGTTGAGTTTTTGGATTAAGTTAAGTGGGTTATTACACTTAATCCAATGTTTATCTTCATATGCCTCAATGACAGATGCTATTTCAATTTGAGAAATTAGACATACCTCTTCATTTCCCAATCTTCCTCTAGTCATAACTCCTTGATACTTATTCCCAATTATCTGACTTTCAGAGTGATTCAATCTTTCATACCTAGGTGTGTCCACTTGTTGTTGTTCTTCAGTCACTGTGGAATTCTGTGATGATGTCAGTGTGACTGGATCAACATTCTGTACTGGTGCACTCTGTATAGGTTCATTTGTTATTATCTCAACTGCTGGTTCAAAATCCATAGACCTTGAATTTCTTCTAAAGTGTTCATCAATCTTCACATTTTCACTCTCAATGATTTTCTATAATCTCTTATTAAAACATCTATATGCTTTGCTTTTAGATGAATACACAAGAAATATTCCTTCATCACTTATAGGATCAAATTTACCAATATACTCATCTCTCCTAATGTAACATTTGCTTCCAAATATTCTAAAGTACTTAAGAGTAGGAATATTACCAAACCATAATTCATAGGGTGTCTTACCGGTTTCACCTTTGATGTGAACTCTGTTGAAAGTGTAAACCGTTGTATTCACTGCTTCTCTCCAATACACATGAGGTAGATTTTCTTCTGATATCATGCTTCTAGCTGCATCTAGAATAGTTCTATTCTTCCTTTCCATAACTCCATTTTACTGAGGTGTCTGGGGTGCTAATAGTTGTCTTTTGCTTCCATTCACTTCGCAAAATGTATTGGACTCCTTAGATGTAAATTCGCCTCCTTGATCTGATCTTAAACATTTGATTTTTTTGTCGGTTTCATTCTCTATAAGTGCCTTGAATAATTTGAATTTCCCAAAAGCTTCTAATTTCTCCCTGAGAAAAGTAAACATTCTAGAATAATCATCAATGATTAGCATAAAGTATCTATCTCCTTGTAGACTTCTTGTTCTTGCCAGACCACATAAGTCAGTATGACTTAAATCAAGAACATCATTGGTTTTCTCAGAAATACTTTTGAAAGTTGTTCTAACTTGCTTTCCCATTTGACATTCCTTACATATCGGATTATGAGGTTTTACAATCCTAGGTAAATCCCTTACTTCCTTAGATGAACTAATCTTCACAATGCAATCAAAATTCACATGACAGAGTCTTTTATGCCATAACCAACTTTCATCAATGTGTGCAATCAAGCATGTTCTTTCAATGTTATTAAAATGAAAGATATTACCTCTAGTCTGATTATCAGTTGTAATTTCCAAACCAGTTATATTCATGATTTTGCATTTACCATTCTTGAATTGTAACTAAAATCCTTTTTCAACTAATTGACCAACACTCAAAAGATTATGCTTTAAACCTTCAACATAATAAACATTGTCAATATTGTGCTTACCATCAAAGGATATAGTGCCTTTTCCTCTGATCAAACAAGCTTTGTCATCTCCAAATCTTACTAGACCTCCATTATATTCCTGAAAAGATAAGAATTTACTTTTATCACTAGTCATATGATGTGAACATCCAAAATCTATAATCCATTCATCCTTTTCTTCAAATTTAGCTGCCAGGGCCTATTCTACCGATGGAACAGTAGGTGCTGGTTGATCTTCTATTATTGCAACAAAAGCCCATCCATTGTCTCTTGGTTCTTCATCAAAATTATTGGTAACTCCTTCATCAGCATAGTAACAAGATTTGTCTCTATTCTTATTAAATCTGTATCTTTGATATTCAGAGTTAGGCTTATATGTTCTTTTAGCTTCTTCTCTCAATCTTGCATGTCTATCCGGACATCTAGATGCCATATGACCAATTTTATTATAGTTAAAACATTTAAAAGGTGTTTTACCTTCATACTTACTTCCAATATGACCCTTAGGCATTTTCCTTGCAAATAGTGCTTCAAGCTCTTCAAGTTCTTCATTTTCCCTCCCGATGTCTTCAAGTTCTCTTGCATAAAGTGCTTTCCAATCAGATTTATCAGCTGATGATGAAGATGATGTAGATGTTGATGCTTTGAAAGCTAAATCTATCTTAATTTTAGCAACAGGACCAAATTCCAAAAGCTCAAATGCTAAAAGTTTTCCAACCAAGGTATCTCTAGACACTAATGTATTAGGCATAGTTCTTAACTCATTAATAGCAGTTACTTTTAGTTTGTATGTCATTGGCAATGCTCTTAAAACTTTAGAAACAATTTCATCTTCAATTAAGGAACCTGCACAACATTGTATTCCCAAAACAATTTCATTAACCCTTTCCATAAAAGCAAAATTTATTTCATCTTCTTCCATTTTCAAATTTTCATACTTGACCCAGAAGCATTCCAGTTTTGCAATTTTGACAGTGGTATCTCCTTCATTCAATGTTTCCAAATTATCCCAAATAGCTTTAGTAGTAGATCGGTCTGATAATCTCATGATTTTCTGATCTGACATGGTGCTCAAGAGCGCTTCTCTTGCTTTACAATCATTCTCTTCATCCTTAGCCAATGTAGGTGGATTAGGTTGACCTGGTGTAGGATCAACATAACCATTCTGGGTAACATAACCATTCTGGGTAACATCCCATATGTCTCTTCCAATGCAATTCAGACATGTCTCCACTCTGATCTTTCATATACCATAGTTAGTTCTATCAAGTTTTAGACTATCCTTCCTGAAATAGTTAGTTGCCATAGAATCTCCTCAAGTTGTTAAACTTCTGCAAAAAGAGGACTTAGCTATGATACCAGTTATTAGGACCCAAAGGCAACTAAGAGGGGGGGTGAATCATTTGTCTAATAATTTCACCTGAAATACAACTTAACCAAACTTAATGCTTAATACTAGTAAACCAAACTTAATGTCGATAAATAGATTAACAGTTAATAACAGTACCAGTGAAACTTAATGCATGAAATAGAAAGAGAAACAATAACCACAACACATAACACAGAGATTTGTATGTGGAAACCCTGTAAGGGGAAAAACCACGATGGGAAACCTTACCCACAATCAAATGATACAACTATAGATAGTATGTGTTTACAAATAGGGTCTGCACATGCAGAAAGGCCAGTTGCCTAGAGCTCACTACTCAATCACAAAATAGGAGTCACACTGACTACAATTGGATGATTAAATCCAATGATAATGTACTGCTCAAAGTAGCATCTCCAATGTTGGATTCAGTACCAATTAAGCTCTGATTGTCTTCTTCAAACCTTTCTTGAATCTTCAAATGATGTCTGCGTGAGTAGCTCTGCTTATATTTGCATGTACCAAATATCACAACCTTATAATACCTTATTACATACCACCTCCATATTAATCTCACAATTGAGATCTTACATATATACCAAAACCTAAGACCAAATGTGTAGGTCGGCTTATTAAGAATAATACAATAAAATCAATTACAACAAGTCAAGATGTGATGCATCATGGTGTCTCAACAACTATATTAATTGATTAAACCATCTCCATAATGTGTCGTGCTGATCTGGAATAGATAATGCATGTCGGTCCATAACCTACACCAATTTGCGGGTAACAACAACTATGTCAACCTCGTTAGACCTGTTAACATTATTTCGAGTTTATCCGTGGGCAAAATTTTCTATTTTAGTGGCCCCGTCTTTTTGTTTTTCCATCTCTCTCCCTCTCTTACATCAAGCGAGATAGATGTCATCTTGGTGGGGATTCTAATCACTCACCTTTCTTGTTTTAGTTTTGTATTAGCATCGAGTTGCCACGTGGCATGGGTTTTCAGGACACGACATTTTCTCTCGATCTGCCTGCCATTTTTTTATCGCATTTCTCTTTTTGTGCAGTTACATTTTTTAGTGGAACATCATGGGACTAACAACTTCAGGGGCAGTTTGTCGAGTATGGCCTGGAGGCATGCCATGACATATGTAATGGAAGGTGGTGGAATCAAGTTTGTTAGCTATCCTAAGGCTCTATTTATGTTAGTTTTTTCCTTCTTGTAAGGGTTCAGAACTTTTAAGAAAAACAATTAAGTTTTCTTAGTGGGAATTTTGGTCTTTTTAAGTTGTTATTGTTATCTGAAAAAGATCAATCAAATTGTGCATGCGGCCTTTGTGATCTCTCTTTTTGATATGCTCTGATGGTTCTTTTATGTGCTTTTATTAAGATTCCAATAACTTTGGGGATACATATCTAATATTCTGCCGATTAAACTATGTTTTGCACTTGTTATCTAGTAGATGCATGATGGATATTTCTTTATGTTGCAAGGAAATTTGATTGTATCTTAGTTGTGTTTCTGATTCGGACTTGTAGATTGTTGAATGGGCTCAAAAATCATATGTATTTGGGTTTTTGTATACTCATGTCTTCTTAGAAAATGATCTGGCATATCACCACAGTAGCTTAGTTTTATTGTCTTTGAGTATTTTCTTCTTCTCCCTTTTCTCAAAAACATAAGCAAGAGTTAGCTTCTCAATCTCAGAGGTCATTCAGTGAACCCTGCGTAGTTGGTCCCCCATCACTAAATTTCCTATAAGGCTATTTGTTTTCCAAGGTAAAATTTTGAGTCAACAGTTCTTTTTTTGGCATACCCGGTGGGACCACTTACATATCAATAAATTCAAGCTAGTATATGAGCCACAGACTCATTACTAGGAGCCAGACAACTTTGAATCCCATTTTGCTTATTCCACCCTTGGTTAGCGTTCATCAATCTATTGTCTCCTCTTCCCTGAACCCTCCTAGTCCTCATGTCATCGTTCCTAGTATAGTAATGGCTCAGTTTCCACCTAGAAATTTTGTGACATGGGATAATGGAAGTCCTCTCATTCCTCCAGTCTTACCCATCATATGGGCCCAAATCCCCTCTACCACGCTAAAAGCAGTTCCTAAGTTTACTGGAGAATGTTCTAAAACTCTCGGGGAACACTTGCAAGATATAGCCAATGTCTGCACAATCCATAGTATAACCAAACAAAATGTAGCTTTAAGAATCCTTGTGGCATCTTTTAAAGGAAGAGCTCTAGACTGGTACAGATCCCTCGCTCCAAATTCTATAGGCAGCTGGGATCAGCTGGGCGACCATTTTTTCCAGAGATTCTCTGACAAAGCGGATAGGTCATTTTTGATGCATCAGTTGATTATGATAAAGAGAGTGCCACAAGAAGCATTAAAAGAGTTCAATTTACATTTTTAGAGGACTTGGGAGCGGATACCTCTATCCGCTCGTCCTCCCACTGACATGGCATTTGTTTTCTATCTGAAGGCTTTCAACTCTGACATATCAGTGATGATTCAATCTTTGGGTGGTAATACTCTCCCTCAAGCTTTCAACTTAGCCCTCTCCATAGAAAATAACTTGATTGATGCAAGGAAGCTATTGTCGCGACTGCTTATGCTTGTCTTTCCAAATCTATCCAATCAGCCAAATGGCCTAAGTGTCCCAGAACTGACTATTGCTAGTTCATCCGCCCCCCAATCTATGTACACCTACCCCAGACCCCAGTAAGTGCATCCACCTCCTCCCTCATATTCAGCTGTAGAGGTCAGTGATATGAAAAATTTGCTGAGATCTTTTTCAAATGAAATAGTCAATCTAAAAAGATCTCAATTTTTACCAGCTAGATCCCCTTTCCAACAAAATTACCAATCTAATTGACCTACTTATCAATAAAACCAGTATGCAAACAATCAAGTTGCTCTGAATCAATCAACTGGTTAGATAGTTCCCATGCCCAATCCATTGCAACCGGTCTACCCTAACACTGGTAAAGAGTTGACAGTGGGATAAAATAATCTAGCAGATGATACCAACTCTTGGTGTTTTCCATGTAACAGTGCACACACCCCAAGAAATTCTTCGAGATGTAATCTACAACAAAAGCTTGCAGAGCAGTAGTGCCAAGGTATGGCAACTAATGACTCGGCCTATGTGGCCCCTAGCATGGATAAGGTGTAGTACCCCTACTGTAATCAATCTCTAACCTTGGCTTAATCTTGATCAGTTTATCGTAATATCATGTGATAGTCAGATGTTGATTTTACGCCTAGCTATTGATGTGGTTTCTCTCTAATTGTATGCACGTTGTTAGTGTACCTATCTCGTGGTATTAATATTGAGCTAACGCTTTCAGTAAATTTTATATATGTATGCATGTATGATCCTTGGTTGCAGGATATTTCAGGTACAATGCCGCATGAGTGCGAGGTTCGTCTTCACCTGGATGTGCAGGTTTGAGTGTACCTCCTTTTAATCCTTAGGGTTGGATTAGGTGGTCGTAAGACCCTAGTTGACCGTAGTCATGCTCAAGTGAGCATCGCCAGTCATCGTCGGTAATCCCTTCTTGTTTAGGTTTGCGAGTCGTCTGTTTGGTTGGCCTTCTCGATTTGCGTGCTTGGTGTGTTTGGTTAATTGATTATTTAGTCCTTAGTAATTGTCTTGATTAAATATGCGTTTGTGCATTGATGATTAATGGATTAAATTAATCTGGTTTCCGTTATGCGATTTTCGTTGTTAATGAATTGCTCGTTTTAAATTGGGAGTGAATTCGATTAAATGACTGTTTTCGAATATTTAATGCATTTTATATATGTTGTTGAAAAGAATTAATTTTTGAGTATTATTTTTAAATAAAAGTTTTTAATTCCAAAAATAGAAAATTTTGGGTCAACTCTTCCATATAACCCAAATTTGGGGAAAAATGGAGGATGGACATTTTTGGAGGGGTTGGACATTTTGGAAAAACTTTGGTGGGAGAAGGATTTTGGGGGATTCTGGAAGGAGGAGGAATTCTTGAGCTTACAGGGTGGGCTCTTTAGTAATCTCTACCAGGATTGCGAATGAAGGTAGGAGTCTGAATCATTTTCTTGTTGCCAAAAGAAATTCTGGTTGAAAGAATTGGATTTGTTATTGAGGAATCATAGTGTTAATCTCTTTATTGGACTGTGTTTTATTATTATGGGGTTTGCTGTGTTGAAAGGAAAAGATGGAATTCTTGTATGTTGAATTCGAATTTATAATGAATTGGAATTTTTATCAAATTACCTGTGCTGGGCGTTGGTGGTAATTTTCGGACTGTGTGTATTTTTGTTTTAAAAAAAAAAGTAATTGTTTTACCCCCCCCCCTGTGCATTTTGGTTCGAATCATAGCTGGGCGTTTTTTGTTATTATTTCGGACTGTGTTTTAATAAGCGAAATTTATGCTCATAGCCGAGCTGGGCGTTATGTTTAGCGCAACCCTGTGTTTTGGGGATTGGAGGCGGGGAGCGGAGCTCCACCCGCTCCTCCCCCCTTCCCCCGCGCGTGCTCCCTCTTCTTCACCCGCCCGTGCCTTGTTCCCTCGCCCTTCGCTGCTGTTAAGGCCTCCGGCCGCGGCACACTGCGGTGGCCGCAGGGCCGCGGTGGCCGCAGGTTGCCGCGGGCCTGCGGGCACCGCAGCGGCGCCGCCGCCTGGGCAATGCCCTGCGGCTAGGGTTAGGGCATAGCCCGCCCTCGCCGCCAAGGGTTAAAATGCATTTTTTCGTTTTAAACGTAGTTTAAAAAAAAAACGTAGTTGTTTTAAACGTTATTTTAAATGTGTTTTTTTTTTATGTTTTAAATTAGTTTATAAAATGATTTTTTTTAAAATGTATTTTCTTTTATCATTCAAAAAGAAAACATATGATATTTTATATCATTTTAATGATAGTTATTTTAATGTTTGGTATAATTAGAATTGTAAGTGCGATTAAGGTATTATTGCTTAAAAACATAATAGAGATCAATCTGTTATTGGGAAATCGTTTTAATACGATGGAATTACTATCGATGATGTTAAATGCTATATAAGAACATATCAGTTGAGTAATTGAAAAGTAAGTGATATATTTATCGTGGGTGTTTGAATTTAAACGATATGCCTTGGAAGTGATTATCTCCATTTAGATTCTCTTTCTACATTTTTATTTCCGTAATCCGTATTATGTAACTGGAATTGAAATTATAAATCTGTAGAGATTGATTTTAGACCAGTATGTCTAGGATGCTTGTTGGAGATTAAATATCTTATTTTAATTGTTTAATGGTTGTCTGAATTTGATTATTATGAATTTGGTTTAAAAAAGCTCATTATGGCTTAAATTGCCTGTTCAATGCTTGAACCTTAGGATTAGAAAACCAAGAACAACTTATCCCCAGTTGAGTAGGACTCTGTCGTATGGATGATTTGGTGTTCCTGTTTAGTCCTCGATTCCCGAGTTGACTGTTGCATTGTGGTAGTGTCGTTTTGATCATCTCCTCCTTGTGTGTGTGAGTCGAATGATGATTGTGGTTGTCCGTTGTTGGTCGGGTCTCTAGATTAGAGTACCGTCAGTAAGTGATTACCTTTGAGTCGTGTTTGACCAGATGATTGTTCTCCTTCTTGAACTCCGTTCGTCTTACCATGTGTATTCCGTGGTTTGAGTTCGTCTGAGTTTGTTCTAGTGTCGTATGGGAAAGTGGCTTTCGATTGGGGGCCGTGCCCAAAGTGGCTGCTGGATAACCCGTCGAAAGTGAGTCTAATAAGTGATAACCTAAGTAGATTAGAAAATAATCTCTAAATAAGATAATGTGCCTCACACATGGGACGGGTGCAAGCATAGACTCGACATGCTGTGAGAAGGCCTGAAATGGCAAACCATCTTCCTTGTCTTCACGAGAGGATGTGTGGGTCCACATGAGGCTTGGATGGGCTGGAAGTTCGGATTAGGTTGCCAGGGTTACCAGTGTATGGGGCCGGGACCTATGAAGACTTGCCATGGTATCCATACCAGGTTGTGTGATGACACTTGTCCCTACGTTCGCTAGTGTATTGTCGTCTTGTCCTGTTTGAGTACCCTTGTGAGTCGTCCTTTGTCTCTGCCCTTGTGAGTGTCGGTTTCATGTTAGACCTTGGGTGGTGATGGTTCAGTTTTATGGATGCTCTCTTGGACCTCTTGTTTTGGCTTTGATTATGTTCAGCTGGATCCTGTTCTTTTCAAGGATCGTTTATGTATTAATTGACCGATGTGGTCATTTGTATATTGTTTATATATCGCCTTGGTGGCTGGATTGTATAGTGTAACCTCTTGTATTTGTAACTTTATTATTTATCAGAGGGGGTCTTGCAGTTGCGCAGACCCGGAGATGTAGCCCTTTAGGGGTGAACTCCGAGATCATTATGGTGTTATGTGGTGTATTCTCTTATGTTTCCTTTATTCAGCTTTATCATGTATGATTAATTTATGTAAAATGGTTAAGTGGATAATTGGAATTAACTATTAATGCTTATATTCATTTTTTTTCCTGGAATGCCATGTGGATCGAATGCATAATTGGTTGAGATGCGGTTTATCGTAATGCATGTGTGAAATCGTCCTTTTAATGCAATAAGTTGGAATATGGAATAATGTATCTTAGAGTAATGAATTATACTCAGTTGTTGTTAAGGAATTTAAATATGCTTGGAAAGATCTCTTATGTTATGATGAAATCCTAGTGTATTAGAATGTTAGATGTATGGGTTGTAATTCTAAATGAAAAGATTGAATGAAGTTTATGAATAGATCTTAATGATGAATCTTCACTTGTGATTTATATTTCCCTCTTTAAAAGAAATTATCTTGATTATGAATTATCTCGTTATTAAGATATTCAGCTAATGGATTAATTGTGTGAGTTAAATGAATTGTGAAATTTAAGTAATCTCGTTGGGAAACTCTTTAGGAGTTAGTTGAAGTCTTCCGCTATGTAATCTGAATCTTTGTTATCTTGTTGCATCTTATGTGTTGTAACTTTAAAAAAAAAAAATTTTGGCACTCTATTCTTGTAATTTTGGCTTATCCCTTCGGGGTTTCCTGGCGGGGCATTACATTTGGTATCAGAGCCCATGTTGCAAACATTGGGATCTCTAGTGTCGCATGTGCCCTCTATCTGTGTGAGGTGTATCGACCTTATGTGTATGCTTGTCCTCCTTTGCATGTGAGTGATTGAGCAAACCTTAGCTTGTGTGTAGCATGTGTGTTCACACCTTGTTTTCGCCTTCTTGAGGTTGGTGTTTGTGTGCTTATTGATGTCTTGGTCTACAATTACTCTTATTTGGAAGGAGAGTCATATGTACCTCCCTTATTGAGTGTTGTACTCTTTAGACTAATCCAATTGGGATGGTCCGTGCTTGTCTTGAATCTGAAAGTGCGAATTGTGTTCGTTTAAAGATTATGATCTAGCTTAGTGTTGTCCACTTGAAGGACTAATATGGCAGTTATTGTATGCTTATTTTATAGAAAATTAAATGATTATCACCATTCCTCTCTCTCTTTCTGGAAATTAAAATGGATAGGATATGTGTAATTATCTTTGATTCGAGTTTTTCCTCTTTGCAAGAGAGAAAAGGTTGTGACTTCTTGAACCCTTGTATGAGCCTTATGTTGCTTATTTTTTTTAGATTATTAAAGGGCTATGGGTTTTAAAATTTATTTGGGTGAATGGGAGAAAACTGTATGTGTGCGTTTAAAGAATTCTCCATGTGTATGTAGTAGGAGTAGCATGATTAAATTCTACCTTAGTAAGGTGCATTGCCATGCAAATAGTCGAATTATGTGAAACTGCTTGGTTGTGGGAGAAGTGTTAAAAAGAGCATGTTATTGTAGCTTCGAGAGAATATTAATGTGTTTTCCGAAAGATTGTTTTATGTGTTTCATTAAACCAATTTGATTGAAGATGTATTTTAGCAAATGCTCCATTGAACTCGCTTTTGGGTATATGAAATTACCTTAATGTGTTTAGAAAGTGCGAATGGAAAGCTTGTTTGATGTGCGTGCCTTAATATGTTTTATTTGGGTAATAGCTCTTTGCTTATCTTTTATCCTAATGTGGTCTTCTCTAATAGGTTGCAGATTATAACATGTGTCTATATTGTATTATTATAAGTGAGTGTTCTTAAGAGGTCTTGCTTTATCGAAAAGATTGCTTCTCTTGATCCTTGTTTTGTTGGAAAACTAGAACCTCTTGTTGCAACCATAAATATTGGAAATGTTTTGTGAGACTAATTGTCATCCTTCTAAATGGAAGCGAAATGGAAACTGTGTAATTTAAATGATAGGCTTATAGTGAGAAAATATATTATGTAGCGTGATCTTGTTTGATCTTGCGTTTCTTTGTAGGAAATAGTTTGGTTATCAAACTCTCTTTCCCTTCTCTTTGCCTAATCATGAGATTTTTAGAAATGATAATAAAGAGTGCATTGATTTAAATAGAATGTTTATAAAACATGTGAAATTGTATGTTTGCTTTTGGCTTCATAGTGATAGATGAAAGTCTCAAGCTTTAGAAATGAATTTGTTTAGCTAGTAATGTAATTATGAATGCTTAGTGAGATTCGAGGAAGCTATAGGAATGATGTTATTTCCTTATGTAATTGTGAATTGTTAATAATTTCAGTACTTGAATCTAGAGTAAATTTGATTCAGTCATTTATATAGAAAGCATAATTGCAATCTTCCTTGTTTAGATGTTAGCGTACTGAAAAGTACTCCCCGTAAATGTGATTAAACCAGTGCTGGTGTATTTGTGTGTATTGTAAGAAACCAGTGCTTATTATATGTGCCCATGGATTGGTGAAGTAATCAACCATGGAGGATATGTTGCTTATGAGTATGGGAAACCATACTGTCTATGTGATGTTGCTTATTTGTTTCCCTGCTGAGTACCAAGCCTTGGGTTGTGGGTAAACTCGGTATGTTAAGGGGTAGTATTCGAAGCGACCGTTTCTTGAATAGTATGGATTGGCGTACAAGTAATGTCGGCGCGAAGCGACTTTAGCTTCTCTACTTCGAGGAATGATATAGTTGTACTTCTAAACTGTATCAAGGTGTACTCAATACTTTCCCTTTGATGAACCTATTTATAGGTTTATGTGTGTCAGCCTATTCCTCTTCCTTAATTGAGCAGTTTGGATGGTGATTCTTGTGTATAGTGATGGTATGATTTGGAGGATCCTTTGCCTTGTCTTCATGAAAGGTAGGTTTATTCACATGTGCTGCCAGTTAGTATGTGTTGGTGGGCATGTGGGTGGACCATAGTCATGTATACCTCTGACTTACAGCGAGTATCCTTCTAGATACGTCGCTATGCGGGATGTGACTTGCGCGTGCTTTTTCCGTGAGGTGCACTACCATGTGGGATACGTCCATTGTGTGTTTTCTCCACTTGGGGTATTGCCATGCTACATGACGACGTGATGCGGGGTGATGTCGAGGTGCACACCGCCATGCCATGTGGATAGTGTGACTATGTCGCACCACATGATGAGCTACTGCAATAGCTAGTCAGTTGTTCCTTCCTTCCTCGTTGGTGGCTAGATGTTAGTCACATAGTGATGTTATGTGCAATTGTGATATTCTTTATGTTCCTTTGGGGACCAGCAATTTATTTTACTTTGATTGTGAAGGTTTAGCCACGATCTTGTGATCTTTTACACTTTGATTGGGTGTTGAAATTCCGGATTATTTTCTTACCTTACTGTTGGAATTGAGGATTTATTATCTTTATTCATCTGTACTTTGGTGGCTAAACTGGTTTATCCTTATTGTTTTCGGATGCTGGTCTTGTGTCGAGATGTGAAATTCCTCTCCAAGGACGTATGATACGGAATTGGTAGAGTGTGTGCGAGGAAGTTGATATAGGGAACCTTGAGGATGGGGGTATGTGAGGCTATGTTGCAGCTAGTATCCACTACCTACCTATGTGTGGTGACTATCTCTTGGAGGCTAAACACCTTACACAACAAGGGATATTCACAAAGGTCTTGTATGGAAGGTAGCACCGCTATGGTGTACCTAGCACCATCAAGCCTTTGAGTGAGATTTTGGATATTTATGATCGTATGGTTGTTCTGAGATCAGGCATAGAGATGTTGATCATGCATGTTACCTTTGACCGAGCATTATACATGCTCACATGTGGCCTTTTCTGTTATGCATTGCAGTTATGTGGATGGTTATTATGGTATCATGGAGTAAATTGTGTTAACTTGTCACTATGTTATGGGACATAGTCTTTGGAAAGGTTTTCTTATGCCTGGCAAGTGTAACAATTGAGTTATTTATGTTGCTCTTATTTCATGAAAGTTGATTTGGTTATAGGAATTGATATTTTGAGCTAGTTCTATTCAATAAAATTTTATGAGAAAGATGGATTGGTAAAGGAAAATTGATCTTATGGCATGTTTTTCTGTCATTTTTGATCAATGATTATGGTAATTGTTGGTTACCTCCTTGTAATGCTTTAATTTGGTGCAATGAAAGGAAGAAAATTCTTGTTTTTCTGCTATGATGGTGGATAATTCCTAGAATATTTTAAGGAATGTATGGTTTTAGATGTATCTTGCCAATGGATAATGGCGTTTGTTAAGGATTTTACAATAATATTTCATATGATTATGGAAAGATTTCTATGTGCAATTTGATCATTGTTGAATGAGTTTCAGGGCTGATGCGTACGACATGTTCTTCATCTAGCCTTACGACTTCCAGGAGTAAGTCGGAACCTAGGGGGGGAGAATGTAGTACCGCTACTGTAATCAATCTCTAACCTTGGCTTAATCTTGATCAGTTTATCGTAATATCATGTGATAGTCAGATGTTGATTTTACGCCTAGCTATTGATGTGGTTTCTCTCTAATTGTATGCACGTTGTTAGTGTACCTATCTCGTGGTATTAATATTGAGCTAACGCTTTCAGTAAATTTTATATATGTATGCATGTATGATCCTTGGTTGCAGGATATTTCAGGTACAATGCCACATGAGTGCGAGGTTCGTCTTCACCTGGATGTGCAGGTTTGAGTGTACCTCCTTTTAATCCTTAGGGTTGGATTAGGTGGTCGTAAGACCCTAGTTGACCGTAGTCGTGCTCAAGTGAGCATTGCCAGTCGTCGTCGGTAATCCCTTCTTGTTTGGGTTTGCGAGTCGTCTGTTTGGTTGGCCTTCTCGATTTGCGTGCTTGGTGTGTTTGGTTAATTGATTATTTAGTCCTTAGTAATTGTCTTGATTAAATATGCGTTTGTGCATTGATGATTAATGGATTAAATTAATCTGGTTTCCGTTATGCGATTTTCGTTGTTAATGAATTGCTCGTTTTAAATTGGGAGTGAATTCGATTAAA
The DNA here is from genome assembly GCF_030272615.1 of Cryptomeria japonica. Taxonomy (NCBI): domain Eukaryota; kingdom Viridiplantae; phylum Streptophyta; class Pinopsida; order Cupressales; family Cupressaceae; genus Cryptomeria; species Cryptomeria japonica. The sequence goes on from NC_081412.1 coordinate 259,889,157, forward strand.
TGACTGTTTTCGAATATTTAATGCATTTTATATATGTTGTTGAAAAGAATTAATTTTTGAGTATTATTTTTAAATAAAAGTTTTTAATTCCAAAAATAGAAAATTTTGGGTCAACTCTTCCATATAACCCAAATTTGGGGAAAAATGGAGGATGGACATTTTTGGAGGGGTTGGACATTTTGGAAAAACTTTGGTGGGAGAAGGATTTTGGGGGATTCTGGAAGGAGGAGGAATTCTTGAGCTTACAGGGTGGGCTCTTCAGTAATCTCTACCAGGATTGCGAATGAAGGAAGGAGTCTGAATCATTTCTTGTTGCCAAAAGAAATTCTGGTTGAAAGAATTGGATTTGTTATTGAGGAATCATAGTGTTAATCTCTTTATTGGACTGTGTTTTATTATTATGGGGTTTGCTGTGTTGAAAGGAAAAGATGGAATTCTTGTATGTTGAATTCGAATTTATAATGAATTGGAATTTTTATCAAATTACCTGTGCTGGGCGTTGGTGGTAATTTTCGGACTGTGTGTATTTTCGTTTTAAAAAAAAAAGTAATTGTTTTACCCCCCCCCCCTGTGCATTTTGGTTCGAATCATAGCTGGGCGTTTTTTGTTATTATTTCGGACTGTGTTTCAATAAGCGAAATTTATGCTCATAGCCGAGCTGGGCGTTATGTTTAGCGCAACCCTGTGTTTTGGGGATTGGAGGCGGGGAGCGGAGCTCCACCCGCTCCTCCCCCCTTCCCCCGCGCGTGCTCCCTCTTCTTCACCCGCCCGTGCCTTGTTCCCTCGCCCTTCGCTGCTGTTAAGGCCTCCGGCCGCGGCACACTGCGGTGGCCGCAGGTTGCCGCGGGCCTGCGGGCACCGCAGCGGCGCCGCCGCCTGGGCAATGCCCTGCGGCTAGGGTTAGGGCATAGCCCGCCCTCGCCGCCAAGGGTTAAAATGCATTTTTTCGTTTTAAACGTAGTTTAAAAAAAAAACGTAGTTGTTTTAAACGTTATTTTAAATGTGTTTTTTTTTTATGTTTTAAATTAGTTTATAAAATGATTTTTTTTAAAATGTATTTTCTTTTATCATTCAAAAAGAAAACATATGATATTTTATATCATTTTAATGATAGTTATTTTAATGTTTGGTATAATTAGAATTGTAAGTGCGATTAAGGTATTATTGCTTAAAAACATAATAGAGATCAATCTGTTATTGGGAAATCGTTTTAATACGATGGAATTACTATCGATGATGTTAAATGCTATATAAGAACATATCAGTTGAGTAATTGAAAAGTAAGTGATATATTTATCGTGGGTGTTTGAATTTAAACGATATGCCTTGGAAGTGATTATCTCCATTTAGATTCTCTTTCTACATTTTTATTTCCGTAATCCGTATTATGTAACTGGAATTGAAATTATAAATCTGTAGAGATTGATTTTAGACCAGTATGTCTAGGATGCTTGTTGGAGATTAAATATCTTATTTTAATTGTTTAATGGTTGTCTGAATTTGATTATTATGAATTTGGTTTAAAAAAACTCATTATGGCTTAAATTGCCTGTTCAATGCTTGAACCTTAGGATTAGAAAACCAAGAACAACTTATCCCCAGTTGAGTAGGACTCTGTCGTATGGATGATTTGGTGTTCCTGTTTAGTCCTCGATTCCCGAGTTGACTGTTGCATTGTGGTAGTGTCGTTTTGATCATCTCCTCCTTGTGTGTGTGAGTCGAATGATGATTGTGGTTGTCCGTTGTTGGTCGGGTCTCTAGATTAGAGTACCGTCAGTAAGTGATTACCTTTGAGTCGTGTTTGACCAGATGATTGTTCTCCTTCTTGAACTCCGTTCGTCTTACCATGTGTATTCCGTGGTTTGAGTTCGTCTGAGTTTGTTCTAGTGTCGTATGGGAAAGTGGCTTTCGATTGGGGGCCGTGCCCAAAGTGGCTGCTGGATAACCCGTCGAAAGTGAGTCTAATAAGTGATAACCTAAGTAGATTAGAAAATAATCTCTAAATAAGATAATGTGCCTCACACATGGGACGGGTGCTAGCATAGACTCGACATGCTGTGAGAAGGCCTGAAATGGCAAACCATCTTCCTTGTCTTCACGAGAGGATGTGTGGGTCCACATGAGGCTTGGATGGGCCGGAAGTTCGGATTAGGTTGCCAGGGTTACCAGTGTATGGGGCCGGGACCTATGAAGACTTGCCATGGTATCCATACCAGGTTGTGTGATGACACTTGTCCCTACGTTCGCTAGTGTATTGTCGTCTTGTCCTGTTTGAGTACCCTTGTGAGTCGTCCTTTGTCTCTGCCCTTGTGAGTGTCGGTTTCATGTTAGACCTTGGGTGGTGATGGTTCAGTTTTATGGATGCTCTCTTGGACCTCTTGTTTTGGCTTTGATTATGTTCAGCTGGATCCTGTTCTTTTCAAGGATCGTTTATGTATTAATTGACCGATGTGGTCATTTGTATATTGTTTATATATCGCCTTGGTGGCTGGATTGTATAGTGTAACCTCTTGTATTTGTAACTTTATTATTTATCAGAGGGGGTCTTGCAGTTGCGCAGACCCGGAGATGTAGCCCTTTAGGGGTGAACTCCGAGATCATTATGGTGTTATGTGGTGTATTCTCTTATGTTTCCTTTATTCAGCTTTATCATGTATGATTAATTTATGTAAAATGGTTAAGTGGATAATTGGAATTAACTATTAATGCTTATATTCATTTTTTTTCCTGGAATGCCATGTGGATCGAATGCATAATTGGTTGAGATGCGGTTTATCGTAATGCATGTGTGAAATCGTCCTTTTAATGCAATAAGTTGGAATATGGAATAATGTATCTTAGAGTAATGAATTATACTCAGTTGTTGTTAAGGAATTTAAATATGCTTGGAAAGATCTCTTATGTTATGATGAAATCCTAGTGTATTAGAATGTTAGATGTATGGGTTGTAATTCTAAATGAAAAGATTGAATGAAGTTTATGAATAGATCTTAATGATGAATCTTCGCTTGTGATTTATATTTCCCTCTTTAAAAGAAATTATCCTGATTATGAATTATCTCGTTATTAAGATATTCAGCTAATGGATTAATTGTGTGAGTTAAATGAATTGTGAAATTTAAGTAATCTCGTTGGGAAACTCTTTAGGAGTTAGTTGAAGTCTTCCGCTATGTAATCTGAATCTTTGTTATCTTGTTGCATCTTATGTGTTGTAACTTTAAAAAAAAAAAAATTTGGCACTCTATTCTTGTAATTTTGGCTTATCCCTTCGGGGTTTCCTGGCGGGGCATTACATTTGGTATCAGAGCCCATGTTGCAAACATTGGGATCTCTGGTGTCGCGTGTGCCCTCTATCTGTGTGAGGTGTATCGACCTTATGTGTATGCTTGTCCTCCTTTGCATGTGAGTGATTGAGCAAACCTTAGCTTGTGTGTAGCATGTGTGTTCACACCTTGTTTTCGCCTTCTTGAGGTTGGTGTTTGTGTGCTTATTGATGTCTTGGTCTACGATTACTCTTATTTGGAAGGAGAGTCATATGTACCTCCCTTATTGAGTGTTGTACTCTTTAGACTAATCCAATTGGGATGGTCCGTGCTTGTCTTGAATCTGAAAGTGCGAATTGTGTTCGTTTAAAGATTATGATCTAGCTTAGTGTTGTCCACTTGAAGGACTAATATGGCAGTTATTGTATGCTTATTTTATAGAAAATTAAATGATTATCACCATTCCTCTCTCTCTTTCTGGAAATTAAAATGGATAGGATATGTGTAATTATCCTTGATTCGAGTTTTTCCTCTTTGCAAGAGAGAAAAGGTTGTGACTTCTTGAACCCTTGTATGAGCCTTATGTTGCTTATTTTTTTTAGATTATTAAAGGGCTATGTGTTTTAAAATTTATTTGGGTGAATGGGAGAAAACTGTATGTGTGCGTTTAAAGAATTCTCCATGTGTATGTAGTAGGAGTAGCATGATTAAATTCTACCTTAGTAAGGTGCATTGCCATGCGAATAGTCGAATTATGTGAAACTGCTTGGTTGTGGGAGAAGTGTTAAAAAGAGCATGTTATTGTAGCTTCGAGAGAATATTAATGTGTTTTCCGAAAGATTGTTTTATGTGTTTCATTAAACCAATTTGATTGAAGATGTATTTTAGCAAATGCTCCATTGAACTCGCTTTTGGGTATATGAAATTACCTTAATGTGTTTAGAAAGTGCGAATGGAAAGCTTGTTTGATGTGCGTGCCTTAATATGTTTTATTTGGGTAATAGCTCTTTGCTTATCTTTGATCCTAATGTGGTCTTCTCTAATAGGTTGCAGATTATAACATGTGTCTATATTGTATTATTATAAGTGAGTGTTCTTAAGAGGTCTTGCTTTATCGAAAAGATTGCTTCTCTTGATCCTTGTTTTGTTGGAAAACTAGAACCTCTTGTTGCAACCATAAATATTGGAAATGTTTTGTGAGACTAATTGTCATCCTTCTAAATGGAAGCGAAATGGAAACTGTGTAATTTAAATGATAGGCTTATAGTGAGAAAATATATTATGTAGCATGATCTTGTTTGATCTTGCGTTTCTTTGTAGGAAATAGTTTGGTTATCAAACTCTCTTTCCCTTCTCTTTGCCTAATCATGAGATTTTTAGAAATGATAATAAAGAGTGCATTGATTTAAATAGAATGTTTATAAAACATGTGAAATTGTATGTTTGCTTTTGGCTTCATAGTGATAGATGAAAGTCTCAAGCTTTAGAAATGAATTTGTTTAGCTAGTAATGTAATTATGAATGGTTAGTGAGATTCGAGGAAGCTATAGGAATGATGTTATTTCCTTATGTAATTGTGAATTGTTAATAATTTCAGTACTTGAATCTAGAGTAAATTTGATTCAGTCATTTATATAGAAAGCATAATTGCAATCTTCCTTGTTTAGATGTTAGCGTACTGAAAAGTACTCCCCGTAAATGTGATTAAACCAGTGCTGGTGTATTTGTGTGTATTGTAAGAAACCAGTGCTTATTATATGTGCCCATGGATTGGTGAAGTAATCAACCATGGAGGATATGTTGCTTATGAGTATGGGAAACCATACTGTCTATGTGATGTTGCTTATTTGTTTCCCTGCTGAGTACCAAGCCTCGGGTTGTGGGTAAACTCGGTATGTTAAGGGGTAGTATTCGAAGCGACCGTTTCTTGAATAGTATGGATTGGCGTACAAGTAATGTCGGCGCGAAGCGACTTTAGCTTCTCTACTTCGAGGAATGATATAGTTGTACTTCTAAACTGTATCAAGGTGTACTCAATACTTTCCCTTTGATGAACCTATTTATAGGTTTATGTGTGTCAGCCTATTCCTCTTCCTTAATTGAGCAGTTTGGATGGTGATTCTTGTGTATAGTGATGGTATGATTTGGAGGATCCTTTGCCTTGTCTTCATGAAAGGTAGGTTTATTCACATGTGCTGCCAGTTAGTATGTGTTGGTGGGCATGTGGGTGGACCATAGTCATGTATACCTCTGACTTACAGCGAGTATCCTTCTAGATACGTCGCTATGCGGGATGTGACTTGCGCGTGCTTTTTCCGCGAGGTGCACTACCATGCGGGATACGTCCATTGTGTGTTTTCTCCACTTGGGGTATTGCCATGCTACGTGACGACGTGATGCGGGGTGATGTCGAGGTGCACACCGCCATGCCATGTGGATAGTGTGACTATGTCGCACCACATGATGAGCTACTGCAATAGCTAGTCAGTTGTTCCTTCCTTCCTCGTTGGTGGCTAGATGTTAGTCACATAGTGATGTTATGTGCAATTGTGATATTCTTTATGTTCCTTTGGGGACCAGCAATTTATTTTACTTTGATTGTGAAGGTTTAGCCACGATCTTGTGATCTTTTACACTTTGATTGGGTGTTGAAATTCCGGATTATTTTCTTACCTTACTGTTGGAATTGAGGATTTATTATCTTTATTCATCTGTACTTTGGTGGCTAAACTGGTTTATCCTTATTGTTTTCGGATGCTGGTCTTGTGTCGAGATGTGAAATTCCTCTCCAAGGACGTATGATACGGAATTGGTAGAGTGTGTGCGAGGAAGTTGATATAGGGAACCTTGAGGATGGGGGTATGTGAGGCTATGTTGCAGCTAGTATCCACTACCTACCTATGTGTGGTGACTATCTCTTGGAGGCTAAACACCTTACACAACAAGGGATATTCACAAAGGTCTTGTATGGAAGGTAGCACCGCTATGGTGTACCTAGCACCATCAAGCCTTTGAGTGAGATTTTGGATATTTATGATCGTATGGTTGTTCTGAGATCAGGCATAGAGATGTTGATCATGCATGTTACCTTTGACCGAGCATTAGACATGCTCACATGTGGCCTTTTCTGTTATGCATTGCAGTTATGTGGATGGTTATTATGGTATCATGGAGTAAATTGTGTTAACTTGTCACTATGTTATGGGACATAGTCTTTGGAAAGGTTTTCTTATGCCTGGCAAGTGTAACAATTGAGTTATTTATGTTGCTCTTATTTCATGAAAGTTGATTTGGTTATAGGAATTGATATTTTGAGCTAGTTCTATTCAATAAAATTTTATGAGAAAGATGGATTGGTAAAGGAAAATTGATCTTATGGCATGTTTTTCTGTCATTTTTGATCAATGATTATGGTAATTGTTGGTTACCTCCTTGTAATGCTTTAATTTGGTGCAATGAAAGGAAGAAAATTCTTGTTTTTCTGCTATGATGGTGGATAATTCCTAGAATATTTTAAGGAATGTATGGTTTTAGATGTATCTTGCCAATGGATAATGGCGTTTGTTAAGGATTTTACAATAATATTTCATATGATTATGGAAAGATTTCTATGTGCAATTTGATCATTGTTGAATGAGTTTCAGGGCTGATGCGTACGACATGTTCTTCATCTAGCCTTACGACTTCCAGGAGTAAGTCGGAACCTAGGGGGGGAGAATGTAGTACCGCTACTGTAATCAATCTCTAACCTTGGCTTAATCTTGATCAGTTTATCGTAATATCATGTGATAGTCAGATGTTGATTTTACGCCTAGCTATTGATGTGGTTTCTCTCTAATTGTATGCACGTTGTTAGTGTACCTATCTCGTGGTATTAATATTGAGCTAACGCTTTCAGTAAATTTTATATATGTATGCATGTATGATCCTTGGTTGCAGGATATTTCAGGTACAATGCCACATGAGTGCGAGGTTCGTCTTCACCTGGATGTGCAGGTTTGAGTGTACCTCCTTTTAATCCTTAGGGTTGGATTAGGTGGTCGTAAGACCCTAGTTGACCGTAGTCGTGCTCAAGTGAGCATTGCCAGTCGTCGTCGGTAATCCCTTCTTGTTTGGGTTTGCGAGTCGTCTGTTTGGTTGGCCTTCTCGATTTGCGTGCTTGGTGTGTTTGGTTAATTGATTATTTAGTCCTTAGTAATTGTCTTGATTAAATATGCGTTTGTGCATTGATGATTAATGGATTAAATTAATCTGGTTTCCGTTATGCGATTTTCGTTGTTAATGAATTGCTCGTTTTAAATTGGGAGTGAATTCGATTAAATGACTGTTTTCGAATATTTAATGCATTTTATATATGTTGTTGAAAAGAATTAATTTTTGAGTATTATTTTTAAATAAAAGTTTTTAATTCCAAAAATAGAAAATTTTGGGTCAACTCTTCCATATAACCCAAATTTGGGGAAAAATGGAGGATGGACATTTTTGGAGGGGTTGGACATTTTGGAAAAACTTTGGTGGGAGAAGGATTTTGGGGGATTCTGGAAGGAGGAGGAATTCTTGAGCTTACAGGGTGGGCTCTTCAGTAATCTCTACCAGGATTGCGAATGAAGGAAGGAGTCTGAATCATTTCTTGTTGCCAAAAGAAATTCTGGTTGAAAGAATTGGATTTGTTATTGAGGAATCATAGTGTTAATCTCTTTATTGGACTGTGTTTTATTATTATGGGGTTTGCTGTGTTGAAAGGAAAAGATGGAATTCTTGTATGTTGAATTCGAATTTATAATGAATTGGAATTTTTATCAAATTACCTGTGCTGGGCGTTGGTGGTAATTTTCGGACTGTGTGTATTTTCGTTTTAAAAAAAAAAGTAATTGTTTTACCCCCCCCCCCCTGTGCATTTTGGTTCGAATCATAGCTGGGCGTTTTTTGTTATTATTTCGGACTGTGTTTCAATAAGCGAAATTTATGCTCATAGCCGAGCTGGGCGTTATGTTTAGCGCAACCCTGTGTTTTGGGGATTGGAGGCGGGGAGCGGAGCTCCACCCGCTCCTCCCCCCTTCCCCCGCGCGTGCTCCCTCTTCTTCACCCGCCCGTGCCTTGTTCCCTCGCCCTTCGCTGCTGTTAAGGCCTCCGGCCGCGGCACACTGCGGTGGCCGCAGGTTGCCGCGGGCCTGCGGGCACCGCAGCGGCGCCGCCGCCTGGGCAATGCCCTGCGGCTAGGGTTAGGGCATAGCCCGCCCTCGCCGCCAAGGGTTAAAATGCATTTTTTCGTTTTAAACGTAGTTTAAAAAAAAAACGTAGTTGTTTTAAACGTTATTTTAAATGTGTTTTTTTTTTATGTTTTAAATTAGTTTATAAAATGATTTTTTTTAAAATGTATTTTCTTTTATCATTCAAAAAGAAAACATATGATATTTTATATCATTTTAATGATAGTTATTTTAATGTTTGGTATAATTAGAATTGTAAGTGCGATTAAGGTATTATTGCTTAAAAACATAATAGAGATCAATCTGTTATTGGGAAATCGTTTTAATACGATGGAATTACTATCGATGATGTTAAATGCTATATAAGAACATATCAGTTGAGTAATTGAAAAGTAAGTGATATATTTATCATGGGTGTTTGAATTTAAACGATATGCCTTGGAAGTGATTATCTCCATTTAGATTCTCTTTCTACATTTTTATTTCCGTAATCCGTATTATGTAACTGGAATTGAAATTATAAATCTGTAGAGATTGATTTTAGACCAGTATGTCTAGGATGCTTGTTGGAGATTAAATATCTTATTTTAATTGTTTAATGGTTGTCTGAATTTGATTATTATGAATTTGGTTTAAAAAAACTCATTATGGCTTAAATTGCCTGTTCAATGCTTGAACCTTAGGATTAGAAAACCAAGAACAACTTATCCCCAGTTGAGTAGGACTCTGTCGTATGGATGATTTGGTGTTCCTGTTTAGTCCTCGATTCCCGAGTTGACTGTTGCATTGTGGTAGTGTCGTTTTGATCATCTCCTCCTTGTGTGTGTGAGTCGAATGATGATTGTGGTTGTCCGTTGTTGGTCGGGTCTCTAGATTAGAGTACCGTCAGTAAGTGATTACCTTTGAGTCATGTTTGACCAGATGATTGTTCTCCTTCTTGAACTCCGTTCGTCTTACCATGTGTATTCCGTGGTTTGAGTTCGTCTGAGTTTGTTCTAGTGTCGTATGGGAAAGTGGCTTTCGATTGGGGGCCGTGCCCAAAGTGGCTGCTGGATAACCCGTCGAAAGTGAGTCTAATAAGTGATAACCTAAGTAGATTAGAAAATAATCTCTAAATAAGATAATGTGCCTCACACATGGGACGGGTGCTAGCATAGACTCGACATGCTGTGAGAAGGCCTGAAATGGCAAACCATCTTCCTTGTCTTCACGAGAGGATGTGTGGGTCCACATGAGGCTTGGATGGGCCGGAAGTTCGGATTAGGTTGCCAGGGTTACCAGTGTATGGGGCCGGGACCTATGAAGACTTGCCATGGTATCCATACCAGGTTGTGTGATGACACTTGTCCCTACGTTCGCTAGTGTATTGTCGTCTTGTCCTGTTTGAGTACCCTTGTGAGTCGTCCTTTGTCTCTGCCCTTGTGAGTGTCGGTTTCATGTTAGACCTTGGGTGGTGATGGTTCAGTTTTATGGATGCTCTCTTGGACCTCTTGTTTTGGCTTTGATTATGTTCAGCTGGATCCTGTTCTTTTCAAGGATCGTTTATGTATTAATTGACCGATGTGGTCATTTGTATATTGTTTATATATCGCCTTGGTGGCTGGATTGTATAGTGTAACCTCTTGTATTTGTAACTTTATTATTTATCAGAGGGGGTCTTGCAGTTGCGCAGACCCGGAGATGTAGCCCTTTAGGGGTGAACTCCGAGATCATTATGGTGTTATGTGGTGTATTCTCTTATGTTTCCTTTATTCAGCTTTATCATGTATGATTAATTTATGTAAAATGGTTAAGTGGATAATTGGAATTAACTATTAATGCTTATATTCATTTTTTTTCCTGGAATGCCATGTGGATCGAATGCATAATTGGTTGAGATGCGGTTTATCGTAATGCATGTGTGAAATCGTCCTTTTAATGCAATAAGTTGGAATATGGAATAATGTATCTTAGAGTAATGAATTATACTCAGTTGTTGTTAAGGAATTTAAATATGCTTGGAAAGATCTCTTATGTTATGATGAAATCCTAGTGTATTAGAATGTTAGATGTATGGGTTGTAATTCTAAATGAAAAGATTGAATGAAGTTTATGAATAGATCTTAATGATGAATCTTCGCTTGTGATTTATATTTCCCTCTTTAAAAGAAATTATCCTGATTATGAATTATCTCGTTATTAAGATATTCAGCTAATGGATTAATTGTGTGAGTTAAATGAATTGTGAAATTTAAGTAATCTCGTTGGGAAACTCTTTAGGAGTTAGTTGAAGTCTTCCGCTATGTAATCTGAATCTTTGTTATCTTGTTGCATCTTATGTGTTGTAACTTTAAAAAAAATAAAAATTGGCACTCTATTCTTGTAATTTTGGCTTATCCCTTCGGGGTTTCCTGGTGGGGCATTACATTTGGTATCAGAGCCCATGTTGCAAACATTGGGATCTCTGGTGTCGCGTGTGCCCTCTATCTGTGTGAGGTGTATCGACCTTATGTGTATGCTTGTCCTCCTTTGCATGTGAGTGATTGAGCAAACCTTAGCTTGTGTGTAGCATGTGTGTTCACACCTTGTTTTCGCCTTCTTGAGGTTGGTGTTTGTGTGCTTATTGATGTCTTGGTCTACGATTACTCTTATTTGGAAGGAGAGTCATATGTACCTCCCTTATTGAGTGTTGTACTCTTTAGACTAATCCAATTGGGATGGTCCGTGCTTGTCTTGAATCTGAAAGTGCGAATTGTGTTCGTTTAAAGATTATGATCTAGCTTAGTGTTGTCCACTTGAAGGACTAATATGGCAGTTATTGTATGCTTATTTTATAGAAAATTAAATGATTATCACCATTCCTCTCTCTCTTTCTGGAAATTAAAATGGATAGGATATGTGTAATTATCTTTGATTCGAGTTTTTCCTCTTTGCAAGAGAGAAAAGGTTGTGACTTCTTGAACCCTTGTATGAGCCTTATGTTGCTTATTTTTTTTAGACTATTAAAGGGCTATGGGTTTTAAAATTTATTTGGGTGAATGGGAGAAAACTGTATGTGTGCGTTTAAAGAATTCTCCATGTGTATGTAGTAGGAGTAGCATGATTAAATTCTACCTTAGTAAGGTGCATTGCCATGCGAATAGTCGAATTATGTGAAACTGCTTGGTTGTGGGAGAAGTGTTAAAAAGAGCATGTTATTGTAGCTTCGAGAGAATATTAATGTGTTTTCCGAAAGATTGTTTTATGTGTTTCATTAAACCAATTTGATTGAAGATGTATTTTAGCAAATGCTCCATTGAACTCGCTTTTGGGTATATGAAATTACCTTAATGTGTTTAGAAAGTGCGAATGGAAAGCTTGTTTGATGTGCGTGCCTTAATATGTTTTATTTGGGTAATAGCTCTTTGCTTATCTTTGATCCTAATGTGGTCTTCTCTAATAGGTTGCAGATTATAACATGTGTCTATATTGTATTATTATAAGTGAGTGTTCTTAAGAGGTCTTGCTTTATCGAAAAGATTGCTTCTCTTGATCCTTGTTTTGTTGGAAAACTAGAACCTCTTGTTGCAACCATAAATATTGGAAATGTTTTGTGAGACTAATTGTCATCCTTCTAAATGGAAGCGAAATGGAAACTGTGTAATTTAAATGATAGGCTTATAGTGAGAAAATATATTATGTAGCGTGATCTTGTTTGATCTTGCGTTTCTTTGTAGGAAATAGTTTGGTTATCAAACTCTCTTTCCCTTCTCTTTGCCTAATCATGAGATTTTTAGAAATGATAATAAAGAGTGCATTGATTTAAATAGAATGTTTATAAAACATGTGAAATTGTATGTTTGCTTTTGGCTTCATAGTGATAGATGAAAGTCTCAAGCTTTAGAAATGAATTTGTTTAGCTAGTAATGTAATTATGAATGGTTAGTGAGATTCGAGGAAGCTATAGGAATGATGTTATTTCCTTATGTAATTGTGAATTGTTAATAATTTCAGTACTTGAATCTAGAGTAAATTTGATTCAGTCATTTATATAGAAAGCATAATTGCAATCTTCCTTGTTTAGATGTTAGCGTACTGAAAAGTACTCCCCGTAAATGTGATTAAACCAGTGCTGGTGTATTTGTGTGTATTGTAAGAAACCAGTGCTTATTATATGTGCCCATGGATTGGTGAAGTAATCAACCATGGAGGATATGTTGCTTATGAGTATGGGAAACCATACTGTCTATGTGATGTTGCTTATTTGTTTCCCTGCTGAGTACCAAGCCTCGGGTTGTGGGTAAACTCGGTATGTTAAGGGGTAGTATTCGAAGCGACCGTTTCTTGAATAGTATGGATTGGCGTACAAGTAATGTCGGCGCGAAGCGACTTTAGCTTCTCTACTTCGAGGAATGATATAGTTGTACTTCTAAACTGTATCAAGGTGTACTCAATACTTTCCCTTTGATGAACCTATTTATAGGTTTATGTGTGTCAGCCTATTCCTCTTCCTTAATTGAGCAGTTTGGATGGTGATTCTTGTGTATAGTGATGGTATGATTTGGAGGATCCTTTGCCTTGTCTTCATGAAAGGTAGGTTTATTCACATGTGCTGCCAGTTAGTATGTGTTGGTGGGCATGTGGGTGGACCATAGTCATGTATACCTCTGACTTACAGCGAGTATCCTTCTAGATACGTCGCTATGCGGGATGTGACTTGCGCGTGCTTTTTCCGCGAGGTGCACTACCATGCGGGATACGTCCATTGTGTGTTTTCTCCACTTGGGGTATTGCCATGCTACGTGACGACGTGATGCGGGGTGATGTCGAGGTGCACACCGCCATGCCATGTGGATAGTGTGACTATGTCGCACCACATGATGAGCTACTGCAATAGCTAGTCAGTTGTTCCTTCCTTCCTCGTTGGTGGCTAGATGTTAGTCACATAGTGATGTTATGTGCAATTGTGATATTCTTTATGTTCCTTTGGGGACCAGCAATTTATTTTACTTTGATTGTGAAGGTTTAGCCACGATCTTGTGATCTTTTACACTTTGATTGGGTGTTGAAATTCCGGATTATTTTCTTACCTTACTGTTGGAATTGAGGATTTATTATCTTTATTCATCTGTACTTTGGTGGCTAAACTGGTTTATCCTTATTGTTTTCGGATGCTGGTCTTGTGTCGAGATGTGAAATTCCTCTCCAAGGACGTATGATACGGAATTGGTAGAGTGTGTGCGAGGAAGTTGATATAGGGAACCTTGAGGATGGGGGTATGTGAGGCTATGTTGCAGCTAGTATCCACTACCTACCTATGTGTGGTGACTATCTCTTGGAGGCTAAACACCTTACACAACAAGGGATATTCACAAAGGTCTTGTATGGAAGGTAGCACCGCTATGGTGTACCTAGCACCATCAAGCCTTTGAGTGAGATTTTGGATATTTATGATCGTATGGTTGTTCTGAGATCAGGCATAGAGATGTTGATCATGCATGTTACCTTTGACCGAGCATTAGACATGCTCACATGTGGCCTTTTCTGTTATGCATTGCAGTTATGTGGATGGTTATTATGGTATCATGGAGTAAATTGTGTTAACTTGTCACTATGTTATGGGACATAGTCTTTGGAAAGGTTTTCTTATGCCTGGCAAGTGTAACAATTGAGTTATTTATGTTGCTCTTATTTCATGAAAGTTGATTTGGTTATAGGAATTGATATTTTGAGCTAGTTCTATTCAATAAAATTTTATGAGAAAGATGGATTGGTAAAGGAAAATTGATCTTATGGCATGTTTTTCTGTCATTTTTGATCAATGATTATGGTAATTGTTGGTTACCTCCTTGTAATGCTTTAATTTGGTGCAATGAAAGGAAGAAAATTCTTGTTTTTCTGCTATGATGGTGGATAATTCCTAGAATATTTTAAGGAATGTATGGTTTTAGATGTATCTTGCCAATGGATAATGGCGTTTGTTAAGGATTTTACAATAATATTTCATATGATTATGGAAAGATTTCTATGTGCAATTTGATCATTGTTGAATGAGTTTCAGGGCTGATGCGTACGACATGTTCTTCATCTAGCCTTACGACTTCCAGGAGTAAGTCGGAACCTAGGGGGGGAGAATGTAGTACCGCTACTGTAATCAATCTCTAACCTTGGCTTAATCTTGATCAGTTTATCGTAATATCATGTGATAGTCAGATGTTGATTTTACGCCTAGCTATTGATGTGGTTTCTCTCTAATTGTATGCACGTTGTTAGTGTACCTATCTCGTGGTATTAATATTGAGCTAACGCTTTCAGTAAATTTTATATATGTATGCATGTATGATCCTTGGTTGCAGGATATTTCAGGTACAATGCCGCATGAGTGCGAGGTTCGTCTTCACCTGGATGTGCAGGTTTGAGTGTACCTCCTTTTAATCCTTAGGGTTGGATTAGGTGGTCGTAAGACCCTAGTTGACCGTAGTCGTGCTCAAGTGAGCATTGCCAGTCGTCGTCGGTAATCCCTTCTTGTTTGGGTTTGCGAGTCGTCTGTTTCGTTGGCCTTCTCGATTTGCGTGCTTGGTGTGTTTGGTTAATTGATTATTTAGTCCTTAGTAATTGTCGTGATTAAATATGCGTTTGTGCATTGATGATTAATGGATTAAATTAATCTGGTTTCCGTTATGCGATTTTCGTTGTTAATGAATTGCTCGTTTTAAATTGGGAGTGAATTCGATTAAATGACTGTTTTCGAATATTTAATGCATTTTATATATGTTGTTGAAAAGAATTAATTTTTGAGTATTATTTTTAAATAAAAGTTTTTAATTCCAAAAATAGAAAATTTTGGGTCAACTCTTCCATATAACCCAAATTTGGGGAAAAATGGAGGATGGACATTTTTGGAGGGGTTGGACATTTTGGAAAAACTTTGGTGGGAGAAGGATTTTGGGGGATTCTGGAAGGAGGAGGAATTCTTGAGCTTACAGGGTGGGCTCTTCAGTAATCTCTACCAGGATTGCGAATGAAGGTAGGAGTCTGAATCATTTCTTGTTACCAAAAGAAATTCTGGTTGAAAGAATTGGATTTGTTATTGAGGAATCATAGTGTTAATCTCTTTATTGGACTGTGTTTTATTATTATGGGGTTTGCTGTGTTGAAAGGAAAAGATGGAATTCTTGTATGTTGAATTCGAATTTATAATGAATTGGAATTTTTATCAAATTACTTGTGCTGGGCGTTGGTGGTAATTTTCGGACTGTGTGTATTTTTGTTTTAAAAAAAAAGTAATTGTTTTACCCCCCCCCCTGTGCATTTTGGTTCGAATCATAGCTGGGCGTTTTTTGTTATTATTTCGGACTGTGTTTTAATAAGCGAAATTCATGCTCATAGCCGAGCTGGGCGTTATGTTTAGCGCAACCCTGTGTTTTGGGGATTGGAGGCGGGGAGCGGAGCTCCACCCGCTCCTCCCCCCTTCCCCCGCGCGTGCTCCCTCTTCTTCACCCGCCCGTGCCTTGTTCCCTCGCCCTTCGCTGCTGTTAAGGCCTCCGGCCGCGGCACACTGCGGTGGCCACAGGGCCGCAGTGGCCGCAGGTTGCCGCGGGCTTGCGGGCACCGCAGCGGCGCCGCCGCCTGGGCAATGCCCTGCGGCTAGGGTTAGGGCATAGCCCGCCCTCGCCGCCAAGGGTTAAAATGCATTTTTTCGTTTTAAACGTAGTTTAAAAAAAAAACGTAGTTGTTTTAAACGTTATTTTAAATGTGTTTTTTTTTTATGTTTTAAATTAGTTTATAAAATGATTTTTTTTAAAATGTATTTTCTTTTATCATTCAAAAAGAAAACATATGATATTTTATATCATTTTAATGATAGTTATTTTAATGTTTGGTATAATTAGAATTGTATGTGCGATTAAGGTATTATTGCTTAAAAACATAATAGAGATCAATCTGTTATTGGGAAATCGTTTTAATACGATGGAATTACTATCGATGATGTTAAATGCTATATAAGAACATATCAGTTGAGTAATTGAAAAGTAAGTGATATATTTATCGTGGGTGTTTGAATTTAAACGATATGCCTTGGAAGTGATTATCTCCATTTAGATTCTCTTTCTACATTTTTATTTCCGTAATCCGTATTATGTAACTGGAATTGAAATTATAAATCTGTAGAGATTGATTTTAGACCAGTATGTCTAGGATGCTTGTTGGAGATTAAATATCTTATTTTAATTGTTTAATGGTTGTCTGAATTTGATTATTATGAATTTGGTTTAAAAAAACTCATTATGGCTTAAATTGCCTGTTCAATGCTTGAACCTTAGGATTAGAAAACCAAGAACAACTTATCCCCAGTTGAGTAGGACTCTGTCGTATGGATGATTTGGTGTTCTTGTTTAGTCCTCGATTCCCGAGTTGACTGTTGCATTGTGGTAGTGTCGTTTTGATCATCTCCTCCTTGTGTGTGTGAGTCGAATGATGATTGTGGTTGTCCGTTGTTGGTCGGGTCTCTAGATTAGAGTACCGTCAGTAAGTGATTACCTTTGAGTCGTGTTTGACCAGATGATTGTTCTCCTTCTTGAACTCCGTTCGTCTTACCATGTGTATTCCGTGGTTTGAGTTCATCTGAGTTTGTTCTAGTGTCGTATGGGAAAGTGGCTTTCGATTGGGGGCCATGCCCAAAGTGGCTGCTGGATAACCCGTCGAAAGTGAGTCTAATAAGTGATAACCTAAGTAGATTAGAAAATAATCTCTAAATAAGATAATGTGCCTCACACATGGGACGGGTGCTAGCATAGACTCGACATGCTGTGAGAAGGCCTGAAATGGCAAACCATCTTCCTTGTCTTCACGAGAGGATGTGTGGGTCCACATGAGGCTTGGATGGGCCGGAAGTTCGGATTAGGTTGCCAGGGTTACCAGTGTATGGGGCCGGGACCTATGAAGACTTGCCATGGTATCCATACCAGGTTGTGTGATGACACTTGTCCCTACGTTCGCTAGTGTATTGTCGTCTTGTCCTGTTTGAGTACCCTTGTGAGTCGTCCTTTGTCTCTGCCCTTGTGAGTGTCGGTTTCATGTTAGACCTTGGGTGGTGATGGTTCAGTTTTATGGATGCTCTCTTGGACCTCTTGTTTTGGCTTTGATTATGTTCAGCTGGATCCTGTTCTTTTCAAGGATCGTTTATGTATTAATTGACCGATGTGGTCATTTGTATATTGTTTATATATCGCCTTGGTGGCTGGATTGTATAGTGTAACCTCTTGTATTTGTAACTTTATTATTTATCAGAGGGGGTCTTACAGTTGCGCAGACCCGGAGATGTAGCCCTTTAGGGGTGAACTCCGAGATCATTATGGTGTTATGTGGTGTATTCTCTTATGTTTCCTTTATTCAGCTTTATCATGTATGATTAATTTATGTAAAATGGTTAAGTGGATAATTGGAATTAACTATTAATGCTTATATTCATTTTTTTTCCTGGAATGCCATGTGGATCGAATGCATAATTGGTTGAGATGCGGTTTATCGTAATGCATGTGTGAAATCGTCCTTTTAATGCAATAAGTTGGAATATGGAATAATGTATCTTAGAGTAATGAATTATACTCAGTTGTTGTTAAGGAATTTAAATATGCTTGGAAAGATCTCTTATGTTATGATGAAATCCTAGTGTATTAGAATGTTAGATGTATGGGTTGTAATTCTAAATGAAAAGATTGAATGAAGTTTATGAATAGATTTTAATGATGAATCTTCGCTTGTGATTTATATTTCCCTCTTTAAAAGAAATTATCCTGATTATGAATTATCTCGTTATTAAGATATTCAGCTAATGGATTAATTGTGTGAGTTAAATGAATTGTGAAATTTAAGTAATCTCGTTGGGAAACTCTTTAGGAGTTAGTTGAAGTCTTCCGCTATGTAATCTGAATCTTTGTTATCTTGTTGCATCTTATGTGTTGTAACTTTAAAAAAAAAAAAATTTGGCACTCTATTCTTGTAATTTTGGCTTATCCCTTCGGGGTTTCCTGGCGGGGCATTACATAATGCATCTTTCATTGCACAGATGCAAGGCATGTCAATGGAGCAAGAAGAGGAAATAGCCCTAGATCATGCACTTTTCTCTTGGATGGAAGAAGAGGATGTTGTGATGACTAATGGTGCGACACCATCAAGATCAGGGGCTCCTCAAGTGCAATCAGATTATAATCTTAGATCTAAGAGGTGCTTCATAGGGGAAAATGTAAACATGCAAGGGAAGTCCCCCCCCCCCCCGAAAAAGTTCTCAAGCAGCCCATAGCTACTATTACTTATCCAAAGAAAGATTATATTCCCTATAAGCCCAGAGAAACAAAGGTGTTGGTACTGTCAGTGTTGGACGTGGTGGAGAAGTTGAGGAAAGCCTCGGCTAATGTATCTTTATGGGATCTTCTCTCCATCCCAGAGCAGAGGATTCATTTGACAGAAGCCTTGTCTGAGGAGATTAAACCCTCTAGTGGGAAAGTTGTTGCTTCTCCATTGGTCAGCGAACAAACTTCTCATCCTCCAATAGATAGATCATTCTCGCCAGCAGAGTTGACAAATGAAGCCATTCCGCTGAAATCTCAATCAGAAGGTAGGCCTAATCCCAAGCCTTTCTATTTGACCCTCATAGTAGCAGATAACCTACTGCATAATTCTATGATAGACTCCGATGCCAACACTACCGTCATGCCCAAGCAAATCACTGAGGTGTTAAATATTAAGTATGAGCCATTACATCATGGTGTTATGCAATTCGATGGAAAGAAAGTACAGACCATGGGCCTCATTAAAAAGTCTTCCACTAATATTGTTCACATGTCTTAGCATCACAGTGTCTCAAGAAATAGTGATTATCGACATTCCTCCTATTTTTGGCCTCTACCTCTCTAGAGATTTCACTGCCAAGATAGGAGGTTACCTATCTTTAGATTGGTCCCATCTTATCCTCCATACTTAGCAGGGCGCCAAGCTCAAAATCCTCTCAGAACCTCTCCATGCTAAACATGTGGCAGATCAAGCTATACATGTGGCGGATCAAGCTATGCTCAATTTTGAGCCCACTCACACTTCAATCTCTGGTGAAGAAAGAAAGATGGTGGAATTTATTGAGGATGAAGAAATAACAGGAGACACTTCTCTAGGATAGGATGATTTTCTCAAAGAATTCATTGACTCTGACCCTTATTCAAATTATCATGCCACTGGTCTTGGTACTTACTGCATTTTTTATGAAGGCTAGGTTATCCCAAAACTAGTTAAAGATCTCTTTACCCAAAAAGATTTATCTTCTATACTCTAGACCCTGCATTTTGATGGTGCAAGATGCAAAGTAGGCTCAGGCGTTGGGATTTGTTTTACTTCACCTTCAGGTGAACAAATTCTAAAGTCTTTTTGCTTACAGTTTGCATGCTCCAACAATGAAGTGGAATACGAAGGACTGATTCAAGACCTAAAGTTAGCAAAAAAGATGGGTATAAAGAAATTAAAGGTTCTAGGCGACTCTAAACTTGTTGTTAATCATATTTGGAGAATCTCCAGCACAAAAAATATCCGTATGAGATCTTACCACCACAAAGCATGGGATTTGATCGAAAGCTTCAATGCTTTCAACATCCAAAGGATTCCCCGCAAGACAAACGCATCCGCTAACCGGATGGCCACCTATTGGATCACATTTTGACCCCACTATTGATTTTCTAGTCAACAGAGGAGGATGCCATGTTTACATTTTCCCCTGTGAAGCAATGAGGTATTTATAAACATGGCATCCTCCTCTGTTCCTAAATTTATAGCAAACCCAACTGTAATTGAGGTTATCAAGCACTCTAGACCTGTATTCAAGCTTGTTCCTGAAATAGCTAAGAAAGATGATAACATAGGTGCATTCTCTCAAATTCCTAAAGGAGTAGTATATGCTGAAGATCCTAGAATATACATACATTGTCATATAGAGGAATTAGGTGATGATGAGATCAAAAACATGTATAGGACTATAATTTGTGATGTAGATGGTAATGTCAAGCCGGAATACAAGATAATAGAAATCCTAGGCTTTGTGGATATTCTTAGCATTCCTAATTTTCCCAAAGATGTGATAAGAATAGTTCTAAGAAGAGTCCATGGTGAATTCTTTTGGTTGGATTCCATCCATAAGATCACCAAAAAAGTAGTAAAAGCAGTAACAGGGTTACCTTCCATCGGTAGCAGGCCTGACAGAACAAAAAGGTTCTTGAATGACACAGTGATGGATCTAACTGGTGCAACATTTGACAAAAGGTCTCTAAGGGTAAATGATGTAAAGAACATCAATGTTAGATTTATCCGTATGATCTTAGGCTACAAAGCTACACATGCAAATAGGTTGAACTTGGTATCTAGCCTATGTATTAAAAGTTCATATGACATGGTAAATGATAACGCTAGAATAGATGTGTGTGAATGGCTCAAAGATGAATTGATAGAAAATCTGAAAAAGATCAAAGGAGATAACAAAGGAACTTTTAGATTTGAAAATTTTCTTGTATGTTTAATGTTGTATATTACTAAACAAGTACCCGGTATTGGTAGAAGAGATTTTGGCTTTGATATACTAGTAGGAAAGCAACTATTGGATCTATTGAACAACATGGGAGAAAACAGGGAGAAAAACATAAATGAACATTTTCAAGCACTGAAGGCTCGAATGAAGACTAGAGTAAGACTGTCACAGGCTATTGTAGACAAATATCAAAAGGAAATTTTCTTTGTAATTAAAAAGGGTGAAATTTGGATGGAGGCAGTTGTCCCTAGGACAATCTGGGTAACTGAAATGGGCTATGAGACAAATGATAACATTATTGAAACTTATGCAAAAGCCCTCCTTGAAGCACCAAAAGAACCATCTGAGAAAGTCTTTGGTAGTGCTAAAACAATAGAAAGTGGTATTCAATCTAGGAAAATAGTCAAGAAGGTTGAAGAAACAGTAAGGAAAGGAACCCGACAGGTAAAGGCAATTAAGGAAGATTCTTGAAACAAACTAGTATAAAAGAAAGTGAGTTGGAAGGACTTCAATCGGAAGCTCATCTTTCACTGGTCAAAACTTCCTCTGAGAGTGATATACCTGTAGACACCCAAAATTGTCATGTCTAATTAAATAAATATTTTATTTATTTAATTATCTTAAGTCTAATTCTTCTATTAATTAAATAAATCTTTATTTATTTAATTAATTCATTTATCCTCTTCTAGCCTTATTTCTCATTTAAATAAATACATTTATTTATTTAAATTATCCTTTTCCTAAATTAAATAAATATTCTTATTTATTTAATTATCCTACTTCTTCTATTAATTAAATAAATCTTTATTTATTTAATTAATTCATTAGCTTTTTCTACACATGACACATGTCATTCATCTCTTAATTCCTACACTACCTACCTCTTTCATTATTTTATTATTTCTTTTATCTACCCTCTAATCATAGCCAACCTCCTTTTACACCTCTCAATCTTATCCCTCCATTTCATATTGTGTCTTCTATATAAGGAGATGCTTCCTTCATTGTCAAACCCTAATGATCATTTTGACTACACTACGATCCTACTTGCAACCACATTCCGTTCTTTGTTGAGCTCTTGTGCATATAAAATTTGAGAGCAAATATATCAAGCAAGATCAATGGAGATAGGAAGAATGGAGATCAAAACCCTATTGGACATGTGATGGTATAATCTTTGTGATTTCATTTGATTTGCATTGTCTTAGGTAATCTTCATATGTTATGGTGGATCTTTGTTGATTGTTAGGCTAGGGTTTTGTGGTTGAATTCATTTAGCCTTTCAATCTTGTTATTATTGTTATCCATTTTCACCATATACATTTTGGCACGCCCAGTGAGACTCTTGTCCCTTTGCATTTAACCTCCTTGTTGCAGATCTTGTGTTTTGAAGTTGCAGATCGGACATTTTGGCAGCATTTTTGGTATTTTCGCGTCTGCACACTTTCGGATCGCGTTTTTGATTTTCAGGCGCGTCTGAGACAACTTTATCTGCGTCTGTGTTTTGTCAATATTTCATTTTGCAGGTTCCAGGATAGGTGCGTCTGTGTCTTTTTTTATCCACGTCAGTGTTACAGGAGCGCGTCTGTGTCGTATTCACCCGCGTCTGCGTACAGAAAATGCGTCTGTGGTTCTTAATTGCGTCTGTGTCTCACAGAACCACGTTTCTATTTTGGAGTCGCGTCTGCGTAGGAGGTAATCACGTCTGTGTATTGCTTGTTTCAAAATTTTGGAAATTTTATTGATTCGGTTTTTGGATTTTGCATTTAGGGTTTCAGATCTGGTTTACTTTTGGACTAACATTTTCAGATCTAGCTAACAAAATTGGTGCAGCTTGTCTTGGATGCAAAACATTTGGTTGAAGGCCCCTATTTTCACAAAGTCTTTTGGGTTTTAAAAATTTACCTAACTTGTGTGCTTGCAGGGAGGGGTGATCATTTGAAAACAACCCAAACTACTAACAACTCTTTGTTGCAGGTCCTTGGCAAGAGTTTTGGATTTTTATTGTGTGCCTTGTTTTCATAGACTAGCAAACACTTCCATTGGTGCACTAAAACTGAATCATTGTCTTTTGTGTCTTGAGCAATAGGCTCTTTTTGTTTAATCTTTAGAGGGCCTGTCTTCCCGTGTGGTCATTAGGACTACTAGTGAGAAGAGGACAACCCAAGTGGTAGCGAGGAAAACCCACCTCATCCGAACCACTATAATCAAATGTATTCATGGTGAAAACTATGAATAACGTGTGCTGATTAGTTCATACCGACACTATGTCTCCCCATAAACCCGTTTGATCAAATTTATTTGATCAGTTGTAGGGCGTAACCCCTACCAGCTGAGAGCCTTCTGTATTTACAGAGCTGAAAGTGCCGCATGTATGGCCACACGAGCGGATGCCCTTACTAGCACCATTTTGTTTTAGATACCCAAATCCTTCTAGTTGTTGGGGCAGGAGTTC
This sequence comes from Cryptomeria japonica, assembly GCF_030272615.1. Classification (NCBI taxonomy): domain Eukaryota; kingdom Viridiplantae; phylum Streptophyta; class Pinopsida; order Cupressales; family Cupressaceae; genus Cryptomeria; species Cryptomeria japonica. The sequence continues at coordinate 259,912,608 of NC_081412.1, forward strand.
GGACCTCTGGTAGCGGCCCACACACATACGGTTCTTAGTAGAGATACAAAGTTCGCCATGGGGAGTTTTCATGGGGACTGATGCTTGGCTGACCCGAGAAGTGAGTGCCGAGGGTGGAGCCAGTGAGGTCAAGCATCTAAGTATCTGCTCTGAATAGCGTAGCCTCGGGGGTAAAACCCCATGTGGGATCAACAACTATTGTCTTGGGCAGCCATAAGAATTGTGCTTGACTTATGTTAAACATTCAAAACATTCAAGACCAAACAGCAAAACATTGTGTCTTTTGTGTCTTCAAGTGTATGCAAAACATTTTTACATCAAACAGCACACTTTTCTTGGAGTCATTTTGGAGTCTAAACACTAGCAAACATTGATTCCTCATCAACATTGTGTCCTCTTGTCATGAAAAATAGTCAAACAGTCAGATTGAGTAACAACAAAAATGACTTCATAGATTGGAAAAATTGCACAAATTTTACAGAAATGCGTCTGTGTCTGTTTTAACAGCGTCTGCATTGTCTAACCGCGTCTGTGAAGGGCAGAATAGCGTCTGTGTTTATAACAGCGTCTGTGTTGAATATAAACCCATATGTGTCAGATAACAGCATCTGTGTAGTATACAGTCGCGTCTGTGTCCAGAATTGCAAAAATCTTTACAGTCCAGCAAACATAAACAAGAAAATCTTAGAAGCGCATCTGGGTTAAACAGATTAGCGTCTGTGTCCGAAAACCACGTCTGTGAAGTATACAGTCGCGTCTGTGTTCAAAATTGCAAGAAAATTTCACAGTCCAGCAAACAAAAGAAATCAGTTTCGGAATACTTGACCTTCCTAGGTTGTTTCTTCAGGTTTCATCTAGCATTCAACCTGTCCTTGGGTCTCACATAGTCCATCATTGCTTCACATCTCATGTTACATTCATACTTGTCTAAACTTGAGTCAAAAGGTCACTTGCTTGTCCTCATCATACTTTGTCAACACACTACATACAACAACACTTTGCTAAGTGGTCCCTCATCAAGGTCAACTTACCTCATCAAGAGAAACTATCCTCTCTTTGGAAGTCACACCTACTCTACTACATACATACTTGGTCTTACACTTTGGACATTGCAAGTACACTTCAGACTCATTTACATTCCATCCAACTCTTGGTCTTCCATACTCTTTCCATTTTTCATCTAGTCTCACACATCTTGGTCAATACCTAGTTCATGGTTGAAACCCGTCTTCAAAAATCTAGGAGAGAAACTAAAGAGGCTCAAGAGTCCGCAAACATGAGTTCTTATGAGTATGACAATGATTTATTTTTCAATCCGGAGCACACTACATTACCTGACATGGATGCCTATAGAAACAATCCAAATGTTGAGAACATGGACACTATAAACAACAATGCTACACAAAATGACAATGTGGACAACTTTTCAGTACATTCAGCAGATGTGGAAGAATCCATTATGAATCCCCATTTCAATCGATTGGTTGAGGAAATAATGAGGAGAGATAGACAATACTTCTTACACATGATGGCACAAAGTGGAGCCAAGATACCTCATGATTTTGACATGTCTCAAATAATGGAACATAGACCTTTGCAACAACCTCACTCCAATATGGATCAAAGGAGACCTAATAGTGGAGGAAATAGAGGACCACATATGGTACCTGAATCACCATCAGCTTTGCTTCAAAAACCAAAGGTCCCACATACATATGGTCAAACATATGATACTCACCTTCGTAGACCATTATGGAAATCTTATGGAGAAAAATATGCTCAATCACATATCAATGCTAAAGATCAACCACCAAAGCAATGGGATATTCCAAGGCATGCTCAAAATTTGGACACAAGGAAACCTCATGTCAAATTTGGGGGCAATACAATAGAACATGACATGCCTGTAGAGTATGGTATACATGCGCAAAATAGATATGGTGTTCCTCAACATGAATCCATACCAAGTGGTCCATATATGCAGCATCACTATAGACCTCCTCCATATGAACATGTGTATGATCAATATCATCCATATATGCAACATGCTCCTCCTCCAATGGGTACCTCAAACATAGGATATGGTCCAAGAAGTCGATCTCCACCTAAGAGCAATTTGGAGCAACAAATAAGAGACTTACAAAAGAAAATGGAGGACATAAATGCACCAAAGCCAACATACACAATGAGAGACATATGTCCTTATCCATTTGACAAGAGCATTCCAATGCCTCCATTTCCTACACATTTTGTGACACCTAAATTTGACAAATATAGAGGAAAAGGGGATCCTAAGGCACACATAAGACAATTTTTCACAGCTTGCATTGAGGTAGCAGCAGAAGAGACATATTTGATGAGATTATTCCCACAAAGCTTAGGTGATCAAGCTATGGAATGGTTCTCCCAACTTCCACCTGGTATTAAGTCATGGGGTGACTTAGCAGAGGCATTTATTCAACATTTCTCCTACAATATAGAGACAGACATATCAGTCACTACTTTGTGCAACACTAAGCAAAAAGAAGGAGAGTCCTTTGCATCATTTTTGCAAAGATGGAGAAATCTAGCCGGCAGATGCTCTTGTGAAATTCCACAAAAACAAATGGTAGAAATGTTCACCCAAAATGTTAACAAAGACATTGGTTATGATCTAAGAAAAGCTTGTTTGTCCACCTTCAAGGACGTCATTGAAAAAGGCTTAGCGACAGAAAAGGTTCTAATTGAACAAGGAGTCATTAAGATATTCAAGGAAAACAAAGATGACTTTAAAGGAAAAGACAAGCCAAGATTTTGGAACAAAAACAAGAACACAGTCAATGATGGTGTTGTTGATGCCAACACAGTGCGACCCAAATTCATTTTTTCAGGATCAAGTTCTACAAACAATCAAGTGAATACTCAAACAACTTCCAGATCACGAAGGAAGTACACTCCGTTGGGAGAACGACTTGAGTCAGTTTTCAAAAAGCTTGTGGCAAACAAAGTGATCACAGTTCCAGATTTTCCTCCATATGAACCAAAGGTTAAGCCGAATTGGTGGAATGATGATGAGTATTGTGAATTTCATAAGAGCAAGGGTCATAAAATAGGTAATTGTTATCGACTGAAGAACATTGTACAAGATCTCATTGATAGAGGTGATATTGAGATTGAGGGACATTCGTCTAATCAAGAACATGAGATGTTTAAGGAACCATTCCCAAAACATGACAAGGGAAAAGCCAAAGTCACAGATGATCAGACCAACTATACTAGAGCACCTTACAACTATGATTCAACTATCAATCATATCTCGATGGACAATCATATCTCTACTATTACCATCAAGAACAAAAACCCTGAGAATCCTCCTCAGAGACCCAAGATTGTCCTAAGAGGTGTTGGATCTTCTTCCGGACCTACCTCTGAATGTCATGTTACAACTCGTCGAGGTAAAATTACATTGCCAGGTGCCTCCACTAAAAAAATTGCTTCTTCATCAACCAAACCTGAGTATGACCTTGTAGAACAGTTAGGGAAGACACCCGCGCTCATCTCCATACTTGAACTCTTACGCATATCCCCTGCTCATAAAGCTATTCTTGACAAAATCTTGAGAGACACCGCCGTTCCTACTGATCTGAACGTGGACCAGTTTCAAGCCATGGTGGGATACCTTTCCATTCCACATTCCCTCACATTCACAGAAGCCGATGACGCCTCTATAAGTCAGCCACATAATGCACCATTACATATTGAAGCCTTCATACACAAACATCGAATAAAGCAAGTCCTGATAGATGGAGGAGCTGGTCTAAACATTTGTACATTGAGCACCATTAAACAATTGGGATATTCCGATAAAGCTGTGAATTCAACAAATCAAATCACCATCAAGGCATATGATGATGAAGAGCGCTCATCCAAGGGCACAGTCACCTTACCTCTAAGAATTGGGCCAATTACAAAGGATGTGGTTTGTCAAGTTCTAGATCTAGACCTCACTTATAATATATTGCTAGGATGTCCTTGGATTCATGAAATGAGAGCAGTCCCATCGACATATCACCAATGCATTAAGTTTCCTCACAATGGAGTCGAAGTAACAGTTAACGGCGTTCCTAATCCGTTCATATATTGCAATAACTTGAGATCACATACTGAGACCATCATTCCCAGTAATCGTGAAGTTGTTCCTTCTTCGGCATACATTGATCCTGAGTCATTGAAACCTTCGACATCAAAACAAGGTGAACTTAAAGGCAGATTTCAGGACAAAGGCATGGGAGAATACACTTTAAATCGGACCATGTATTTATGACAAGTCATGAGCTCTCCAAAAGAATATGGAAGGCCACATCCTAACAAGCAAATATCCATCATGGTATTCAAATGAGATCCTACTACCTTTCAAAGATGGGGCGAACTGGAAGAGGAAGGTTTATATAAAATGCTCTACAAAGACATTGAAGATGACACACAAGATCAGATCAATATACCCTATGAGAAATATGGCAAAGGCTTCAAGATTCTACAAAAATTCGGGTATGATGGAAAAAGCCCTCTTGGGCTACGAAAAGAAGGCGTTATGAAGCCCTTACAACCTGAATTGACTGTAAAAAGGGAACGCTTGAAGGGACTTGGTTTTCTGACTTCCAAGATCCACACTAAAAGGACAGAAGAGGCATCACGAATCAAAATTGCCAAAATTCAACAAGAGGATCGCTATTCCACAGACTCCAACGAATGGGAATGGGGTTCAGACAAATCCTCCAGTGACTATGAGCTCACCGAGACATTCAGAGAGCCAGATGAACCCACAGAAGAGGAGGAATTTTATAAAAAGTTCAGAGTTGGTCAAGAAACAACCCATGAGGAGTCTATACAGTCCTTGTCTCAAGGTTCTAGGTTGAAATCACATAGGATGAGAACACCTGTTCTGGAATGCGCTACTAGTGATGATAATTTGGATTCGTTCGCGGTCGAGACTGATGAGGAGAGTGCCATCGATGACCTCGATAATTACCTTGACATACCCGAATATAACAACATCTTCACTCTTAGCCCCGCTAACTTCGAAGACATTAACGGTCTTCCCCTTGTTCATCACCAACTCATTGACTGGGATAATGAAGGACCTCCACAGTTGGATACATTCCAAAACGATGAAGCTTTTATTGATTATCTAGGCATACGAGATGATCTTCCCTCTGGAGACCATAAAGCAGGATACACTATAGAACTCAACAACATGGCATATTTTGGTGAGGGTGTCGGACCTTCCAGTCGCAAAAATGTGAAAATAAGAACAAATCAAGGGTCTTATGGCGAAAACCACATTGTGGCGCTATCTGACCCCAAAAAAGTAAAAAGAAAGGACGTATCTGAGGGTGAAAACCTCTCTAAGGCGCCCAAAGATGGAAGGCTCGACATTCTCCCAGCATCATATGAGGAAAAATCATCCATGTTGGTAGAGGAGACTATCAAAACAGACATTGGTACAGAAGAGGTTCCACACAACATATTCCTAGCTCAATCACTGACAGAGTCTGAAAGGTCGAAATTCATAAGTTTCTTCAAAGAGCGACAAATCAACTTCGCTTGGTCATACGCTGATATGCCTGGATTGGATCCAGATTTGGTAATGCATCATCTGACAGTCAAACCAGGGGCAAAACCAGTAAAACAGAAATTGAGAAAAATGCATCCACAAGTGGCATTACTAGTCAAAGCAGAGCTTGACAAATTACTCGATGTCAGATTCATACGTCCAATTGATTATCCTGAATGGATCTCTAACTTGGTACCTGTCAGTAAACCAGATCGCAGCATCAGAATTTGCACAGATTTTAGAGACATCAATAAAGCCTGTCCAAAGGATGACTTTCCATTACCAAACATTGACTTGATTATTGATCTCACAGTAGGTCATGAAATGCTATCATTAATGGATGGATTCTCTGGCTATAATCAGATAAGAATTGCACCCGAGGATCAACATAAAATAGCATTTACTTGTCCGTGGGGAACTTTCTGCTGGAATGTCATGCCTTTCGGGTTAAAGAATGTAGGTGCTACATATCAAAGAGCTATGACTACTATCTTTCATGATCTCATGCATGTAACTGTGGAAGATTATGTTGACAACCTCTTGGTCAAATCAATAGACAGAAATACACATTTGGACATACTTTCAGTTGCCTTTGATCGGTTGGAAAAATACAAAGTAAGATTAAACCCCAAGAAATGTGTCTTTGGAGTAACCTCCGGGAAGCTCCTAGGATTCATTGTGTCCAAAAGAGGAATTGAAGCCGATCCAGCAAAAGTCAAGGCTATCTTGGACATGCCACCACCAAGAAATATCAGTCAACTTCGATCTTTACAAGGCAGACTCCAGTCCATCCAAAGATTCATAGCACAACTGGCAGATCAGTGTAATCCTTTTCAGCACCTGCTACATAAAAACATCAAATTCAAATGGGATGACAACTGTCAACAGGCTTTCCAGACGCTCAAAGATTATCTTCTAAATCCGCCAGTTCTGATGCCACCAGTTCTAGATCAACCACTATTACTATACATATCAGCTACTCCAACAGCATTGGGGGCACTCTTAGCACAACAAATCGCTGAAGGCAAGGAAAAAGCAGTATACTATATCAGTCGCACATTGGTGGGATACGAGCTAAAATACACGCCAATTGAGTGCGCATGTCTTGTTGTGGTCTTTGCTTCACAGAAATTACGACATTACATGCTTACTCATAAGAATAAGTTAGTTGCAAGGATAGATCCATTAAAATACCTTCTCAATAAAGCAACACTTACTGGGCGACTGGCCAAATGGGTAATGATCCTTCGTGAATTCGACATCGAGTATGTGGACAGAAAAGCAATAAAAGGACAAGCCATCGCGGATCAATTAGCAGATGCCCCCATGATTGATGATGTTCCTCTAAATTCAGAATTTCCAGATGAATCCATTTTGACAATGTCACATGCAAAGCCATGGCAACTATACTTTGACGGCTCATATACACAGCATGGGGCGGGAGCTGGTATTCTCTTTATAACTCCTCAAGGAGATTCTATACCAAAATCATACCGCTTATCATTTCCTTTCACTAACAATATAGCGGAATATGAAGCATTAACAACTGGATTACGAATTGCAGTTCAGTGGAAGATTTAGGAACTTCGTGTTTTTGGGGATTCTCAACTTGTCATCCGTCAAGCAACTAATAATTACCAAACAAAAGATGAAAAATTAATGCCTTACAAACAAATGGTGGATGATTTGAAACAATACTTCACAAGGATAGATTTTGAGCAGATACCAAGAGAGTAGAATCGCGCCGCAGATGCCATGGCTACAATCGCTTCATTGATTGATCTACCTCAAAATGAGACCTACTATGAGTTCTTGGTGGATAACTTGTTGGTTCCTTCATATGAGATCACTCCTACTGAAATGATATGTGTTGTTGGTCCTGAATCCCAGTTATATGGTTCCATCTTCACATACCTTCGCGACAATACTTTACCTCCTAATCTATCAAATAACCAACGCCGCACCTTCATTCGCCAATCTTCTCAATATGTCATTCTAGCTGATATCCTATACAGGCGAGGTCTAGATGGCACTCTTCTTAGATGTCTAGAAAGCGACGAAGCTCAGATTGCGTTACATGAAGTGCATGAAGGGATATGTGGTCCACATGCTAGTGGTCCTACCTTGGCCAAGAAACTCATTAGGACTAGATATTACTGGCCCAATATGGAAAAAGACTCATATCAGTTTGTCAAGAAATGTAAGCAATGTCAAATTCATGGAGACCTCATACATGCGCCAGCACAAGAACTACAACCACTTGCGTCTCCTTGGCCCTTTTGTCAGTGGGGACTTGATCTCATAGGCAAGATTCACCCTCCTTCTTCTAATGGACATAAATTCATTATCACAGCCACAGAGTATTTTATGAAATGGATTGAAGCCGTGCCTCTCACACAAGTTACTGGAAAACAAATTGCTACATTCATCCTTAACTATATCATTTGCCGATACGGTATTCCGGTTTCCATTATCACTGATAACGGGCGTCCCTTCAAAAATCAGGATGTTCATGAGCTCTGTGACCGCTTCCATATTTCCCATCGTTTCTCCACACTGTACTACCCCCAAGGTAATGGCCAAGCTGAGGCGTCTAATAAAACAATCCTTAAAATCCTCAAAAAGACAATCGACGACGCTGGCCGTAATTGGCATATCCAACTCAATCCTGCACTTTGGGCCTACCACACAAGTGTCCGCACACCTACAGGAGCTACACCCTATTCACTTGTCTATGGCGCTGAAGCCATCTTGCCTATTAAGGTTGAGTTACCTTCTTTACGGGTCTCTTTACAAAACATCATCACTGATGAAGACTATAGGGTCTCTCGCTTACAAGAACTAGAACTGTTGGATGAACGGAGACAAACTGCTTTTAATCATCTCAAGGCTTACCAACAATGAATGAGTCGTAGCTACAAGCACAAGGTCAAGCCTCGCACATTTGAGGTAGGTGATTTGGTTCTCAAAGAAAACCCCAAGAATCAGCAAGACAGAGAGAAGAAGGGCAAGTTCGAACCAAATTGGCTTGGTCCTTACATCATCACAACAGCCTATGGATTTGGGGCATATTAGCTCTCAACTACAGAAGGTGAACCTTTGGAGGATCCTATCAACAGCATGCACCTTCGCAGGTTTTACACATAACTCTTCAGAGTATCCTAATTCAAAAATACAAAAAAAAATTATAAAACAAAAAAATCGTTACTTGGTGAAAACCTGGCAAACAGGCGCCTTGTGACACAAAAAATATTGAAAAATCAAAAAAAGTAAAGAGAAATAATTTCGTCCAACGGTGAAAACCACTTTGGTGGTGCCCTAGGCAAGTACCATGGTGAAAACTGGGTCACCAGTGCCATGCGTAGAGACATTGCTCCTCCCTCCTTCAGGATTCTCTTTCATCCTTTCACTTTGCACACACTCACAACCTATTCATCCATAATAAACTTACCCAGTCCCATCATGGCTTGTTATTTATCTACCTAAGATTGGTTAGCCATTCATAATAAACCTCCCTTTTCACATCCCTTTCCATCCATAATAAATCAGATCCTATCTGTGGCTAAGGCAAATCCTACGTCTAGTGATGGGTGTGGAACCGAGAACATCACATGTTTCAAGGAGTAAAGTTTCTTCCAGCTTTCTTCAGTCTATTCACGCACAATACGCAATAAAAGCAACATCTGCATCACAGATCCACAATAAAGTTTCATCTTCTCCACAATAAAGTATCAGTTTCATGGATTCAGTCAATTTCAAATGAGACAGCAAAAACAATGGGCTTCAACAAATCAAATCTTTCAACAGACTCAGACAACATTATGGTTCAGTGCTATCTATCCTTTCTGTGAAAGTAAACATTGTGACCACAATCAAATAAGACTTATATAAGTGACAAGAGAAACTAAACTTGAGGACTACAGTGGATGTTGGTTTCGAGTCTTGGTTTTCTTTTGATTTCATCTCTTTTGGTGACATGTCTTTTAGCTTTTCCAGGATGTCTTTGACTAGAGATTCTATCTCCAAGATGTCTTTGACTAGAAAGGCGAGGATGGGGTATCGTCACCTATTTGTATTTGCTGTCTGTGGATTGTCTCTTAGTAATGCTATGACTTGTCCAAGGATATGAGGACACTGTGAGTCTAGTGTGAACTGGGGTATTCCTTGTTTGTGACTGTCTTATCTCCATGCAAACAGGTACAATGACTTTCTGGGTCGAACATATGCCTCGATTGTCATAACCTACTTGCCATAATAAAGCTCAATGATGATAACGCACAAGAAGCTCTTTCACTTTCATATCTTCTGTCTTTTATCCCCCCTTTCTTGATTGACTTCCATCATCCTTCTCGAGTCCGCGTAGCCTGCTATCACATGACTGAATATAATGACACACCAAAAACATTTGCATTTCATGTAGCTGCACCTACATTACCACATATAAGCATTTCATACATACATATAGATATCACAACTGCATCACATTCTACACACAACACCTGTTAGCACAATTTACATTTGCATTATCATATTCATATGCATTACATACATTTACCTTTACATTGGCATAACATTTTAAAACATAAAAGAACAAAAATATTGCATTACATACATATTTGCATCCATATCATAAGCATCATATAAGAACATCTCATCACATAGGTACACATGCATATAGTTGCCGCAAAGATGAATCATCTCATATATATATATAAAGTGTCATGATACAATGATGTCAAAATCATATGGCTACAATCACCCACAGGTGTCTACAATACAAAAGAATGGTACAACACTGATACAATGGGAGCCCTCTAAGGCTATGATGAACTCCCTCCCTCAGAGCCGCCTGGCCTCGATGGAATCTGAGCCCCTGAAGGACCCACCCCAGGATCATCCTGCCTGCCCCCTCTATCTGGTGGTGGTGGAGGACCCATGACCCCACCACTAGATGTCTGCCTCCTCCGACTCCCTCCCGTAGTTGTCGCTGTACGCGACGGTCTATGGAAGCTCCTCGCCCACTGATCTGTTGGCACTGCACCGTAGTAGAGGTCCCTCCAGTACCCTATCTCCTCTCCGGCCTGCAGGACATATGCATATCCTGCCCCTGTGTCCTCCGCTGCCTGTCTCTCGGCCCTCAGCGTTGTCTTAGCCTCTGTATAGCGCTGGATAGCCTGATCTCTCTCTCGCTCAGTATCTTTGAGCCTCGTCCTGAGCCGATCCCTCTCCCTCTCCAGCTCCTATATCTCATCTACCTGGCCCTAGCAGATCTCCCTGAGCTCAATCAGCTCATCCTCCTCTGGATCCCCACCCTCTGCCTCTGCCTGTGGCTCTCCCTCTGTAGGTGCCTGCCCCTGTATCGGTACCTGTACTGGTGCCTGTATGGGTACCTATCTCTATACATGCCTCTGTCCCTGCACCTGTCCCTGTCCTTGTCTCTGCCTGGGATCCTATGCTGCTGGTACCTGTAGGGGTAATCCACCGCGACCCCTCACCACCCGAGCCTGCTGCTCCTCTCCACCCTCTCTCTGAGGTGCAACCCTCCTCTCCCCAACTACTCCACTCCGCCTCCGTCGGCCTCTACCCCCATCACCTCTGCCATCATCATCATCGTCCCCACCTCCATCTCCATCCAACAGCTCCCTTGGATCTGTCAGTCATGGGAATGGATGCTCCGCCCAATATGCTGAATACTCAGCATCCATCCCGGCATCGTCGACCTCTGGCCACATGTCCCAGGGTAAGGGCACCATCTTTGCCAGCTGTGTGACTGCCTGATCATATGACAGTAGAGGCCCAAACTGCACCTGATCTCTGACTGTGCGGGCATACATACCCGAGCCCCATGGCATCCTCTGGATCCTGCCATACTGCCTGCATACCCTGTCCACAAGCTGCCTCTCTAATACATAGGGCATCCGCCCAATCAGGTACCTGCTCCGGAAGGTGTAGGGCAGCTCCACTGCATCATCCTCCCACTCCTCGCAGCCTAGATATGGTCTACATATGACCACATCGATATCATCCAGCACCCGTCGCCAATGCTCCAACCTGCCAATCCGCGGCTGCGAGGTGATCATGTCATACAAATGCACAAAACTGCATCCATGTCCCCTGCCTCGGAAGTGTATCGGCCTCATCACTGGCAGATGCTCATAAGCCCATACCTACAATAGTGTCACCCCGTAGCCCAATCCCACTGACCCGTGATAGACAAACTGGTGAAGCTCATAGTACAGGTGGGCCAATACACATGGTCCCCAGGCATATCTAGTGTGATGTGTCACCAGTGTCTCCAGTGCTCCCCCCCAGCCCACAGCCAATCCCCGTGTCACCCTGTCCAGACACAAGAATCCACTGATCGCTCCTCCGATCACGGCCGGCAATGCTAACCCTATGGCGGTCATGGTGTCCCATGCCACGTGTCCTGCCCTCATCTCCAGTCTGGGATCCTGGAACACCCGTCTCAAGGCCTCCCGATCTCCATCATGATCATATGGAATCAAATCTCCATCAATCGGTATATGCAGAATCCTGTAGACATCCTCAAGGGTGACTGTCATCTCACCCATCGGCAAATGGAAGGTGCACGTCTCCGAGTGCCATCTCTCAGCAAGCACAGTCAGCAAACCCATGTTTGCCCGAAACTCAGGCACATACAATAGATGTCTCAAACCCATCTCCTCGATGGCAGCTCTGTCCTGAAATGACAACTCAGGTCGCAGTCTCTGTGTCGACGGGAATCTCTCCCGTGACTCCAACATAGGCAAATACTCCTGCAGTCAAGCCAATCAATTATGTCAGTCATGTTGGCATTCACTGTTTATCACAAAATGCTACTTTTTATCTAAATGCATATGGTTATCTATCCTAGTGACACTCACTGTTCATCACAAAATGTTGCTTCTATCCTAGTAGTACTCCCTATTCATCACAAAGTACTACGTGTGTGACACTCACTGTTCATCACAAGGTGTTACTCACATTTGCACTCCCTATTCATCACAAAGTGCTGCTCATACTTTGGATACTCCCTGTTCATCACAAAGTACTCTATCTTGGTGCTCACTGTTCATCACAAAGTGCCTTGATCTATCCTAGTCTTCCTAGAGGACCTGCTTGAGTGTATCCTCTCAACAACTTATCCAATCGACAGCGTATTTTCATCATAGAACTGCCGATTTGACCTCGGAGACCAAAACTTGCATTTTTTTAACGCAAACGCGCTTGACTGACACAAACGCGCCTACAGATTGCACAAGCGTGCCTTAAAAACATAGACGTGCCTATATGACATAGACGTGCCTAGGCTGTGCATAAACGCGACTATACTACGCAGATGCCCCTGCACATCGCAGACGCGCTCACATTCGACTCAAACGCGGTTCCAGACGTAAACGCACCTGGCACCGACACAGACGCGCCTGACACCGATGCAGACGCGGTTACACGATTTTAGAATTTTTTGTACCCTATTTCTAAGCGCATTTATTGCTCTAACTAGCATGCATTAATGACAAAAATACATACGTCAAAGTACGAGGAGGTTTGGTGGTACTTACCAGCTCTCCTGCCTCTGCTGGCCTCTGAAATCGTCGAATGTGGTCGAATCTGTGCACGAAAGCCATCGCTGCTGACTGCTGCTGCTCTTTTCTTGCTCTGCACTTTGATCTCATGAAGGTGTAGATGACAATGAGGATGTATTTTCCCCTGTGGTCTATTTTATAGACTACCCCTAGCCTTAGCCTTCATTTCCCGAGTCAGTCTTCCTCATCCAGTGAATTTGTCACTTTATTCGGTTAGTCCATTCTAGCCTTTCTTTCTTATAGAGAGATTGTCTGCAATCTTTTCAGACATTTTCATCCAATCTCTTGAGGGGGCATATCATTCCCATTCTGGGGCAACTCTGTATCAGTTCATATTATCTTCTTTGAAACAACGCGACAAGCCGCATTGTCTCAAAGAGGGGCAAAATGTAGACACCCAAAATTGTCATGTCTAATTAAATAAATATTTTATTTATTTAATTATCTTAAGCCTAATTCTTCTATTAATTAAATAAATCTTTATTTATTTAATTAATTCATTTATCCTCTTCTAGCCTTATTTCTCATTTAAATAAATACATTTATTTATTTAAATTATCCTTTTCCTAAATTAAATAAATATTCTTATTTATTTAATTATCCTACTTCTTCTATTAATTAAATAAATCTTTATTTATTTAATTAATTCATTAGCTTTTTCTACACATGACACATGTCATTCATCTCTTAATTCCTACACTACCTACCTCTTTCATTATTTTATTATTTCTTTTACCTACCCTCTAATCATAACTGACCTCCTTTTACACCTCTCAATCTTATCCCTCCATTTCATATTGTGTCTTCTATATAAGGAGATGCTTCCTTCATTGTCAAACCCTAATGATCATTTTGACTACACTACGATCCTACTTGCAACCACATTCCGTTCTTTGTTGAGCTCTTGTGCATATAAAATCTGAGAGCAAATATATCAAGCAAGATCAATGGAGATAGGAAGAATGGAGATCAAAACCCTATTGGACATGTGATGGTATAATCTTTGTGATTTCATTTGATTTACATTGTCTTAGGTAATCTTCATATGTTATGGTGGATCTTTGTTGATTGTTAGGCTAGGGTTTTGTGGTTGAATTCATTTAGCCTTTCAATCTTGTTATTATTGTTATCCATTTTCACCATATACAATACCAGCGGTATTCAAAAGGGTAGAAAGAAAAAGAAAACCCTCACTAGTACCCTCAACCACACCCAGGAAAACAAGGCAAAAGAAACAGATAGTGAGGCATCCAGAGAAAAAGTTGACTCCTAAAAAAAAGAAGGTAAAAAAAGATATTGCTCCACTGGATAAACTCTTAAGTGAAATAGCAGAAGATGGAAAGTTGAAAAACATTAGCAAACTGTACAACACACTATCTGCTAATGACAAAGTAAGCATAGAAAATAGTGTAATTTTACACTTGGACATTTACAAGAAATTCTTGATGGAAATTATTGATGAAATACCAAATAATTTGTATAGAAGATTAGAAGCCAGAAGGGTAGCCATTGTTGAGCTGGATAAGAAAATAAAAATTGAAAAATTACTTGCAGTGCATCTAGTTAACTCACCTGATGAAATATACAAATTAATCAGTGAGGCTAATCGGACAGTGTTTTCAACCGCTCACCGGCATGTAGCACTGATGGCAGGTAGAGTGAATGAAGTCTCTGAAGAAACAATAGATGCATGGGACATATTCTTTGTAAAAAAAGAGAAACAAGAAGAGCTACTAAGACCTAAAACCATCAGGGTATACCAAAAGGACAAGGATAAGGGGAAAGGTAAGGTAGGTGGACCTCCAAGCCTAAAAATAACTGATAACTTAACCCCACCTCCTTTGGATACTCCACCGGTAGAAACTACAAATAATCAATTGACTACTGAGAGTATGGAGACTCCTCTAGAGGATACAAATCCTGAGTCCAAAATTTTGTACACTGTAAATATAGACACATAGGAAGTAAATGTTGTGGTTTATAGATAAACCACTGAGGATAAGAAGGAAGAAGTGACTACTGAGTCATCGGCTGTAGATGTTGAGGTTGAGGTTGAGGTTAATAACAATATAAAAATGAGTACGAAAAAACCTACTCTAACAGAGCAACCAGAAGAGGACACCACAGGTAAAACAGTAGAAGAACCGATAGATAAAATTGAAAAACAATCAAGAGAACTGGAAATGGATAGTGCAGAGGTACAAACTGAGAAACCTTCTGAAACACAAGTTCAGACAGAGATAGTGCCACCGACTAAAACTGAAAAGCCCAAACCTTTGCTAATAGAAATACAAACATAAACTGACCTACCAGAGGTCGAAACAAGAAAGGTTATCACTACAACCGACAGCATGGATATTGTGAAAATAGTTGGGCAAACATCTGGTACTTCAATGTCATAATTATGGCCTACAAATGTGACAGAGGTCTTATTGGATTCAATAAAGAAGATCACAGAGTGCAATGCACAAGCCTATGAGGCTATAGATGATACAATCCCTATTCTTAAATTGGTAGCACCTAAATGCATAGTGGATAATACAGATTCTTTAGGTCAACTAGACACACTGTCTAAGTTCATCACCGGCAATATTTTGATAGTTGATCAAATCAATGAAGACACATTCAAAGAAAGGATGAATAAGGAGAAAGAAAAATTCTTTGAGGAAATTTTGAAGAAGAGTAAGGAGAAAATGGACACCTTATTACCGGAACTTGGAAAAACAATTTTGGATTTTAAGAAAATGTACAGGGATACTTGCAAAACAGACATCTTGACACAGGATATAGATTCAGAGATCAGCAAAACTCAAACTAAAATAAACAATATTGTTGACAATCTGATAGGTACATCTGATTCATTTTTGGAGATAGAAAAGAAAATTACAAATCTTGAAGAGAAAATTGAGAAGTTAGAGAAGGATAAAGAAAGAATAAAGGATAAGGCAAAAAGCTTAAAATGTAAACTTGGTCCTAAACTATATTACCTCATTTCTTTGAGAAAAAAAATCTCTAAGGCTCTGGTTCCCACACTTAAGACACCGGAACAGAAAATGCACATACTCACCGGTACAACTTAGAGAACACAAGAGGCATTACAGGAAAACAAAAGATTCAACGATAGCTTAAATCTGGTTTTGGCAGATATATTCTAGATTGTAACCCACCGGTTACAAAAATCTAGGTAGGAATCACACTCCACTGACAGCGAATGACAACCTTTTCCATTGATGTCAAAGGGGGAGTAGTGTGATGAGAAAAATGATCAGAACAGGACATCATTAGCTCAAGGGGAGCACACATTTTTGGGCACACAGTTTTGGTAAGACAATTTTGGCAAACCATTGTTGGATATATTCTTTTTGGATTTTTCTCATGAGTGTTGCCATCAATGCCAAAGGGGGAGATTGTTGGCAAATGCACACTCCAATGAGAAATTGTAGGTGATTGAAGGTATTGTCATTGATGGCAACCTTACAATCATGTGATACAGACAAGAAGACTCAGGCACTGGCACCGACAGACTCTACACTGGCATATAGTTCACCGGCACCCAAAAGATTGATTACCGGCATCTTGGTCGACAACAATTTTGTATAAACATATTTTGTAATTAATTGTAAAATCTTTTGTAAGCCGACATGGCAGATTGTAATATGACTCATATATATATGAGATCATTGTAGATCATTTAGGATATGATATGACGCAATTGGTGAAAGGAATATAACAGACCTAATGTGCGAATTATTAGGTTAAGGGTTTATGTATATTGCAGAGCTTAAACCGGTACTGAATCTAGCATAGCAGATGCTAATCTAAAGTAGTACAAGACATTGGATTAGTATAATCCATTTTTGTAAGTCAGTGTGACTTCTTTTGTAACTGAGCAGTGAGCTCTAGGCACTTGGCCTTCCTACATGTGTAGGCCCCTATTGTAAGCAGTAATATTCTCTTATTGGCCAATAAGTGAATATTGTGGGTCACAAATCCCACCGAGGTTTTTCCCACACCAGGTTTTCTCATTAAAATATTGTGTTATGGTGTGTTTTTCATGTTGTGGTTGTTGTTCTTATTTGCTGCATTATTTATGGTTTACCGGTACATAGTTTTAATATGTTTTTCATATTATAAGTTAAGAAAATTATTATACCGGTCAGATACTGATTCACCCCCCCCCCCTCTCAATATCTTTGGGAATCCTAAAAAATAGATAGTTATAGGTTCCTTGCATTTTACCTTTATGTCCTTCAACATTTTCTTAAGCCATAATACTTGTGTACAATTAGTTGTTGCTGCAACATATTCTAATTCTACTGTTGATAAAGATGTGAAACTTTGTTTCTTACTCAACCAAGAAATTAGTCTACTTCCAAGAAAAAATGCTCCATCGGTGGTGCTTTTTCTATCATCCACATCTCCTGCCCAATTTGCATCTGTGTATGCACATAATTCAAAGTTTTCATCTCTAGGATACCATAAGCCAAGATTTGCAGTGCCTTGTAAGTACCAGAAAATCCTTTTTATAGATGATTCAGGATTTTCTCTAAGATTACTCTAAAATCTTGAAACAATACATACTACATTCATAATATTAGGTCTTGTTTGTGTCAAATACAGTAAACCTCCTATCATAGATTTGTACCTAGTCAGATTAATAGGTGTAGATTCATCCCTTAGTGATAATTTGTCATTTGTAGTCATAGGTGTGCTTACCAGTTTAGAGTTTTCCATCCCAAATTTCTTTAGTAACTCCTTCAAGTACTTAGATTCACTCAATAATATACCTTTATCAGTCTGTGAAATCTACAATCCTAAAAAGAATTTTATCTCTCCGATCATAGACATTTCAAATTCTTGTTGCATTTTAATAGAAAAGTTTTTACATAAACCATCTTCTCCTCCAAAGATTATATCATCAACAAAAAATTTTATAACCAAGATGTCATCATTAGTTACTTTATAGTATAAGTTACTGTCAGCATTACCTTTAGAAAAACCAATCTTCAAAAGATATTTATCCAATATAGCATACCAAGCTCTTGGAGCTTGCTTCAATCCATACAAATCTTTCCTTAACCTACAAACCATATCTTTATTATCTTTCAAAGAAAATCCATCAGGTTTCTCAATGTAAACTTCTTCTTCAAGATCTCCATTCAGAAATGCACATTTAATATCCATTTGATATACTTTGTAGTTCTTGTGTGCTGCAAAAGCCAAGAATAATCTAACTACCTCAATTCTAGCTACTGGTGCAAAGATTTCATTATAATCAATTCCTTCTTTCTAAGAATATCCCTTACACACTAGTCTTGCTTTATTTCTAATTACCTTACCGTCTTCATTAAGTTTGTTTCTAAATACCCATTTTGTTCCAATTACATTTTTGTCTTTAGGCCGGGGAACTAATGTCCATGTGTTATTCTTTTCAATTTGTTCTAATTCTTCTTCCATAGATTTAATCCAATGTTTATCTTCACATGCCTCATTAATTGATGGTGGTTCAATTTGAGAAATAAGACATACCTCTTCATTTTCCAGTCTACCTCATGTCATAACTCCTTGATACTTCTTCCCAATTATCTGATTTTCAGAGTGGTTCAATCTTACATACCAAGGTGTCTTTGTTTGCTACAATTCCTCACTTACAGTGGAATTTTTCAAATGATACCAGTGTAACTGGATCTTCATTTTGTACCGGTGGGTTCAATGTAAGTTCATTTGTCAGTATCTATGTTGCTGGTTTAGAGTCTATATACCTTGAAGCTCCTCTAAACTATTCATCAATTCTCACATTTGTACTCTCAACAATTTTTTGCAATCTTTTGTTAAAACATCTATATGCTTTTCTCTTAGATGAATAACCAAGAAATATTCCTTCATCACTTCTAGGATCAAACATGCCAATATACTCATATATTCTAATATAACATTTACTTCCAAATATTTTGAAATATTTAAGAGTAGTAGTAATGCCAAACCATAGTTCATGAGGGGTCTTACCAGTTTCACCTTTGATGTGAAGTTTGTTGAATGTATAAATTGTTGTACTCACTGCATCTCTCCAATATACATGTGGTAGATTTGCTTTAGATAACATACTTTTATCTGCATCCAAGATAGTTCTATTTTTCCTTTCTACAACTCCATTCTGCTGTGGTGTCCGGGGTGCTGATAATTGTCTTCTGATTCCATTTACTTCATAGAATGTATTAAATTCCTTAAATGTAAATTCACCTCCTTGATCTGATCTCAGACATTTTATTTTCTTACCAGTTTCATTTTCTACCATTGCTTTCAATAGTTTGAATTTCCCAAGTGCTTCTGATTTTTCTCTGAGAAAAGTAACCCAACACATTCTAGAATAGTCATCAATGATTAGCATGAAATATCTATCACCTTGTAAGCTTTTAGTTCTAGCTGGACCACATAAATCAGTGTGAATTAAGTCAAGAGCATTATTGGATTTTTCTGGAATACTTTTAAAAGATGCTCTAACTTGTTTTCCAAATTGACATTCCTTACATACCAGATTGTGAGGTTTAACAATCTTAGGTAAATCTCTAACTGCCTTAGTTGTACTGATTTTCACAATGCAATCAAAATTTACATGACAGAGTCTCTTATGCCATAGCCAACTTTCATCAATATGTGCAAACAAGCATGTCTTTTCACTATTATTCAAATGAAAGATGTTACCTCTAGTTTGATTACCAGTTGTAATTTCAAAACCAGTTCTATTCATAATTTTGCATTTTCCATTCTTGAATTGTAACTTAAATCCTTTTTCAACTAATTGACCAACACTCATAAGATTATGTTTTAAACCTTCTACATAGTAAACATTGTTGGTATTATGCTTACCATCAAGAGATATAGTACCTTTTCATTTTATCAAATAAGCTTTATCATCTCCAAATCTTACTAAACCTCCATTATATTCCTGAAAGTTCAATAATTTACTTTTATCACCAGTAATATGATGTGAACATCCTGAATCAATAATCCATTCATCCTTAACTTCAACTTTAGCTACCAGGGTCTGCTCTACCAGTTGAATAGTAGGTGTGGGTTGATCTTCTATTATAGCAACAAAAACCCATCCATTGTCTGCCAGATCCTCATCAAAATCATCAGTGACTCATTCATCAGCAAGATAACAAGATTTATCTTTATTCTTCTTAAATATGTATCTCTGGTATTCAAGGTTAGGCTTGTATGTTCTTCTATCTTCTTCTATTAATATAGCATGTCTATCAGGGCATCTTGAAGCCATATGACCAATCTTATTATAGTTAAAATATTTAAAGGGTGCTTTACCTTCACACTTACTTCCAAATGGACCTTTAGGTTTTTTTCTTGCAAATAGTGCTTCAAGTTCTTCAAGTTCTCTTGCATAAAAGGATTTCCAATCAGATTTGTCAAATGATGGTGCAGATGATGTTGATGCCTTAAAAGATAAATCTATCTTTATAGTAGGGATAGGACCAAATTCCTCAATTTCATAAGCTGAAAGTTTTCCAATCAATGTATCTCTAGTTACTGATGTATTAGGCATTGTTCTTAACTCATTTATAGCAGTAACTTTCATTTTGTATGCCAGTGGAAATCCTCTTAAAATTTTTGAAACAATTTCATTTTCACTTAAGGTTCCTCCACAACATTTAATACCCAAAACAATTTCATTTACTCTTTCCATAAAGTAGAAATCCTTTCATCTTCTTCCATTTTCAGATTTTCATACCTGACTCAGAAGCTTTCAAGTTTTGCAATTTTGACTGTGGAATCTCCTTCATTCAATGTTTCGAAATGATCCCAAATAGATTTAGCAGTAGATCTATCTGATAATCCCATGATTTGTTGATCTGATAATGCGTTGAAAAGTGCTTCTCTTGCTTTAGAATCATTTTCCTAATCTTTTCCTAAGGTAGGTGGATTAGGTTGATTCTGAGTAGGAGCAATATAGCCATTCTTTGTAACTTCCCAGATGTCCTTCCCAATGCAGTTTAGATGTGTCTCCATCCTGATCTTCCATATCCCATAGTTGGTTCCATCAAGTTTAGGACTGTCCTTCCTGAAATAGTTAGTAGACATTGGATCTCCTTAAGCTGTTAAACTTCTGCAAAAAGAGGACTAGGCTCTAATACCAATTGTTAGATCCTGGAGACAAATGAGAGGGGGGGTGAATTAGTTGTCTAATAAATTTAAACCAAAAAACAACTTATCCAAACCAAATGCTTAATATTAAACCAAACTTTATGCCGGTAGACGGGTATCAGTTAATTGCAGTACCAGTGAAGATTAATGCATGAAACAGAAAGACAATAACATCCACAATAGATAACACCAATATTTGTACATGGAAACCCTGTAAGGGGAAAAACCATGATGGGAAACCTTACCCACAATCAGATGAAAGGCCAAGCGCCTAGAGCTCACTGCTCAAACAAAAATAGGAGTCACACTGACTACAATTAGATGGTTAAATCCAATAATAATGTACTACTCAAAATAGCATCTTCATATGTTGGATTCAGTACCGGTGTAGTTCTAATATGCCTTCACAAAAACCTTCCTTCAACCTTCAAATGATGTTTGTGTGTATAGGTGTATAGGTCTTCTTATTCTTGCATATACCTTCTTACAATTCCTTCCTTCAATCGCTTATCGATCTTACAAATAAGATCTTACATATATACCATAACCTAAGACCAATTTTAGTAGGTCAGCTCTAAAAGATATTACAATAAAAACAATTTACAAATAAATCAATAACCGATGCAATAACAGATACAATATGTCAACTTAATGCATTTACAACAATAATAAATCATCTCCAAGGCGTGTCATGCTGATCTAGAATAGATAAGCCTGTCGATGCTTATTCTGGACCTATTTGTCGGTAACAACAAATATGCAAACACAAATATACCAATGAATAAATCTCCAAGACAAAGGGTCCAAATGATGTCTTCAACATAACCAAGTGTTTTCCATGTCATTCCAAGTGTCGGTGAACATTATATCTTGTTAGTGAACATTGCCAGTTCTCCAAAGTGCCAGAGTTGATAGGTGTTAATAGGTGTTGACATCAATGACAAAACCATATCACCATATCCAAAATACCAACAGTTGATCCTATCAAATAATTCTTGATGTAGTAAATACAAATTGAACCAAAGTTACTCTACAATTGTTGCAGCTACCTACTATTGGAGGACAATTTAATTTGTCCAACATATTCCCCTCCATAAGATACAATTGGGAGAAATTCTTCATTCCATTGAAAGGTAGGAGATCTTGCAAAAACATGTGGAAGGAGTTGAAGTGATGGAATAAGTATAAAAGGTCATGCAAGAGAATTATCTAGAAGCAAAAAGGGATACATCTCATCCTCCACAAAAATTAAAGTTTTGGCTTGATACTTTCAAAGATTAGTCATCCCAAATGGTGAAGTGGGAAAAATAAAAAGCATTAGACCATGTGAATACCAAGAGATTAGAATATGCCTCAAGTAGATGTGCTAAGGCATACAACACCTTTTTATAAGATATTAAGTTTTTTCATAAGTGTTTGAAGGATAACACTATTCTCTATCAATTCTGTTTAAAGTGGCCAGTGTCTACTAAACATATTAAGGGTCAAATTAACTCCATTGACTCACAATTAACTCTAGCAACTGATAATTATGAATCTATGAATGATAAGGATGGTTTCATCAAGGCATAAATGTATGGTCTTTACTCTCAATGAAAACAACTTGTAGACGAAAGAGATAACTTCAAAGGGGAGGTTGGAAAATTGAGGGAAGTGGTGGACATAAGGTTAGCTTCCCTAATTAGTACTTTGACAGAAGCATAGAATCTTGTATAAAAGATGAGGCTACCAAACTCTATTAAGAAAAAAAAGGACCTATATATGCATTTTGAATTCCAATAACACCTTTTGGTCTTTTCAAAGAAGAAACTGGACACATCTTCTGCCCATCTAAAGGTATTATACAAGCAAATTTTACCCTAAGTAGGAGGATTGTTGTAAATAAGAATTTTTTTCCTTTGTATAAACATCTAGAGGTTAACTATACCGATTTTGGTTTTTGGTCAAGGTGTTATCAACATAGAATTAGTTTTTGGGGGCATCTCCGTCTTAGGGGGAGTGTTTTTGGCATATTTTATACAGTAATGGGAAGTATATGAACGTAGATCTTATGCTCTTTTTTATTGATGTCAAAGGGGAGAGAAAAATGCAGCATCTGATACAGGGTGTTTCCATTGATTACAAAGGGGGATATTGTTGATAAGTTGTCATTAATGTCAACTGAGGGACTATTGTGTATATATTTTATCAAAAAAGGTCAATAGAGATGGTATCATGGTAAAATATTAAGATGAGGATTATAAGTATTCAAATAACGATAATGATCAGTATAAAGGTGAAAAGTGATGTTCAAGAACAATGATGTTTCTAAGATAATAATGTTGAATGATAAATATGTGGTGATGATAAGAATGTTGATTAGTAGTAAGGTTATGATGAAGTTAAGGAGTAAGTTCCATTTTTGTACACAAGTTCATGTTCGTTCTATTATGTTATGTATTTTATCATTTTTTAATTATTATGTATGATGTGTATATGGGAACACATGTTTGGGGAAGTTTTAATGTTACTCATAGTGATACCTTGTCAGTATGATATACTCCATATAGTTAGAATGTCAAAAAGTTGGCCAAGGCACTCATAATACATATCCTAAGGTTGAGAGATAATATTTTGGTTCACATTGCTCCACACAATAAGGTATCATTTCAAACTATGAAGACAATACAAACTAGTTAACATGGGAAATTGAAATGGTTCAAATTAATTCATGTAAAAATTTTCTCATGTGGTTTTGAGGATATGATGTCCAAAGGATGTTATTCTAGAGTTCCATAGGTTTTGTTTCCAAGGTGCTAATTTGATACAATGAATTGAAATGCTCTATTTCTCATATGTGTAATTGACTTAATGTTGGTGGTAGCTTAAAATAGTGTGAAATAGTAACAAGAAAGTCTAGAGATGTTTAGTGAGTCCTATAACACTCATTTCATGATCTGTATGGTTTTATTTTTGTTCCCCCGGTATCGAAATCAATTTTATTTTAGTGATATATGCTCAAAAGGCTGACTTGGCTTGATAGTTGGGTTTGCAGATAATGAATAGACCTTGTATTAAGAATTGTGATATATGCCAAATTGATAAGATGGTGTTGGGGTAAATTAAGCCCTTTGTATGGTCCACTAAAACCTATTTTTCTTGGTTCATGTGTTTTGAAGTTGACTTGTGTGATATCACACGTTTCATCCAAAAGGTCACCTTGTGGCTGACCTAGTTGATGTTTTGAGGAGTTGCAAAGAATATAAAGGGAAGATAAAATAAGGATCAAAGATTATGAGAGTTGTGAAATGAGTGGAAAATATATACACTTCAATGCCTTAGTCAATAGAGTGTATTATATACAAATATGTCATCTTCTTTTGTAAAATTATTGTAATCTTTGGTGGTTGTGAGCTCCTTTGGTGTAGCCATAAATTTTTTAGGGAGTGTATGCTTCCTTATGGGATCATCCCATTAAATTTTATTGTAACCTATTTATCTTTTGTGAGGCAGGATTTGGGTAGTAGACCTGAGCAACATTTCTCGCTGTGGTTTTTTCCCTATGGGGTTTTTCACATAAATCTAGTGTTATTGTGGTGTGCATTTGTGTTCACTATGTTTTCATTTTTTAATCATCTATGAGAATTGAGTAGCTAATTAGAGGGAAATATTTTAATTAGGATTGATTCACCCCTCACCTACCTCTCAATATTTGGGCGTGTTCAATAGTTGCAATAAAAAATATGAGGTAAAATCTGCATTATGTGAATTCTTTGATTATGACAATTTAATGTAAATAACAATGTTAAAATATAGAGATATGAGGAGATGAGAAATGATGTTTCAACAATAGAGAAAGAGGATATTTTAGAGGTAATTAATATTTTTAATTTTTTGATAATGTTGATAATGAAGTTGATTTTGGTTTGAATGAAATAATAAAGGAATATGAAGAAAGAGAAGTGGTTAAGTATAGGAAAAATATGTCACAAGTTTAAGTACAAAAAAATATTATTTATTTAATTGATGTGTAGAAATATGAGTGTGAAAAAGAAATAGGTATGAAATAAAAAATATAATTCTTTAATTTCCATGTCATTATTAACGTTGATTTGTATGCACAAGTTGAAGATGATGAAGTAGAGTGGGAAGATGAACCATGGTGGGTTTTATATTACATTGAGTTAATTTTTATAAAGGGAGAAATAGGAGAGAAATGAAAGAAGGAAGACAAAGAAGAGTTCAAAATAGAGTGAAGAAGAAGAAGAAAGGGATGGATAAAGAAGACAAGTGGATAAAGGGAAGACATAATATTTTGAAATGTTCATGAGTTTTAACTCATGGAAAAATTTCACTTACCTTGAGTGTTTGATGCAAAAGCTTCTAGGGGTATATGAAAATTTTGTATCACCAAAAAAATTATATAAATATTAAAGTTTGTTTTGTTTGATTTTTTTTAGTCACAGATAAGATTTTCAATACTTGGTTCAACACACTTTCAAAGCAACAAATCAAATTATTTTATTTGGTAGTGCAATATGGTAAAAATCTCAATTCCATGGCTTAAATAAGGGGCTTAAACTTACACAAATGTTGTATTTTTATGTAGCTTATAAAATATGTAAATTATAATTTATTAAATGCATATTTACTATGCAAATATATAACCAAATGTCGAGGATGAAAACAAAACACCCAAGTTTGGGAAATTAATTTTGATTATAAATTTTGGTCAGAGACAAACTCCAATGCCTATGTACAATGATTAATCATATTTGGGTACCAAACTTGTTATAGGAGGGACAACAAGCATGAGAGAGTTGCATTCATGCATGCAATTTTTTCTAGTTTGTAGACAAGAAATCAAGAGAATTTTGAACACCATTTATGGAGTATATTTGGATACCATTATTGAGGGCCAAGATGTGTAGACACATAAAATTGTCCTCACTTAATTAAATAAATATTTTATTTATTTCATTTTTTACTCCTAATTCCTCTATTAATTAAATAGATATTATTTAATTAATTAATTCATAAATATTTTCCTCTATTATTTAAATAAATGTATATATTTATCTACCTAATTCATTAAACTCCTATTCCCTTTCATAAATTCATTTGCAAATAAATTCCTAATCTTCACCATTTCATAAAGTCATTTAATTTATCCCTTTCAAACTCCACCAATCACATTTATTCAACAAATGTAGGATAAATAGAATGTATCTCTCCATTTCATTTCTTTATCCCACATCCTTCCCAAAACTTGGATCTCCCATGAGGACAGCTATAAAAGCCACTTTTCCCTCTCAATTTTAGGGCTCTCTCTCACTTCTTTGAAAATTGAATTCTTTCATGCTATTTGAGATAATTTGCGTGCTTTTAAGAACCCTAGAAATCTTCACATTTTCATTAATATCTTGATCCAACTCTATTCTCCCATGGCCTCTTGTGCATTGTGCTTGCAAATCTGAGAGTAATTGCAACTGAATACAATTTCTTGAGGAAGAGATCCATCGTTATGATATTTGATTAATCTGGATTTCCACACACCAATTGCATTTGATTGGAAGTTTCTAAAGCCTTTTCAAAAATCCATTCAATAGTACAACTTGTAAATCATCACAGCCATGACATCATTTTATTTAAAGAGTTTTGTTAAAGAGTTTGTGCATTGTTTTCTATTTTGAAAGTTACTTCAATATTTTCTAAAATCTTACGCAACAAATGGCATTTGTTTGAAGGTTTCTAAATCCTTATCATCCGTTTATTTTTTGATAGTTTGAAAGCCATTTCCACAAATCTAATTTGGGCATATCCTACAATGATGACATTCAATGCTACCACCTTGCACATACCCTACAATAATTTAATTTCATTCGTTGAGATAAAATCTCTTCGAGGGACTTTGTCAAACAATCAGGTATGTTGCCTCATTCTACCAAACACTCTGACATTGTTTGTGCTTTTATATTTTGCATGAAATTTTATCAGTTTATTGCATGTCAACAATAATTCATTGTTTATATGCTATGGGTGATCTTTGAGGCATCCCTATCAACACAATTCACATGCCTTTTTGTGATTAGCTTTGGGTTTCAGTTTTATTTTTCAGGTTGGTTTTAGTTTGAACAATTATTTTTCAATTTAGATTTAGTTTAAATGGTTATTTTTTAGCTTATATTTAGTTTTAAATAGCTATTTTTAGTTTGGCTTTTGGGTTTTGGACTAATCCCAATAGACTAACAAGTTGTGCAGCTTGTTCTCGTATGTCAAAGACTCGGAGATAAAACTACTAACGATTTGTGGATGCATATTTGGTTATTTTTTAATACATGACTTGCATTTTGTTTTATAAATGGTGAATGAACCCTTTCTTGTCGTATATTACTTCAAATTTTGTTTGGTTCTTAAAAAAGACCCAAGTGTTTGATAATTTTTGGTGTGTTTGCACACTTCTGTATTCATTTTAGTATATCCCAAGATAGTGCATGAGTATCCTCTCCCCTTGAATTCATGAATCTTGAGTGAAAGAAAAAGTGTTCCTATCTTCTTGTAGAGAGCATGATGCCTTGGTGGGAAAAAAGGTACTCACTCCAAGGGAACAACTCAAAGTGGTTCTTTCCCTTGGTCCTATATATAATTTTGACTTAGGTGAAATGTAATGCCCACCAAAATACCCTAGAGAAATACACCAACTTACATGAGATTAGAGAATTTTTTTTTTAAATCATTTACTAATGCAGCCATATAACTAACTACTCATAAGTATAACACAATTCTTAACAAGATAGCATTTAATCTTCATGATAATAATCACAAGAGCATGTATCACAAGCAAAAAAGAACATAAATATCATTCCCTAAGGCATATCAATGTCATTACCTAAACCTATCCTTAAGCAATGACATAACTATTGGCATTATTAGCATTAAGTTGTCATTGATGTCAACTGGTTTGGCATGGTCACTAGTGAGTAAGAAGTGGTGACCGATATAGGAGAAGTAAGACATGATGATGTCAGTCCATATGTGAGTAAGAAGATAGAAGGAAGGTTATCGGTACACATGAATTGTGTCATCTTCTGGTAAAGCAGGCTCACCAGTAAGGCCAGCAAGCAAGAAAAAGAAGAACTGAAGGATGTAAACCAAGAAGATTAATGTTGTCGGTAAATGGACTGAGTAGAAGGACCAACATGTTTGATGGAAGGCCAAGTTGATCAACCAATAGAAAAGAGGTATGTAGGTATGAAGGCCCACCGATGGAGTTAGGTTATACTGGTAAGGTGACTTGAACAAGTAGTCAATCTTGGTCATCAAAGAATGTCAAACCGACATGGAAAACCAAGAAGAGGAGGATTTCGACAAAGATGATAGCTGGAAGCTAGGTGGTGATCATGCACAGGTCAGTCAAGTGTGCATCAACATAACAGTTAGCAAGGAGGTCAAATTTTATGAAGAACCCGCAAGTCATGGGAGGATGGCAGAAGATTGCGACTTGAGGAAGAAAAGCTGGCAAGAAATTGAACTTATCCTACAAGAAGATATGATCTTCGTACCCGTTCACTGAAGGAAACAATCGAACCATTAATGGCGTGTGATAGAGAAATGCAAAAAATCATGGTACAAACCTCCAGATATAGAAAACTTACATTGAAATGTGAGGTGTTGGTGGTGTTGATCAATGAAATGCAGATCATCTCTCTGGAAAAGCGGATATGATCAAATCCAATATGGATTGAGTTGGTGAAGGAAAAACCTAACATGACACTATTTGAATGTTGTTTTAGCGAGAACCCTAGAAGATAAATATGTGAGCTCGAGACTAAAATCAGTTGATGCTTGATGCGAAGAGTGAGAGAGAAGAAAGCTTGAGAAAGGGGAAAGATCATCTTGCTTAGAGTTTATTCTAATAAATTTGCAGAGTGAGTTAGCAGAATAATCGGTGAGAGGGTCTAACCGATAGAGATAAAGTAATTGGTAAAGTATTGCAGGTCTAATAGTTAAGCTAACCGGTGAGGTGTGATTGGTCAAGAAGGCATCTGAGAGCGATATAGTGTGGTGTGAGGCTAAGGGAGATAGAAGAGAGGCTAGGAGTAACCAGTGAGTGATCAGAGAGAGTAATTTGATAACTGACAATGTGCGAACTAGTGAAGAAGAGGAGGTTGTTAACTAGCAAAAATATATTGATTAGGTGTTGTAGAACTCATTTACAACCAGGTGCTATAACTGTATCAAAATTATATTTCATATACATCACCAAGTTTAAGCTTGGTGCAGGGGTTGGTGCTCCTTAGGTTGGTGCCCTAAATCTTTGTAATCCATCATTTCATTGTGAGGCTAGATTGGAGCAGTAGACTCCAGCAGCATTTCTCACTGAGGGTTTTTCCATATTGGGTTTTCCTCGTACATCTGGTGTTGTGGGTTGCATTTGTGTGTTTGCCTCCTTTGATACCCACATTTGTCTAACTAGTTTTATTGTTTAGTGCTTAGGGTGATAACCAGTATACCAAGGCTATTTAAAAAGAAAAATAATTTAGGAACCACTGATTCACCCCCCTCTCAGTGGTACATTGTGTTCAACAATTGGTATCAAAGCCTAGGTTCCTAGTTGATTAAAGCTTGGGTAGATTCTGATCTTAGAACATAATGACAAGAAATGAGTCTACCTCCTCAAAAGCCCCCATGTTTGATGGATCTAACTATGCCTTCTAGAACATAAGAATGGATACCTATATTTCCTCCCTTGGTTTTGATGTGTGGATATCTATCAGGAATGGGTATATTGTCCCTAGTGTTCCTCCCATCGATCTGGATGCCAAGAAGAGTATGAGAATAATGCAAAGGCTAAACATGTTATCTTAAGTGGGTTGTTTGATAATGAGTTTGTCAAGGTCATGCATTGTGCATCCACCAAGGAGACTTGGGACAAAATGCAAAGGTTTTGAAGGAGATGTAAAAGTCAAAGAGGCCAAGCTGCAAGCACTAAGGGGTCAACTTGAAGGCATCAAGATGAAGGATGAAGAAAATATTATAGACTACCTTCATAGAATAGATGAAACTGTCAACACCATCAGAGGACTTGGAGATTACAGATGAGATTCTTGTCAAGAAGGAACTTAGATCTCTCACACCTAAGTATGAAACTAAGGTTTTTGCCATAGAGGAAGCTAGGAATCTAAAGATCTTCACAATGGATGAGCTATTTGGCTCACTAACAACATATAAAATGAGAACAATCAGTGAAGAATCCTCAAGGAAAGAGGCAACATTCAACTCCACCAAAAAGGGCAAGGAAGAGCTTGCTCATAAAGGATCCAGTGAAGATTCAGATGCAGAGGTAGAAAACTTTGTCGGAAAGCTCAAGAGAGGATCCAACAAGTATAAAGGAAAGTTACCACTCAAATGTTTCAACTATGGTAAAGTTGGACACTTTGTTGCAAAATGTCCTTATAATGAAACCGGTGGAGATGAGTCAAGAAGTTTTAGCAAATCTACTAGTAAAGACAAAGAAATAAATGTCTACCGGCAAGGAAGAAGAGGCTACCAGAAACTGAATAGTCTATACACTTTGGAGGATGATGCCATGGATGAAGAAAGTGCTTTAGAAGATGACTACCATGAGAATGAAAGAGAAGTTAATCTCTTTATGGAACTTGATGAACTAGTTGATGAGGAAGAAGAAGACATTGAGGCCGAAGTGGATCTAGAAGGTGAGCTCATAAGTTCTCTTGAGGAGCTAAGTAAAACAAGAGGAGAACTCAAGAAGTTTGAGCTTGCTGTAGTAGATGAACAAGGACTCTTGAAGCAATACCTGGATCGGTCCAATCAAGTTATATCTAACTTGAAACTCCAATTGGCAGAAGACAAGAGGATATGTGAAGTTACATCCTCTTATCTGATGAAGAAGGAAAAGGAGCATGAAAATATGGAAGTAGATATAGTGAAGCTCAGAAAGGAGCTTGAAAAAAGTAAGGAAGAAATGAAAGTGAGAAGCAAATATGAAGGCAACACCAAAGCCTTGGACAAGATGTTGAGCAAACAGAAGCCATCTAAAGATACCGGTGGCTTAGGATTTGAAGAAGGACAAAGTTCAAACAAAAAGGACACATCCAGTAAGGAGATACAGTTCACTTTTTCAAGTGAAGGTGAAGAGAAGAAGACATTCACAGTAAGCAAGGATGTTGGTAAGAAGATATATGCAGATGTTGTTAGAAACCGCCACACAAACTGGTATACACAATCAATGAACTGAAAGCCACACTCAATGTACAAACATGTATATCCAAGGAGAAATGCAAGAGTTGATCATGAAGGATTTGGCACCATGAAAGGAAGACCCCCGGTGAGGCAGTCATTTGTAGAACCAAGGCAAACTAACCGGTATGTTCCAAAATTTTATGGTTATTGTTACCGGTGTAAAAAATTTGGACATAGGATAACTGACTGTAGATTAACCAATAATCCCACTATGAGTTATGAAAGTAGAAATCCATTTAATGCACTCTTGGATATGAATGTTGTTTGTTATCAGTGCAATGGATTTGGTCATAGGAGTTTTGAATGTAGGAAGAATAAACTGATGTCCTACAATAGTTTCAAAGATTCATCCTTAAATGAAAATGTGAAATACTATAATTGTCAAGAGTTTGGACATATAGCAAAGTTTTATAAAAATAGGAAAATCAAGCAGAAGAGGACAGACCTTGATCAAGAACCGATAGATAAACTGGAGCACAAAATAGAAGCTAACAAGAAGAAGGAAACCAAACCGGTATGGGTTGAGAAAGAAAAGGACAAGGCAGCATCAAGTCTGATAGTACAAACTGCCTTACATGCTGAAAGAAAAAATCTATGGGTTGTAGATAGTGGTTGGTCCAACCACATGATCGGTGATAAAAAGAAATTTATCAAGCTTGAATATTGGAATGGTGGTTCAGTAAGATTCAAAGACAACTCATCTATCAAAATAAAGGGAAAAGGTACTCTAAATATTGATAGAAAACTGAAGGCACGTGATGTATGTTATGTGGAAGGCCTAAAGCACAAAATGTTGAGTGTGAGTCAGATGTGTGACAAAGGTTACAAATTCACCTTTGATTCTATCGGCTGCCAGATAAAGAAAGAGAGTACTAGTCAGACTGTAGTCGAAGGAAAGAGGACAAATGGTAATGTATACAGTTTGAAAGAATATTTTGAATCCCAATGTGTGTTGGGACAAGTGGATGAAAGTTGGTTGTGGCACAAAAGATTAGGCCACATAAATTTTGATAACTTAGTTGCAGTTAGAAAAAATGGGTGTGTAAGAAATATTCTACCCATTATCAAACCAGTAAGCACATTTTGTGATGAATGTGTGAAAGGGAAGCAGACTAAGGTGAGCTTCAGAACAAAAGAACACAACACCTCAAGACCACTTGAAATTGTACATACAAATATATGTGGTCCAACTAGGACAAGAGATCTTGTTGGTGAAAGATATTTTATGGTCTTCATTGATGACTACTCAAGAATGACATGGGTAACTTTCCTACAAGATAAATCAAAAGCATTTGACAGATTCAAGATCTTTAAGAAAATGGTGGAGAAGGAAAGTGGGTGCAAGCTAAAATGTCTAAGATCAGACTGGGGTGGAGAGTTCACATCAAATGAGTTTGAATATTACTATGAAAGACATGGAATTAAAAGGAAATACTCAGCCCCTAGGA
Organism: Cryptomeria japonica; assembly: GCF_030272615.1. Classification (NCBI taxonomy): domain Eukaryota; kingdom Viridiplantae; phylum Streptophyta; class Pinopsida; order Cupressales; family Cupressaceae; genus Cryptomeria; species Cryptomeria japonica. The sequence goes on from NC_081412.1 coordinate 259,945,637, forward strand.
CACCACAACAAAATGGTGTGGTAAAAAGGAAGAACATGATAGTCAAGGAGATGGCCAAAACCATGTTGAATGAGGCTAGTTTATTGGACATATATTGGAAGGAAGTAGTTCATACTGCTGCATATACCTTAAATTGGGTTCAACTAAGAACAAACAACAAAATGACACCTTATGAGTTGTGGTATAACCAGAAACCACCAGTCAAACACTTTAAGGTATTTGGAAGCAAGTGTTTTATCAAGAGAGATATGGATGGTCTAGGTAGTTTTGATTCCAAGAACGATGAAGGAATATTCCTCGATTACTCATCTAACAACAAGGCCTATAAATGCTACAACAAAAGACTAATAAGAGTCATTGAGAGTGTGCATGTAAGAGTTGATGAGGATATGCACAAAGGAAGACAATCATAGGTAAATCAGTATGATGATTCTGATGATGAAGGTTAGGAAGCTCAGACAGACAATGAACTAGAAGAAGCATCCAAAAAGGCTCCTAACTGGTATGTGCAAATGAACCACCCAGAAGAGAAGATTCTAGGAAATAAGAGTGATGGTGTACAGACTAGGAGAAGACTTGCCAGGAATAATGAACAAGTCAACTTCTGCCTCATGACTGAAGTAGAACCTAAAACCTTCAAGAGGCCAACAAAAGTTAGAAATGGATGGATGCCATGGAAGAAGAGTTGTATCAGATTGAGAAGAACAAGACTTGGGAATTAGTCTCTAGAGCGGAAGACAAGAACATCATTGGAACCAAATGGGTCTACCAGAATAAGATGAATGAAGAAGGTAAAATTGTTAGGCATAAAGCTAGACTTGTGTGCAAGGGTTACTCTCAAGTAGAGGGCATTGATTTTGAAGAAACATTTGTTAGGGTTCCCACAGATACTGAGAGGGGGGGGTGAATCAGTATCTGACCGGTAATATAATTTTCTTAAAACTGAATATGCAGAACATAAAATAACAGTATACTGGTATGCAAGAATTAATGCAAATAACATAATCAAAAACATCCACATGAAAAGAACACCATAACACAAGATGTTTAACGAGGAAACCCGATGTGGGAAAAACCTCACTGGGATTTGTGACCCACAATATTCACTTACTGGCCAATAAGAGAATATTACTTACAATAGGGGCCTGCACATGCAGGAAGGCCAACTGCCTAGAGCTCACTGCTCAATAAGAAGTCACACTGACTTACAATGAGGATTTACACAAATCCAATATTCTGTACTGCTTTACAATAGCATCTTCAATGCCAGATTCAGTACCAGTTCTTGCTTTGTTCTTTACATATACCCTTGACCTACAATTCGCACATTAGGTCTGCCTTATAATTTATTTATGCTCCTATCCATATCCTACAAATGCCTACAATGATCTCTTTTATATACAAGAGTCATTTTACAATTTGCCAAGTCGGCTTACAATAATAAACAAAATATTACATATCAAAAATCCTGTCGGCCTCTGTGTCGGTATACATATTTCTTTCTGTGCCGGTGTACATCTTCTATGTCGGTGCTGGTGTAGATTGATCTTGCTGATGCCGGTGCATTGTCTTGTTTGAGTAATGCTTTGCCAGTATAATGTCTTGCCAATACCATAGGATTGCAAGGTTTCCTGAGTAATGCTTTGCTGGTATAATTTCTTGCCAGTGCCATAGGATTGCAAGGTTACCATCAATGACAAAACCTTCAATCACACACAATGTCTCATTGGAGTGTCCATATGCCAACAATCTCCCCCTTTGGCATTGATGGCAACACTCATCAGAAATTTCAAAAAGATATCCAAAAATGTTACCAAAAATGTGAGAGCTCCCCCTGAGCATGTGATCCCTATGTTTTTATTTTTCTCATCTACTACTACTCCCCCTTTGGCATCAATGACAAAGGTTAGTAGATTTAGTAGTTATACCAATTCATAACCTCAACCTTGTAGTTGGGTGGTTATTATCTGAAGAATATCTCCCAAAATTAAGTTTATGCCATCCATAAACTTCTTGCTCTCCTTTATTGCTATCTCAGTTCTGTATACTATACCGGTGAGATGTTGCAAGTGCTCTACTAGTGTTTTGCTACCCTATGTTAGTGCCTCTAAGATTTCCTTCCGCAGAGATGCTAAATAGTCCAATCTTGGACTTAGTTTAGATCTCAAAAATTTTGCCTTGTTTATTATTTTCTCTTTCTCTCTTTCTAATTTGAGCAATTCTTCCTCAAAATTTGTTATCTTTTCCTCAAAAACTGATAATGTATCGAGTGAGTTAACAAAATTATCAGCAAGTTTATTGATCTCTTCCTGTACCTTGCTCATCTTTTTGTCTACATCCATGGTCAAAAAGTTTATCTTACAGGTGTCTTTGTATAGAGTTTTGTACTCTTTCAATAAATTGCATAGTTCCGGTAGAAGTGTGTCAAATTCCCTGTTGCACTTCTTTATTCCTTCCTCAAAGAATTTATGTTTCTCTTTTTCTACATTTTCTTTTATAGTTTCTACCTTTGTTTGCTCAAAATTTCCAGAAATATATTTACAAAGTGTATCCAACTGGCCTAAAGAATCTTTGTTGGCTATATTACAATTGGGAGCTATTGATTTCAAAATTGGAATTGAATCATCTATCTCTTTATAAGCTTGTGAGCTATAATCAGTTATTTTCTTGATAGATTCGAGCAATACCTCTATTACATTTGATGGTGACCCAACAAACTGAGTGCCGGTGGAAGTGACCATGCTAGTATTGACCTCTGGTAGGTCTATTTGTGTCTCCATCTCTTTAAGCTCTGGTTTTCCTGCATCATTTCTTACCGGTGGCATCTATTCTGGAGCCTTTAACTCTGTTGGTTGCTCTGTTTGTGTTCCAGATTCCATCTTTTTCTCTAAATCTACTGCCAGTTGCTCTTTGTTTTCTGTTGCCAGTTGCTCTTTGTTTTCTGATTTATCTGTAGTATCCTTATCTACCACTATGTTGATTTTATAAGTATCAACATTCATAGTATATAAGACTTTAGGATTAGGATTATTATCCTCTGTGTCCATGCTCTCAGCTGCCGGTTGATCTTCTGCAGTTGTTGTTTTTACCGATGGAGTGTTTAAAGAAGGTGGGGGTAAGTTGTCTCTAATTTTGATACTTGGTGGTCCACCAATTTTACCTTTCCCTTGGTCCTTTTGATATACCAGAATGGGCTTGGGATTCCTATATTCTTCTTGTTTTTCTTTTTCAACCAAGAATGTATCCCAACCATCTTCTATTTCCTTTGAAACTTCAGTAACTCTAACTGCCATTAGTGATATTTGCCGGTGTGCAGTGGAAAAAACTATCCAGTTGGCCTGAGCTATCAGATCATCAATTTCCTTAGGTGAGTTGACAGGGTATACTGAAGGTAATTTTTCTATTTTAATCTTCTTATCCAACTCAACTATTCCTTTCCTTCTGGCCTCAAGTCTTTTATATAATTCATCAAGAATTTCATTTAGGACTTGCATCAAAAACTTTTTATACATGTCCATGTGTAATATAACACTCTCCTCGACTTGTCCTTTCTCATCATCTGATAGGGTGTCATAGATTTTCCCTATGTTTTTCAATTTACCTTCCTCTATGATCTCATTCAGTAATATGTCAAAAGGGGCCAAGTCAGTGTTTGTCTTCTTCTTCTTTTTGGGGGTCAGCTTGTTCTTTGGTGTGGCTTTCTTGACCGGAGACCTCACAGCTTGTTGCTTTTGTCTTGTCCTTCTAGGTGAAGGAGTGGATACCGGTGAGGGGTCTCTTTTCCTAACAACTCTTTTGAAATTTGCTGGCATATCTCCTTCTGAGGAAGTATCTACTGGTGATAGATGAGTTTCAGGTTGTTGGGCTGCCAACTCATCTTCTGTTATGTCGGTTTTCTTTAGTACATCTTCCTTTATGGCTTTTTCTTGTCTAGTTCCTTTCCTTACAAATGCCTCAACTTTCTTTACTCTCTTTTTAGATTGAATTTGACTTTTGATGGTCTCAGCGCTACCAAATACTTCTTCCTTTGGTTCATTGGGGGCTTCCAAAAGTGCTTTGGCATAAGTTTCCACTATGTGGTCATCTATTTCATACCCCATCTCTGTAACCCAGATTTTTCTTGGGATGACTGCTTCCATCCAGATCTCATCCTTTTTTATTACAAAGCATATATCATCCTTGTATTTGTTGACAATTTCCTATGATAGTCTGATTCTTTTATTCATTCTGACCTTTAGTGCTTGAAAATACTCATTGATATTCTTTTCTCTGTTTTCACCCATGTTGTTGAATAAGTCAGACAATTGTTTTCCTACTGGTATGTCGAATCCAAAATCCTTATAGCCTATACCGGGAGCCTATTTGGTTATATGTAGCATTAAGCATACAAGTAAATTTCCAAATCTAAAGGTTCCTTTCTTATCCTTCTTGATTTTTGCCAAATTGTCAATCAACTCATCTTTTAACCATTCATAGATATCAATTTTTACATTGTCCTTCACCATGTCATAAGCACTTTTTATGCATAAACTGGAAACAAAGTTAAGCCTATTAGCATGAGTTGCTTTGTAACCTAGAATCATGCTAATGAATCTCACATTTGTATCGGTCACATCATTAACCCTCAATGATCTTTTGTCAGATGTTGCACCAGTTAATTTCATTACTAGGTCATTGGAGACCTTCTTGGTTTTGTCGGGTCTGGTACCGGTGGAAGGTAACCCTGTTACTGCTTTCACAGCTACCTTTGTAATTTTATGCACTGAGTCAAGCCAAAAGAATGAGCCATGTACCCTGCTTAGAACTATCCTAACCACTTCCTTGGGAAATTCAGGAATGCAGAGGATTTTAGTGAATCCTAGGGTTTCAACAATTTTATGTTCAGGTTTCACATTTCCAGCATTGTCACATATAACAGATTTATACATGTTTTTGATTTCTTCATCACCTAATTCCTCTATGTTGCAAGGAATATACATTCTAGGGTCTTCTGCATAAACAACACCCTTTGGAATTTGGGAAAAAGCACCTGTGTTGTCATCTTTCTTAGCTACGTCGGGAACTAGCTGAAACACGAGCCTAGGTCATTTTATAACTTCGACTATTGTAGGGTTTGCTATGAATTTAGGTGCAGAGGAGGATGCCATGATGATAAATACCTTTTTCTGCCTTTGGATGGATTGATTGCTGAAGTGCTTTGCCTCTTTGCTCGAAATGCCTTAGCTTGGAAATCTTCGCGCTCTCTGAAAGTTTGAATTCACGGTGAAATGAAATGGAGCCAAAAAACTTATTTTATAAGGTCTTTTCTACTACCTACCACATTAATTGCTTGTCGGTAATGTATTAGCTCAACTTTATTTGCCGATAATGAGAGATTTTCAACTTCTTTTCTCTAACCGAGGGAATAATAGTACATGTGTCATTTGATTGCCAAACCCTCAAAATAATTTTGTTCAATTTGATGAAGAACATCCTGCCGGTGGAGTATTGCTCTGTCCTATCGGTGGAGCATCATATTGTCCTACCGGTGAAGCATTTGTTGGTTCTACCGGTGGAGGAGTAACCCCAATATTTAGATCACCTTTTCTAATCCATTGCTTTGAAAATTCTTGCTTAACCTCTTCAACCTTTTCTTTACCTTTCAAGCTAGTACTTCTGTTATCTACCGGTGTACCTTTACTTCTACAAAATTTAGCAATATGACCAATCTTGTTACATGCATAACAAGTTACATTATTTTTCTGAATAGATTTCCCATAACCTATGCCGGTTTGTGTTCTGCATTTATTTGATAAATGACCGAATCTTCCACAAACATAACATCTTACATTCATTCTACAATTTTCAGAGTTATGACCAATTTTGTTGCATTTGGTGCATTGACCAGTGGGAGGATTGATGTTCTGATAATTCCTAAATCTACATTCATTTTCCCTATGACCATATTTATTACAGTTAAAGCATTTTCCATTGAATTTGTAAGTATTAGAGGGTCTTACCGGTTTGCTTTGATCCTGGGCATTTGCAGTACTGGAGCTTTCTCCAACTTCAAATCCAACTCCAGAAGTGTCACCTTTGGGTTTTTGATTCTTCAATAAGGTACCAAGTTCTTCTGATCTTTTCTTGAATTTTTCTTTGTGTTGATTTGCAGTTTCCAATTCCCTTTCCAAGATTTCTTTTTGTCTCATTAGTTCATTTGAGTCATTCTGAGTATGCATCAGATCTGTCTTCAATATGTCATTTTCATAGCTAAGTCTTGTGTTCTCATTTGCTGCATCACTTAGTCTTCTAGTCAATTCTTCTTCATTCTTCTTTCTATCCTCAATCTCTTTGCAAAATCTCATAGTCATATCCTGCATTTCATTTGTTGTTGTCATGATCTCTTGTTTCAATTTGCTTATCATATCATTTAGTGATTCCTTTTCATCATTCTCATTTTGCAATTTTTCACAAATTTCTCTTCTCTTGTTTCTTGTAACAGAAAGATTTTCTTGAAGTGCCTGAATAATGTCCTGAGCTGCTTTTAAATCATCTTCTAATTTGATATTTCTCAACTTCCCTGCATCATAGTCAGTAAGAGCTCCTTCAAGTTGCTTCATCAGATTTTCCATTTTTGTCGGTGTCAAGATCTTCCTCAAGTTGTTAGGCTTCTGAAAATAGAGGACCAGGCTCTAATACCAATTGTTAGGGTTCCCACAGATACTGAGAGGGAGGGGTGAATCAGTATCTAATCGGTAATATAATTTTCTTAAAACTGAATATGCAGAACATAAAGTAACAGTATATCGATATGCAAGAATTAATGCAAATAATAGAATCAAAAACATCCACATGAAAAGAACACCATAACACAAGATTTTTAACAAGGAAACCTGGTGTGGGAAAAACCTCGGTGGGATTTGTGACCCACAATATTCACTTACTGGCCAATAAGAGAATATTACTTACAATAGGGGCCTGCACATGCAGGAAGGCCAACTGCCTAGAGCTCACTGCTCAATAAGAAGTCACACTGACTTACAATGAGGATTTACACAAATCCAATATTCTGTACTGCTTTACAATAGCATCTTCAATGCCAGATTCAATACCAGTTCTTCCTCTGTTCTTTACATATACCCTTGACCTACAATTCACACATTAGGTCTGCCTTATAATTTATTTATGCTTCCTATCCATATCCTACAAATGCCTACAATGATCTCTTTTATATACAAGAGTCATTTTACAATTTGCCAAGTCGGCTTACAATAATAAACAAAATATTACATATCAAAAATCCTGTCGGCCTCTGTGCCGGTATACATATTTCCTTATGTGCTGGTGTACATCTTCTATGCCGGTGTCGGTGTATATTGATCTTGCTGATGCCGGTGCATTGTCTTGTTTGAGTAATGCTTTGCCAGTATAATGTCTTGCCGGTGCCATAGGATTGCAAGGTTGCCTGAGTAATGCTTTGCCAGTGCCATAGGATTGCAAGGTTGCCATCAATGACAAAACCTTCAATCACACACAATGTCTCATTGGAGTGTCCATATGCCAACAACATTTGCACCAGTAGATAGATTAGAAGCAATTAGAATTCTTCTAGCCTTTTCCTCCTACAAGGGTTATAAAGTATATCAAATGGGTGTAAATTAGAATGTTTCTAGCCTTGTATGCAATTAGAATGTTTCTAGCCTTTTCTAGCCTTTATCTTATTTGTTCTTCCTTCTTAATCCCATATATTTTGCTTTCAAATTTGACCTTCATCTATCTCTGATCTCCTCTTCACCTTCAAATTAATCTGACTGTAATCTTTTTTGCAATGTTATTGCTCAGACATCGTGTTATTGACACCTGCAGAAAATGCCTTTCTATGGCCCTTCTTAAATTCACTGTATTCAATAGCCTCTATTTTTACTTGCAGAGCTATCTCACATGCACACCTCCTCTCTTTCCTATACCTAAATTGTCCACTAACTTCACTTAGTGGTAATCTACATACAGTTGATATTTTTGGTCATCTACACACCGCGAGAATTTTCCCTCCAAAAGTGAATTAAAAAATAAATATTCTCGAGCCTTTAAGAAATCTGCTAGCGATTCGATCCTCTATACGTACTTCTTGGATAGGTAGCTACCATTAATAAACGTATCCCTTATGTCTCTTGATTTATTCTCTGCGTATAGATTACTAACTTTAGTAATCTTCATCTGACTCAAGAGATCTGGTATCCTTCCTCGAGCCACACAAACAACTTGCAACGCGTTCGCCATTAATGCATTCTCCATTCTCTTTCGACCTGCCTCGAAAAGATTGACAACTACCTCCATCATCACCGACTTCTACGTATCCAATTTCCTCTTCAACCACTAGGAAGCCACATGTCATCACATTTGACGTTCAAATCACCTAGTCAAACTTGGTCAACTACTGCCTGAACCCCTATGTCTATTGGGTTGCCAACGTGTCAACAAAGTCATCTCAACTGATCACACCAACTTCAATCTTTGTCACTGTAGGATGGTAGGATACAAGCATCGACATTTTAGTTGTTACCCTGTAGTGCATTTGGTATATGGTCTTTGATGTTGTGGGATAGCAAGATCCACCTTTTGTTTCTTCTTTTGTTTCTCCATGAGGTCTTCATACTTCGGCTTTTCTCAGAGCAGGATAGTGGGAACCTCCTTTTTATTTTTCTTACTTACCACCACAAGGTCATTGTGCATCCATCTTACACAGCACAAGATAGCGGGGAGCCTTGAGCTCCTTTGTTTTTGCTTACCCTAAGCAACCATCGCATTTCGCTTTTCCATCCTACAGGATGGTGGAGGACACTGTTTCCCCTTTGAATTTTCTATCACGCACTAGTTTCACTTTGAGCTTCTTACCCTTGCAGGGTGGTAGAAGATGCCACATGCATTGCTTCTAAGTTATCTCACTCATCACTTTTCTTTTAGTTTTCCTTAGCGCAGGATAGCGGCAGACCCATTTGCTACACTTCTATATTACCCCGCGAAACCATTTAACTTCAACTTTTCTAGTCGCAGGATAGTGGGGGTGCACCATATCCTATGCCTTTAAGTTACCCCACGTGGTCACTTGTTTCATGTCTTTGTCACTGTGGGATGATGGGGAATGCCATGTGTATCACCTTTTTTTTTCCCCACAATGATGCTTGACTTTGACCCTACTTATCATGGAATGGCGGGGAACACTATTTGCCTCACTTTTGTGTTACCCCATAGGGTCACATTTCTTTAGCCAATCCTACTGCGGGATAGTTGGGTAGCATAACCTACCATGTGATGTGCATCCCCATCATAGTTAGCCTTACCCCGCATGGTCACCTTTCTTTCATCTTTCATGGTGCGGGGTGGTGGGGGTCATATAACCATCGTGTTATTGATATCTTCTACCACATTCCAGCGTAAACCCTCAAGGTCACTTTTCTCCATTCCTCTTTGTCATGGGATGGCAGGGATTTTCATTGGCTTCACTTTTCATGTTACCTCGCAGGACCATCACTCTCTATTTTTCCACTTTGCAGGGTAGCGGGGAACTCTTTTCACTTCACTTTGATGTCATCTTGTAGTGAATTTTGCCTGAGGTCTTCCTTGGTGCGGGATTGTGGGGTAGCATAACCAATCATGTTATTGACATCCCATGTCACATAACCAACATGACTAACCCATTATTTTATTGACAACCTAGTCGCATTTAATTGTCGTGTTATTGGCATCCCTTGTCTCCTTTTGTAGTTACGTAGATAGAGATAGCATATGTGTTATGCACTCCACCTATAAAATTTGTGTAACCAAAATGACATGTTATACATAATTGCGACTAATACTCCTTGTAACTACATGCGACTAACATGGCGTGTTATACACAACTGCAACTTTACTTTTTTTGAGTTAGACCATATTGCACAATCCCTTACCAACTCAATGTTGATGACTTCTTCATCCAATTTACAGTCCCAATAGCACATTCCATGATTTCCTTCTATATCTCCATGTGGGACTAACACGGTGTGTTATATCATGCTACAACAACACTTATGTTCTTGATCAACTTGTTTTCTCTATGATATCACATCTATATGGCATCAGTCCTTTAATTGCCCATAAGTCCAATAGTAGACTCCATTGTCATCTCTATCTTATTTGAGGCCATTGACATTATGCAACCTCCATGCATTGTTATTCAATCTGCACACTGGTGCAACACCATACCAACTAATCTGATCTTCCTTTGGGGCATTCATCATCTTGCATCTCTATCCAATCTGATGTCTCTGCATTCCTTTTCATCTAAGACCAATGGCTTTGGAGCTATTACTTTGCATATTCTATGTCAAGTTGCACTTGTTCTCTGTGGCATTAATCATCTATGCATTTGTATCCATTAAATCTTCTCAATTGTTGACATCAATGACAACATAATGCTGACAAGGACCAAGATCGAGCAAACATAACAACATCCTATCAACCTATCAAATTAAACACATCAACTATGACAAGAATCATTTAGCATGAAGCATAATGTCTACTTGTTTGGTAGGTTTTTTATTGTTTTTGATTTTATCTTTGGTGGCATGTCTTTTAGCTTTTTGAAGATGTCTCTGACTAGAGATTTTATCTCTAGGATGTATTTTACTAGAAAGGCAAGGATGGGGCATTTTCACTTTTTTGTTGCATGTTGATTGTTCCTTAGTAATATGATGACTCATCTTAGGACATGATTTTCTAAGGTCATCAAGGACGTATGGGTCTCATGTGAACTGGGGCATTCCTTAACTATCTATTGTGTCTTCCCACATGCACTTGGCATGTTGATTCATTTGGGTCTAATCCATATCCAAATGAGTTCATCCTTTTTCCATAATAAGCTCAATGATATAAGCACTTAAAAACCACAAGAATTTTCATCACCTTCATATCCTTTTCTCATCATCCATTTCCTTCATCGCTTTCAACTTCTTTTCATCATTTTCAATCTTTATCCTTTATCTCTCCAAGATTGTTTTATCCAGCTGATACATGTCTCTTAACCCAAATATAAAATCAATCAACTTGCTTCTTAGCATGGAATCCCATCGCTCCCTAATCAATCAATCAATCATTGTGTCAAACTATCTAGTGCTAGCATCAATCATGATCAATAAATCAATCTACAACATTCACTTAATCATCTTATCAATCTAGCTATATGATCATTTACATCAATTGTTTAGTTACGCTTATCAGTTGTGCATTTTCATCCAATGTGAATCTTAGCTTAATTATTTGCACAGTATCAATCATCAAATATTTTTCTCGTGATCTATCAAGAGATCAATCATATCACAATCTATCTGATCAATTTCTCGAGGGGGCATATCATATCAATCATCTTCCATACTAGGATATCACCGAGGCATGTATCAGCTGATCAATTTTTCTTTGAAACAACACGACAGGTTGCATTGTCTCAAAGAGGGGCAAAATGTAGACACATAAAATTGTCCTCTTAATTAAATTTTTTTTTATTATTTAATTATTTTATCCTAATTTCTTTATTAATTAAATAGATATTATTATTTATTTATTTAATTGATAAATCTTTTCCTCTATTATTTAAATAAATATACATATTTATTTATCTAATTCATTAAGCTCCTTCTATTCCCTTTCATAAATCCATTTTTAAATAAATTCCTAATCTCCACCATTTCATAAATTCATTTAATTTATCCATTACAAACTCCACTAATCGCATTTATTCAAAAATGGGGGATAAATAGCATTTATCTTTCCATTTCACTTCTTTATCCTACATCCTTCCCAAAACTTGGATCTCCCATAAGGACAACTATAAAATCCATTTTTCCCTCTCAATTTTAGGGCTCTCTCTCTCTCTCTCTCGCTTCTTTCAAAATTTAATGTTTTCATGTCATTTGAGATCATTTGCAGACTTTGAAGAACCCTAACAATCTTCACATTTTCATCCATATCTTGATCATCTTTATCAATCAACCAACTCCATTCTTCCATAGCCTCTTGTACATTGTGCTTGCAAATCTGAGAGCAATTATAACCAAATACAAGATCTTGGTAGATAGGAGAACGATGGAGTTGAGCGTCTCTTGAATGCTTATATTTATTTGTTTATGTTTTTTTAGGTTTTTCATTTCTTAAGGAAGAGCTCCATTTCATTTCTGAATCTTTGCTTATGGTTGGTCTTGATAAGATTCGTGATTAATTTTCCAATTCCTCCATCGTACAAGATGAATGTTTCCAATGCCCAAGTGATAAAAAGAATTCCTTGAAAGGGAACCAAAGTTAGGGTTTTCAAAGAAAATTTGTAAAGGAAGAGAACCCAATGCCCTAGGGGGAGAAACTAAGATTGTAAGGTGCTAAGAGAAGGTTTTAAATGTTGTTTTTCCATATTATTTGATTTATTTTGTTAGGAAAAGTACTTGTAAAAAAATATCAGTTTGAAATAAAGGATATTACCTGCAATTTTGTTGTTTAACATGGGATTTATAATGTTACACATGTTTTTAATAAAATTCATTTTAAATTTTCATGTAGGTTGGTATATGAAGGCATGATTATTGTATTTATTGTCTAGATGGATTATTTGACAAAAAAACCCATTCTTGTAGTACATCAAAAATTTCAATGTAACATCGCTAGTCAAAGCTTTGTTACAAAATATTTAGAATATATTGGAGAAGTAAAAACAAATAAATAATGTCTCCACCCTCACATGGGCATCCCATTTTGTCTACTACAAGATGTTTAGAGATCACACATTATTTATTAACTAGATAATTCATGGAGTTATGATTTGTAGAGTGAATGACATTCCTAGTCCTAAAAATTACTTGTAAGAAATGATGTAGGAGACATATTAATTAGATATCAAGTCATTTTTATAAATTCTACCTAATTTTTATAATTTAAATTTACTCAAAAACACCTTGTATACATAAAGAAGAATACTTATATTTTCCTCAAGAAGTCCTTAATAAAAAAACATAATACAAGAATTTTCCTAAATACAATACACCCATCATACCAAAAACACCTTGAATACATACTTGAGGAGGAATACTCATGTTTTCCTAGAGAATTCATTAATAAAAGAAACACAATAGAAGATTTTTTTCAAAACACAATAAGTTGGGATCATACCAAAAACACCTTGAATACATTCTTGAGTAATAATACTCATGTTTTCCTAGATAAACCATTAATAAAAAAACATAATACAATAATTTTCAAAAATACAATATACCCATCATACGAAAAACACCTTGAATACATGCTCAAGGAAGAATACTCATGTTTTCCTAGAGAAGTCCCTAGTAAAAGAACCACAATTCAAGAATTTTTCAAAATATAGCACACCCATCATACCAAAAACATCTAGAATACATGCTTGAGGAAGAATATTCATGTTTTCCTAGAGAAGTCATTAATAAAACAAATAAAATAAAAGAATTTTCTAAAATAAAATACTCACATCATACCAAAAAAGCTTTGAATATATGCTTGAGGAAAATGCTTATGTTTTCCTAGAGAAGTCATTAATAAAAGAAACATGATACAAGGATTTTCCAAAATGCAATACACCTATAATACAAAAAATACCTTGAATATATGCTTGAGGAAGAATACTCATATTTTCCTAGAAAATTTGTTAATAAAAGAAACATAATACAACAATTCTCTAAAATACAATACACCCATCATACCAGAAACACCTTGAATACATACTTGAGGAAGAACACTCATGTTTTCCTAGGGAAGTCATTAATAAAAGAAACACAATACAAGAATCTTCCAAAATAGAGTACACCCATCATTACCATAAACATTGTTATGAATCAAATTTAAATTTCGTATGAAGACAACTTTGAGTTTTCCTAGAGAAGTCATTATTAAAAGAAACACAATACAAAGATTTTCCAAAATACAACATACTAAAAACACCTTAAATACATGCTTAAGAGAGAATACTAATGTTTTCCTAGAGAATTCATTAATAAAAGAAACATAATACAATAATTTTTTAAAATACAATACACCCATCATACCAAAAACACCTTGAATACATATTTAAGGAAGATACTCATGATTTCCTAGATAAGTCATTAACAAAAGAACGACAATACAAGCATTTTCCAAAATACAATACACCCATCATAACAAAAACACCTTAAATACATGCTTAAGTAAGAATACTCATGTTTTCCTAAAGAAGTCATTAACAAAAGAATGAAAATACAAGAATTTTCCAAAATACAATACACCCATAATACCAAAAACACCTTGAATAAATACTTGATGAAGATGCTCATGTTTTCCTAGAGAAATCATTAATAAAAGAACCACAATACAAGAATTTTCCAAAACACGGTACACCCATCAATACCAAAATCACCTTAAATACATACTTGAGGAAGAATGCTCATGTTTTCCTAAAGAAGATGCTAATAAAATAAACACAATACAAGAATTTTCCAAAATACAGTACACCCATCGTACCAAAAACATCATTATGAATCAAATCTAAAATCTCCATTAAAATACCTTGAATACATGCTTGAGGAAGAATAGTCATGTTTATCTAAAGAAGTCTGATCATTAGCAAATCTAAAATAGTGGAAAAATATTTTTATATTTTTTTTAGTTTTTCTATACATTTGTAATTGGCATTTTTGAAGGCCTTCGGGGCATTTTTAGCCCTTGAAAGTTTGGCCTATCCTTTAGAACATTGCCATGGGCTTTTTTTTAAGGACTTCGCCTCCAACTCTTGGAGACCTTTCCAACAAGTTAAATGACTCGTAATTTCAAGTCTTGTGCAGAAAGTTATGCCTAGTTAAAGTTAGGGCAAAATTTTATATAGTTTTTTGAAAATTTCATAGTTTTAGATTTTATTATGTAAATAAACAAGATGTGACTGTTGGGTTTCGATTCTCAAGGAGTTGTTGGTGACCCTTGGAATCCCTTGGACTGATATATGTTGGATTTTTGAATTGAATAGATCACTTTTTGGCTTGCTTCAATTCTATGCTTTCTTGTTCATGTAAACAAAATTTACAACATCGCAGGTTCTCACTCAGGTGTTGTCATCTGAATCCATAATTCAGATCAAAGTCATTAATAAAAGAAACACAAGACAAGGATTTTCCAAAATACAACACGTTCAACATACCAAAAACATCATTATGAATCAAATCTGAAATCCCTGAAGATATAATAAAACTTTAAAAAAACTAAACACAATTTAATTCCTATATATACCTCATCTTTCACGATAGAAACTTTTTGACTACAAACCACACTACCCATCAATCTCCATCAACCAACACACCCTCCACCATAAACATCCAAAACTCAAAATTGTTTTCCCACACTCCCTATTTACTTAATCCACTTTAAAAAATAAAATGAAGAAGATAAGACTAATTCCCAAATTAAAGTAAGCACAAAATGACAAGACTAATACCCAAAAAAATCAAACTAAGCACCAAATGTTTATAACGTGGTGTGTGGTTTATAAGGATAATGTATATTCATGATATAAGGGAGAAAAGACAAGGGTGTAAGTAATGGGTCCCCAGAGGTTTCTATATATGGAAGGGGACAGGAGTGGACAACATACCAACCTCTCCTCCTCTCTCCTCCTTTTCCATGACAGGGCTTATTGACTCCCCTCCTCCTATTATTATTATTATTATTTTATCTTCCCTCTGACACAAAGTACATGCACTCCCTATTTAACTACCTTTTTAACTGCCTAAATTATTTGCATTGTGCAATCATCCACTTTTTACCATTTGAAAGCAACCCACCCAAAAAAAAAAAACACCAAGCACTCAATTAAAATTATGGAGCAATCATGGCCAACCATTTCAACTTTATAGTTAATGGAGACTCTCCAATGAAATTGCTTTGCATTGGTCTTCTAAAGAAATGATAAGGCATTTTAAGTGCTACTTTACTACTATTCACTTCGTGATCTTCAAAAGTAGTTAAATAATTCCAATTTTTTATCCCCCTAAAACCATGGTGGTTAATAATTTTCTTTTTATCTAGTCAAAATCTGATGTGAAGTGTGAATATTAATATAGTCAAAATCTCATGTGAAGCCAAGTTAATATATTTACCATTACTTTTTTTTATAACCTTTTGAAAGACATGGTATATTTTATTATTTGGAAGAAATGTTTGCATTTTTTTAAGTTTATGGGATTGAATTTGAATTTACACTATATTCTAATGCTTGCCTTTTTTATAGCTTTGTTATATGTTTGGACTTTAAATTATATTCTAGATGTTGGGAGCAACATCAAACTAATAATAATGTTGGTCTTAGTTTACTATGTTATGCCTTTAATTTATGATATTTATCTCAAGACATTATTAACCTGGGATGTTTTTTATTTAATTTTCCTTTAAACAAGCAATGTGATTAAAGAGAGAAATGGGAATCATGCAATCATTGGTTGCTTGCTTTTCAAACCTTTATAATGATTATGAATAATATAAATACACCCAATTTGTCTAGTTATGGTGTTATAATGAAGTATTTAGTTAGACTTTTTAAAATATTTTAACATTGTGAAAGGATAACATTCAAGGGAATTGTTTTTGTTGTGGATAATTGCTTATTTATGTGGCTTTGTAATAATATTTAAACAAATCTTTATATAATATATAAATATCATATCATTGCACTGGTGAAATTTGTGGATTTATATTATTTTTTTAATTTAATTTTCTGTTTATTATAAGAATAGAATATGCATACATATTTTTAAATTGTATAATTTTATTTAATTTTTTATGTGTGTATAGAAAGTCTATATCTTAATATTATATGTATAAATATTGATATATTTACTTAACTCTAATATTTGTTACATTTATTTGTATAGTTATTTAAATATAGTTGTTATAAATTTGCATGTTTGTGTATCTATCCTAGGTTACTGACATGTAGTTGTAGAGTTGAACCCACAATTGCAAACTTGATCCATATCTTTTTAAAATTTAAATTTAAATTTTGGTTAGCTACCTCGTTTATTTTATTACATTGAGTCAAATAAGTAAATATTTTACAAAATTTGATGCTTTATATATTAGTATTTAAAGACATCCATTTACCATTTCTTATCTCTTAAGTATTCATTCTCATCCTATGAACAATTGATAGGAAAATACTTACATATGGTACATTAAAAGGGGTAGCATCTATATAAATGGGCCCTTAAATGATGTCGTAAATTTTTTTTTAAATTCATATATATAACTTTTTGTTAGACAATTCAAATAATCGGAAGACAACTGAGAGGGGGGGGGGGGGGGTGAATTGGTTGTCACCAGATTACCGGAACCTTAAGCAATTAAAACTTTAATACCGGAACCCAAAATATCAATACCAGAATGCATAAACCAAATACCGAAATAGCAGATATACCAATTAAGCATAAGCAACAATTAGAGAATAAATATCATCCACATCACACCAAGATTTGTATGTGGAAAACCTGGTAAAGGGAAAAACCATGGCGGGAAGCCTACCCACAGCCAGATAATACTTCTGCAATAAGTATGTGATTACAAATGAGGGGCCTGCACTTGCAGGAAGGCCAACAACCTAGAGCACACTGCTCATTACAAAAGGAGTCTCACTAACTACATAGAAATCCAGACTACAATCCGGAAGAAGGAATGAACTGCAATGATAACATCTCCTATGCCTGAATACAGTTCTAGTTAAGCTCAATATCAGAGGACTAAATCCTCTTACATAAACCCAACTCGATCACCAATGATCGACCAAATCCTGTGCATGAATGATTATTACATTATTCGCTCACATACCATTCCCACATGATCTACTATGAGATCTTACATCATATATATACAAACCCTTGACCACAAACAATAAGGTCAACCACCAAACAATAAAGCAATTACATAATTACAAAACATGTCGGCCTGAGACCAAACAAATAATATTCAACTCATAAGACATCCTGGAAACACATCGAGAAGTCCAATCAACACGTTACATTAAGCCGATCCATAACCTAGACAATACCGGACCCAATTTAGGTCCACACACGCTAAAGCAATGATCCCAATCAACCAAGTCTCGAACATGATCACCGTTAGCATCCTAAATCTCTACTAGAAGCCGCACCAACACCACTTATGCATATCATCAAAGATCTTCAATAAAGCTCTGTCGGTGAATCCCTCATCAGATCAACAAACCAAGCTTACCAGCATACAAGATAGCATCCGATCACCAAATCAAAACCAACTGACTGAACATGAATCTGAGTAGCATGAATAAGCCAATTCCATAACCAAAACATAACAGAGCATATCGGATCATCATGATCTAATCCAACCAGAAACCAAACAACCTACTGGGACCAGAAGGATACCGATAAACAACCAAAACAGCTAGTGTTGACATCAATGACAAAACATCAATGCAACACATAATCAAATATCTCCAAATGGCCAACAATCTTCCCCTTTGGCATTGATGGCAACACTAGATGTGAAAAACATCAAAATGCCAAATAAATCTCCCACACAAAGATCTAGCAATGAAGTTCTGATCCATACTCTCCCCATAGATGATATCACAATTAATTTCTGCAAATTTCTCCCCCTATTGTATATATCCCTTATTTTTTTCACATGAATATCTCTCCCCCTTTGACATCAATGCCAGGAATTTGACATAGATATCAAAGAAAAAACAAAAACCACCGAATCACAAGGCTAGCTATGCCCCCTGAGCAGTAGCATCACCACATCAATCCAAAATGAATAATATGTCTGATAATGCATATCAAACTGATGCCAAATAGCATCAATCAACTTTTTGTCGGAGGGAGAGAAACCCCTAATCTGTCTCCGAGGTACTCAAATGATTCTTTAGGCAAAGGTTTAGTGAAAATGTCTGCAATCTGCTCTTTAGTATTCACATAAACCAGTCTAACCTCATTTTCTACCACCTTCTCCTTCAAAAGTTATACTTGATAGATATGTGCTCTGCCTTACAGTGAAATATCGGGTTCTTTGATATGTCTATAGCAGCATAGTTATCACGGTGAATAACTACCGATCCAATGCAATGCACTTTAATGTCCTTCAACATTTACTTCATCAATAGAACTTGTGTACAGTTAGTAGCAGCAACAACATACTCAACTTCAATAGTAGATAAAGAAGTACATGATTGTTTCTTGTTGATCCATGAAACCAACTTCTTTCCAAGAAAGAAATCTCCACCGGAAGTAATTTTCCTGGTCATCAACATCACCTATCCAATCTGCTTCTGTACATGAACATAGAGTAAAGCCGTCATCCTTAGGGTACCACAAACCATATTCAGATGTACCTTGCAAGTATCTAAAAATTCTTTTCACCTCACTCTCATGATTTTCTCTAGGATCACTTTGATATCTTGATGCAATGCAAACAACGTTCATTATATCAAGCCTAATCTAAGTCAAATATAGCAGACCTTCAATCATAGACTTGTATCTTGTAGGATTTACCGGTGCAGATTCATCTTTCCTTGTCAATTTATCACTTGTAACCATAGGAGTACTTACCGGTTTAGAGTCTACCTTACCAAATTTCTTCAACAATTCCCTAGCATACATAGTTTGACAGATGAAAATACCTTTATCAGTCTGAGTAATCTGTAGACCTAAGAAAAATTTCATTTCCCCAATCATAGACATTTCAAATTCTTTCTCCATATTTTTAGAAAATTACATGCACAACTTATCTTCACCTCCAAAAATGATGTCATCAACAAAAAACCTCAATAATCAGTATATCATCATTAGTGACTTTATAATATAGATTATTGTCAGCATTACCTTTAGTGAAACCAAGCTCCAAAAGATATTTATCTAACCTTGCATACCAAGCTCTAGGTGCCTATTTCAATCCATATAAGGCTTTCCTTAACCCACAAACCATGTTTCTATCATCTAAAAGTGAAAAACCATTAGGTTGCTCAATATAAACTTCCTCATCAAGATCCCCATTCAGAAAGGCATACTTAACATCCATCTAATAAACCTTGTAGTTTTTGTGTGCAACATAGGCAAGAAATAATCTTACAGCTTCAATCCTAGCTATAGGTGTAAAAGTTTCACCATAATCAATTCTTTCCTTCTGAGAATATCCTTTACAAACCAATCTAGCTTTATTCCTTACAACTTGTCCATCTTCATTTAATTTATTCCTAAAAACCCATTTAGTTCCAATAACATTCTTATTTTTAGGTCAGGGAACTAAAGTCCATGTGTTATTCTTTTCTATCTGATCCAATTCTTCATCCATAGCTTTCATCCAACATTCATCTTTACATTCTTCAATTATCAATACCGGTTCAACTTGAGAAATTAAACATACCTCATTAGCTACCAATCTCCTTCTTGTCATCACTCCATTGGTTTTATCCCCAATGATCTGATCTTCTGAATGATTCATCCTTACATACCTAGGAGTCTTCTGATTCTTTGTTCCTCTTTCCAGTTCTTTGGTTACTGTTGAATTTTCTAATACTGTTAGAGTCACTTGGAGTCACTAGTTCAACATTTTGTTCCAGTAAAGGTGTTACCGGTTCAGTTATGATCATTTCCACTGCCAGTTCTTGCTCATAAACTCTAATTTGACTTTTATTCAGCTCATCCACCTTGACATTAGCGCTCTCCACAATTCTCTACAATATCTTGTTATAACATCTATATGATTTTCTTTCATTAGAATAACCAAGAAATATTCCTTCATCACATCTAGGATCAAATTTTCCAATGAAATCATCTCTCTTGATATAGCATTTACTACCAAAGATTCTAAAATACTTAACTGTAGGTGTATTGTCAAACCATAATTCATAAGGTGTCTTACCAGTTTCTCCTTTGATATGTACTCTATTGAATGTATAAACTATTGTGTTCACTGCTTCTCTCTAGTAGAGATGAGGTAGATTATCTTCCATCATCATAGTTATAGCAGCATGTTCTTTTTTTCCACAACTCCATTCTACTATGGTGTCAGGGTAGCAGAAAATTATCTCCTTATGCCATGCTTCTCACAAAAGTAATTAAACTCACCGGATGTGAATTCTCCACCATGATCTGACCTTAAATAGGTAATCTTCAATCCTCTCTCAATTTCAAATTTAGCTTTAAAGATTTTAAACTTTTCAAAAGCCTCAGATTTCTCCCTTAGAAAAGTAACCCACATCATTCTAGAATAATCATCAATAATTAGCATAAAATATCTATCACCTTGAAATTTTTTAATTCTAGCAGGGCCACACAAATCAGTATGAATAAGATCAAGAACATCAATAAATTTGTCTTGTATACTCTTAAAAGAGTTTCTTACCTATTTTCCCATTTGACATTCTTTACATACCAGATTATAGGACTTTACAATCTTAGGTATATCTCTAACTGCCTTAGTTGAACTGATCTTTACCATGCAATCAAAATTCACATGACATAGCCTTTTATGACATAGCCAACTCTCATCAATTTGTGCAATCAAACATGTCTTCTCATCAGAGTTCAAATGAAATATTTTACCTTTTGTCTAAGTACCAGTTGCAATCTCCAATCTAGATCTATTAATGATTTTGCATTTTCCATCCTTGAATTGTAATTGAAATCCCTTATCCACCAATTTTCCTACACTCAAAAGATTATGCCTTAAACCTTCAACTTAATAAACATTATCCATATTGTGCTTACCATCCAATGATATAGTTCATTTTCCCTTGATCATACATGCTTTGTCATCTCCAAATCTAACTAGACCACCATTAAATTCTTGCAAAGATAGAAACTACCTTTTATCTCCAGTCATATGATGTGAACATCCACTGTCAATTACTCATTCATCCTTATCTTCAATTTTAGCAGCTAGGGCCTTCTCTTCAAGTACATTCTCTTCCAGTGCCGAAACATCTTCCTTGATAGCCAAGAACACCCATTCCTTTCCATTGTTGGAACCACTAGCAGAGTCTTGTGTCGGTTCATCATCAAAATCAATCACACCTTCCTCATTCGCTATGTAGCATTATTTATCTTAGTTTTTCCTGTACTTATACTTGTTCTGATATATCCAAGCATAGGCTTAAAAGATCTTCTATCTCTCTCTTCAAATCTTGAATTCCTTTCAGGACATCTAGATGAAAAATGACCTATCTTATTACATGCAAAACATTTAAAAGGTGATTTTCCTTCATACTTACTTCCTACTGATCCTTTAGGTACTCTTCTACCAAATAGAGCCTCAAGTTTCTCAAATTATTCATCTTCTCTCTTCATATCATCCAATTCATTTTCACACAAAGCTTTCCAATCTTACTTGCCCATTGATGATGTAAATGCATGAAAAGCGGGTTTAGACTTCACAGCACCAGAGGGTCCAAATTCTTCAAGCTCAAAAGAAGATAATTTCCCAACCAAGGTATCTCTATTGACAAAAGTATTAGCCATTGTTCTCAATTCATTAATTTCAGTAGCCTTCATCTTGTAAGCCAATAGCAAAGCTCTCATAACTTTAGAAACAATTTCATCTTCACTCGGAGTTCCACCACAACATTGAATTCCCATAACAATTTCATTTACCCTTTCCATGAATGCAGTAATCCTTTCATCTTCTTCTATATTCAAGTTTTCATATCTCCCCCGGTAACCCTCAAGTTTAGCAATATTAACAATAGGGTCACCTTCATTAAGAGTCTCCAACTTGTCTCATATAGCCTTTGCTGATGATTTGTCAGTTAATCCCATTATTTTTTTTTCAAAAAGTGCACATAAAAGGGCTTCTCTTGATCTATAATCATTGTCAAGCTCCTTATCTAGGTTTGTCGGAGGAGGCTTGCTAGATTCCAGATTAAAAGGAGTAACTCCATCCTCTGTGATTTCCCAAATTTCCTTACCGAGACATCTCAGATGAGTCTCCATCTGAATCTTCCATACTTTGTAATTTGTTCCATCAAGCATAGGAATATCTCTTTGAAATATAGCGGTAGATGAACTTGAACTGTTAGTCACCATAGGATCTTCCTCAAGCGGTTAAGCTTTTGCAGAGAGGACTAGAGCTCTGATACCAATTGTTAGACAGTTAAAAATACCGAAAGAGAACTGAGAGGCGGGGTGAATTAGTTGTCACCAAATTACCAAAACCTTAAGAACAAAAGATCAATACCGGAATGCATAAACCAAATACCAAAATAGCAGATATACCAATTAAGCATAAGAAACAATTAGAGAATAAATACCATCCACATGACACCAAGATTTATATGTGGAAAACCCGGTAAAGGGAAAAACCACGGTGGGAAGCCTATCCATAGTTAGAAAATAATTCTACAGTAAATATGTGATTACAAATAAGGGGCCTATACTTGCAGGAAGGCCAACAACCTAGAGCACACTGCTCATTACAAAAAGAGTCTCACTAACTACATAGAAATCTAGACTACAATCCAGAAGAAGGAATGAACTGCAATGATAGCATCTCTTATGCTTGAATATAGTTTTGGTTAAGCTCAATACCAGAGGACTAAATCCTCTTACATAAACCCAAATCAATCACTAATGATCAACCAAATCATTTGCTTGAATGATATTACATTATTCGCTTGCATATCATTCCCACATGATCTACAATGAGATCTTACATCATATATATAAAAACCCTCGACCACAAACAATAAGGTTGGCCACCCGACAATAAAGCAATTACATAATTACAAAACATGTCAGCCTGAGACCAAACAAATAATATCCAACCCATAAGACATCCTGGAAACACATCGGGAAGTCCAATCAACACATTACATTAAGTCAGTCCATAACCTAGACAATATCGGACCCAATTTAGGTCCACACATGCTAAAACAATGATCCCAATTAACCAAGTCTCAAACATGATCTCCATCAGCATCCTGAATCTCTACTAGAAGCCGCACCAACACCACTTATGCATCATCAAAGATCTTCAATAAAGCTCTGCCAGTGAAACCCTCACCGGATCAACAAACCAAGCTTACCAACATACAAGATAGCATTTGATCACTAGATCAAAACCAATTGACTGAACATGAATCTGAGTAGCATGAATAAGCCAATTCCATAACCCAAACATACCAGAGCATACCGAATCATCATGATCTAATCCAACTAGAAACCGAACAACCTACTGGGACCAGAAGGATATCGGTAAACAACCAAAACAACTAGTGTTGACATCAATGACAATACATCAATGCAGCACATAATCAATTCCTCCAAATGGCCAACACTTTTGATGACTTTTTATTGTTATTATGTTTAATTTATTACATCTTTTTCTACTAGGGTTTGAGCTTTACTATGATTTTTTTTTCACTTGTGTCCTTTTCACCTTATATATCATATTAGGGGTTTCACTTTTAGATCTTATATTCAAATTTTGTTTCTATTTTTTCAATTTCAAATTATACTTTTTGGCTTTATTTTATAATCTTTTATTTATACCATGATTTACTCAAGATCCTAATCTTTCATTATTTAGTACTCACATAATATTAACATGGAAAAAACCCATGGGAATGAAGTTTATTCCAATGCACATAATGAGAATAATAAGGATTATTACCATGATGCTAATGTGGACAACCAACACTTTTAAAAATGGATTGTCTAGTCTAGCTAATATAGAAAATACTAAACAACTAGTTGATATGTTTCATGAGTTATTTTATAACAAGCCATTTGGGTTAGGGGCATCATAAGCATAAATTCTAATCATGCTCATCTATTATGAATAGAGCATATTCTTCTTATGATACTTCTATCATAGATCTATCCTCTCACATTAACATTTTCACCACCACCACTCATCCCCATGGTACCATTACTACTAGTATCTATCCCTTTTCTACTTATCCTTCCCTTTAGGACTTAGATCCTAGGTATACCCATCATGAGATACCCATTACCCACATGATGTACTACTCCTTTCTTTCATTTAGAACTATTAGACTTATTATTACTCATCTTAGCCAAGTCATTTTCTACACCCAACACTACATCTCATATCATACACACCCGTCGGTACTTTATGTCCTATATGCCATTATCCCAAGATATCACTTTATCCACCCCTCCCACCTCTCATACCTATTCCCACACACACCAAAGTGGTCCTCAACCTTCATTAGTTACTATTAATTTCTCCACCCTAGATACATGATTTCATAAAATAGACTAGATAGAAAAGAGAGTGAATGCAAATCCAAATGGACAAGATAGTGATGAACTCAAAGATACTTATATAAACCAATAACTTATCAAATTATTACATATTCATTACTAATGTGTTTTTATGGTACCACTATAGTATCTTAATTTTAAATTCATGGTGAAAAATATGATTCCAATATACTTGTATAAGATTGTATGCAACTACATTTGTAGGCTTTATTTATGAGGATAAGATACTACCAAAACTATTTTCACAAATTTTAAAATAATATATACTAAGTTGAATGGCTCTTTTTTCTTCCTTATGAGTTGATACATTCATTTGATGATCTATCATTAAAGTGTTCTTAAATTAATTTAAAGTTAACATGGGCCTCAAAGAAATAATTACCAATATATTTGAGTATGCCCAAGGACCAAATAAACACACTAATGATTATGTCATACAATTTTAGTCTTTAGGATCTAAATTGATCACCCCCTCACATTGTTGGATTAAGGTGACTCAATCTTAGGAGTCCCAGACATATTTAATATAAATAATTTTAATGGTCCTTTGTTGTTGTTTAGTTTTTTAATAAATTGATCCTATATTTAATATTCCCAAAGTGCACAACTAAGTTGTGGGGCCCAATGGAAATTGGATGCAATTAATATTAAGGAGAAAGAGAGAGGTGTGTCATGTGTCACAAGAAGAGAAGTTTTGAGAAATTGTTTTGAGAGGAAGCTCTCAAAAGTTCCCTCCTTGCGACAAGTGGACACATTGTTTATTTTCCTTTCTTGTGCATGATTTTTGGGAAGGCAATTTGGTGGGACCAAATTTTTCACACAGGAAAACTTGGAGACAACGTTAGAAAGTTCTAGAAAAAGGCTTGGAAATTTTGTATGAGAAGATAAATAATATTTGTATTAAAATATTATTTATGCAAAGGATATGCATATAGGAAGTTTCTAAAAATATGTAGAAGATACATTGAATGTGGATGGTTATTGAGTAACCTCTTTTTCTTATGCATTGTAAAATCTATATATACAAAGTATTATAGAAAGAAAATTAGAGAATTATTGTTGAGAGAAGCCATTATGTTGCCAAAATTATTCTGGAATTAGATATCACAGTTGAAGACACTTGCAAGAGCATAGACTTTGTGTATTGTTTGTAAAAAATTTTTACTGTAATACATTTGATTTGTGCTTTTGTGTGGTGGATTTTTTTCCGAAAGGGTTTTCCCACATTAAATCTTCCATGGCATGTGTTTATGTAAAATCTAAAATTTATTTGTGTTTTTTCTTTTATTTGTAACGTGATTTAGGGGTTTGCAAAGAAATTTACATTCACTCTCCTTGGGGGTTTGAATTAGGAAGGTTGTTTCCACTCCTCTACTTTCCTTTCAATTGGTATTAGAGCTTGGCAATATTTTTTATCCTTAGTGGGTTGTAGGGGTTTTTGAGCATATCCTTTTTGTGAGAGTTTTAGTAGGTAGAATTTTCTTAGCCCAGTCGGAGATTTAAGATGACAAGCACATCTGGAAGAATTGAAATGGAAAAATTCAATGGCAACAATTTTGAGTTGTGGAAACTCAAAATGGGGGACATGCTCGTTGATAGAGACCTTTGGGTTGTGATATATGGTCAAAAACCTCAGGCTATAGCCCAAGATGTTTGGGATACAATGGATCTGAAAGATAAGGGTTTGATAAGTCTCTGTTTGGCTAACTCTGTGCTCTTGAATATTTATGAAGAGAAGACTGCAGCTACATTTTGGAAAAAGATTGGTAATATTTATCAAGGGAAATCCATGGTATATAATTTTTTTCTAAGAAAGAAGTTGTATTATCTGAGAATGGAGGAAGAAGGATCTATTGCAGATCATTTAAATGCATTCAACATGTTGGTTTACCAACTAAACTCTATTGGTGTAAAAATTGATGATCAAGAATGTTGCATACTCTTATTATGTTCTTTGCCTACTTCTTGGAACCACTTGGTTATGGTTGTTGGAAGCACAACAACCACTTTCAAGATGGAAGATGTGGTTGCTTCACTTTTGTCTAAAGAAATGTGGAGGATGTCTTCTAAGATGGCCAAGGAGGCTCTTTTTGCTCATGGTAGATCAATGGAGAAAGGCAATACAACAACCACTTTCAAGATGGAAGATGTGGTTGCTTCGCTTTTGTCTAAAGAAATGTGGAGGATGTCTTCTAAGATGGCCAAGGAGGCTCTTTTTGCTCATGGTAGATCAATGGAGAAAGGCAATAAGAAGGACAAGAAAGGAAAGTCAAAATCTCAAAGGAGATCAAAGTATCCTAGTAAAAGTTCCAAGGCTAAATGTTGGAACTGCGATAAATCTAGTCATTTTTGGAAAGATTGTAAAGTGGAGAAGAAAAAGAAAAATAAGAAAGCCTCTAATTCTAATTTTAACCCATCCTCTCAAGATGATGCAGATGATTTTGTTGTTGTCTTAGCAACCCATGCATCAGAAGATGTATGGTTGATTGACTCGGGTGGTTCTTTCTACATGACCTCTCACAAGGGTTGGATCTCAAAGTATGAAGAATATGATGGTAGGAAGGTTTACTTGGGTGATGACTCTCACCTGAAAATTGTTGGACGTGGAAGATTCAAGATTTGAATCCCCGATGGGAGAGTGAAGGATATTGATGGTGTACTTCACATTCTTGGTTTGGAATGAAACCTTCCTTAAATTAGCAAGCTAAGTGATGTGGGAGTGCAGACTATTTTCTTGCAAGGTGGATGGAAGATGACCAGAGGTTCTATGGTGCTCGTTAAGGGTGTTCAGTTTGGCACTCTATATAAGTTGGATGCATGCATAGTTTAGTGCAATAGAACTTCTATGAAGTCCAAGAAAAGGGCTTTGGATTCTTCATCCTCACTATTAAATCAAGAAATGAAGAAGATTGTTGTATCAATATCTAATGGTCATTCTTTCTAGGTACCTAAGGGTGCTAATGCTTTAGAGATGAAGCTCCCAGTTGAGAAGACAATGTTGTGGCACTGAAGACTTGGCCACATGAGTGAAAAGGGATTACGAGCCTTGAAAAATAAGAGTCTTGTTGAAGGCCTTGATGATTGTAATCTTGAATTTGACTTTTGTAAATATTGCATTTATGGAAAGTAACACCATGTTGTTATAAGTGAGGTTGTCGTTGCACCAAAGGATCGACTTGTTAATTCTCGATATAGCCACTAGAGTTATAGAATCCACATAAGGCAGTTAAGCCATGTCACAAACCCGAGTGTTGTGTTTCATAGAAGAAGGAGACCAAGGGCGCACACCTTGAAACTATTGGCATATGCACACTCCAATGAGACATTGTAGGTGATTGAAGGTTTTGTCATTGATGGCAACCTTACAATCCTATGGCATCGGCAAGGCATTACACCGGCAAGATAGTTCACCGGAATCAACAGATCACACTCTACACCGGCACTTAGACCACCAGCACCAGCACAGAGAAAGGAAGCATACCGACACAGAGGTCGACAGGATTTTTGATATATTATATTTTGTTTATTATTGTAAAAACTTTGTAAGCCAACTTGGCAAGTTTTAAAATGACTCTTATATATAAGAGAGATCATTGTAGACATTAAGTAAGTGAAGGAAGCAAAAAAAAGGAAGATATTAGGCAGACCTATTATGCAAAATATAGGTTAAAGGTTTTATGTAAAGAACAAAGCAGAATCCAGTACTGGATCAAGAATTATAGATGCTATTGTAAAGCAGTACAAGATATTGGATTTGTATAATCCACATTGTAAGTTAGGGAGACTTCTCTTTGAGCAGTGAGCTCTAGGCAATTGGCTTTCCTGCATGTGCAGGCCCCTCTTGTAAGTAATATTCTCTTATTGGCCAATAAGTGAATATTGTGGGTCACAAATCCCACCGAGGTTTTTCCTACACTGGGTTTCCTTGTTAAATCCTTGTGTCATGGTGTGCTTTTCATGTGGATGCTTTTAATTCTGTTTATTGTATTATTTCTTGCATACCGGTATACTATTATAATATGTTCTACATGTTTTAAGTTAAGAAATTCAATCCACCAGTTAGATGTTGATTCACCCCCCCCTCTCAGTATCTGTGGGAATCCTAACAGAAACAATCACCCCTCTAGTGCAAGCGAGGGGTTTGAACCGATGACCAATCTCTGATACCACTTGTTACAAGTGCAGTTGCCATTGCACCAAAAGATCAACCTGCTAATGACCGATACAACCACTAGACTTATAGAATCCATAGGAGGTGGTTAAGCCATGTCACAAACCTGAGCACTACACTGCACAACACAAGGAGACCAAGGATGCACATGTTTTAACATTTGTTTCTTTTTATTTCAATTCTCATAAGTCTTCTAAAATTTTGGACTATGTTCATTTTGATGTATTTCATCCAGTTAATGTGCCTTCATTAAATAGATCTGTGTACTTTGTTTCTTTCATATATGACTATTCAAGAAGTACATTTGTTTATTTCCTCATAAGTAAATATGAATTTTTTAGTCGATTTAAGGAATTTAAGTTCTTGGTTTAAAATTAGACTAATAGGAAAATTAAATGTTTGAGGAGAGATAACAGTGGTGTTTTTTGTTCCGTTGAGTTTGATAGGTTCTGTAAGGATCATGGGATTGAAAGACATAAGACAACTCCATATACACCACAAAAATATGGAGTTGTTGAGTGGATGAATAAAATGTTGATGGAGAGGGATAGGAGTATGATGAGTGGTGTTGGTATTGAACAAAAGTTCTAGGTTGAGACAGTTGCCACAACATGTTATCTGATAAATAGATATCCTACTTTGACACTTGTTGAAAAGACCCCTATGGAAGCATGGTCTGGTGAAAATGCCTCGATGAGACATCATAGAGTCTTTGGCTATGAGGCATATGCTCATGTGCCTAATGAAAATAGATCTAAATTGGAGAACAAGGTAGTTAAGTATATCTTCATTAGTTATGGTATTGGTGTGAAGGGATACAAGCTTTGGGATCCAATTTCAGAGAAGGTACTCTACAATAGGAGTGTAATCTTTAGTGTTAAAACCTTCCATAGTAGATTTGCAACTAGAGAAGTAATAGAAATAGAAGGAGGTAGTTTATATTCCACCCACTCTCGAGAGAGTTGAACTATGTACTCGTCTAGGACCTAATGATGAGGAGAGTTCTAGCAGCTGAGAGAGTTTGAAAGAGGAACAAGATCTTCAATATTAGTCTTTGAGGAGGTCTACACATGATAGGTGGGAACCTAAAAGATACAGTTATTCACCAGAAAGGTTTGGTTATTCATTGTTAGATTTTAGTTGTATTTTTTCTTTGATTGCTAATGTTGATGAGCCTAGGACTGATAGAGAAATAATAGGTATGCATGATGCAAATTATTGGATGGAAGCCATGAATGAAGAGATGGTTGCATTAAAGAAGAATGCTACATTAGATCTGGTACCTTTGCCTAAGGGATGAAAGCTCGTTGGTTTTAAATAGGTGTTGAAAAACAAACTTGGTCTAGATGGTAGTGTTGAGAAGTACAGGGCATGATTTGTAGCGAAGGGATATTCCAAGGTGGGGGGGGGAATTGATTATGGGGAGATATTATCTCTTGTAGATAAACTGACATCCATTCGACTTTTGTCTTGGATTAAGGAAAAAATAGGTTTTGAAGGGGCCCTGAAACCCTTTACATAGAAGATTCTAAAAGGTTTATAATCAAAACATCAAAACAAAATAGGTTGCAGAAGATAGAACAATACATATGGTAGCCAAAGAACCACCATAAGGCCATACGAGAAACAAAAAACTAGCAACGACCCACATACCAGCAAAAAGAAAGAGATAGAACTATAGAAATAGAGAGATGAAGAATAGAAACTACATAAGGCTCTTAAAGGTCTCAGCAACCTCAACCTCTAGAAGACTCATATTATCAGCAACAGACCTCGACTCCTTGTAGTCCACACTTTGGGTAGCAGCTTTCTTTTTCAAATTCCCCCTAGTCATCTTACAAGGGCCAGAATCCCCCTGAGTCATGTCTTTATCATCATCCAAATTGATCAACATCTTGTCCTGTTGAACACTGTCAAGATTATTCACCATGATATTCATAGCATTAGTCGATTTCTTAACAATTCGATGACCATTGGACATAATGGTCATGAGGGTGGCCTGAATTTTCTTGTAATTCTCCTCAACATGGGTGAATCTATCTTCAAAACCTTTCTTTATATGATCAATACCTTCAACATCTCTATTGGTACAATCCACAACAAAAAAATTCTCATCCCCAGTCCACTAACCATCACCACTCAGTCTATCCTAACAAGTAGAAGTGGGAAAAGCTCCCAGCTTACTACTCAAAGCCCTTTGGTTAAGTTTAACCTCTTTGATTTCATGGAAGAGCCATTTAAAAAGACTGAAAGTATCAATGGCATGGTCTCTTTCCATACCCAGTATATCCTCATAGTCATCTCTTTTATCATTAAGCTTAGCACTCTTGGCATGAAGGTCCTCCTGAACCGCAACTCCAATGAAATTGATGGTCTCCTTATGAAGAACCGAGGGGGGAATTTTAAAATTCTAACTCCTAGGCTCTGGGATAAATCTCTTATTGATCGCACTGTCCTGATAATTCCCCCTATGGCCACTAGAATCAGAGTCCTCATTACCAGCAGAGGTAGAAGAGGAGGAGATAACAACTTGCTTCGAACCCTTCTTACCCCTGCCCAAAATAGATTTATCTTTAGGAGTATTCTCAATTTTAGATTTTTTAGGAGGAGAGGAAGTCTCATCCTTTGAATCCAAACTGGATTCTTCATCCCCAGACTCCCCAGCACTAGTATTATCATCTAAAAAAGTGGGG
This sequence comes from Cryptomeria japonica, assembly GCF_030272615.1. Lineage (NCBI taxonomy): Eukaryota > Viridiplantae > Streptophyta > Pinopsida > Cupressales > Cupressaceae > Cryptomeria > Cryptomeria japonica. The sequence continues at coordinate 259,977,802 of NC_081412.1, forward strand.
ATATAAGAAGAAGGGGCAGGAAGGGACTGAAAATGCTTATCAATTAACAACACAAGCAACCCTTCATGAAGGATAGGGTGCTTGGCCAAATTCTTCCTATGAGCTCTGAAGCTAGCTCGAAGAGAAGACAACAAGAAAAAAGAAAAAGAAACCCTAACATTATGGCAGAAATAGTTTAATAGAACAAAATGGTGGCCATAAACCCTTGTAAAATGCCCATCAAGAGTAAAGTAATCCATGAGTACCTTCAGGAGTTTGGCCCAGACATCCTTGAGAACACTGATGTCATAAAAGTTGGCAATCTTCTTCATGAATTTCCCCTTTCCTTCTCAAATTTCAAAAAATTATGCCCCATAGTCTCCTTGTAATTTCTATCTCTGTATTATTTCATGTTGTCAGAGGAAAGACCCGTAACTTTAGCAATCAAATTCTCATCCATAGTAACCTTGTGCCCATGCAGAGTAATGGTTCCATCCTTCCAATGCTTATCAAAATATGCAATAACATCCTTGTTAACCCCTTGCACTTTCTAAATGAAGGGAGTAACACCCCCTTTCATGAGAAGCCTCCAAACTTTATGGTTATTCTTCAGCTACTCACAACTCGGAGGCTCAACCCACTTCCTAGATCCCCCTATAATGCTCAGAGAAATCACAACAACAACTCTAAATAGATAGGTCTGAACAAAATAGATATCAACCCAGAAAGCGTGTGTAATAATGGCACAATAATTACATTGTCCGCAACCAACACATGCCAAAAGGATAAAGAGGACGATCTTTCTAGAATCACTACTAGTAATAAAAGCAATATTACTCATTTTCCTTACTACCTCAAATTCTATCATGAAGGATAAGCATGTAGAGATTGGTATCCACCTTGTCTTCATTGGTCCATGTCACTTTGCTAGCACTACTAACCCCTTTGTTAGCAAGGTAGTCCGAAACAACATTAGACTCCCTATAAATATGAGAAATAATGCAATTTTCAAAATAATTAATGATTTCCCTAGATTTGTTTATCCATGCTTCCACATTCCAAGATGGCCTAGAAATACCTTTGAGATAATGAATAATTTTTTTGGAATCACCCTCAATCCATACATGTTTGAAGTTATGTCGCCTAGCAAGATTAAGACCTTGGAAGGCCCCAATGGCTTCAGCAAGGTGGTTAGACTCCATTTGACTTTTGTTATCACTAGCAGCAACTCATGATTTAGAAGTTGAGCAGATGGATGTGAATACAACTTTCCTTCATGGTGACTTGGAGGAAGATATTTACATGTCACAATCAGAGCACTTTGTGAAGAAAGAAAAATAAAATTTGTTTTGCAAGCTGAAGAAATCTCTTAAGATGTGGTACCATAAATTTGACACCTATGTGTTTTTATTGGGATTTGTGAGAACTAAATCTTACCATTGTGTTTATTACAAAATTAGAAATGCTCATATTCTCATTATTATCCTGTATGTGAATGATATGTTGTTCATGGGGAATGGGAAGAGTATGATTACAGATTTGAAGTCTTCGTTGTTGGAACATTTTGAGATGAAAGATCTAGGTGTAGCAAGATATATTTTGGTAATGGAGATCAATAGATATAGAGCTCACTAAATGCTTTGGATTAGCCAAAGAAAGTTGTGAACTCTATGTTGGAGGGATTTAACATGACAAATTGCAGATACTTAGTTTTTTTGTCCTACAGGGGATGAAGCTTTCTATGGAAGACTATCCAAATTCTCCTACCAAGATGGAGGACATGACCAGAGTGTTGGATGGTTGAATGGTCTGAAATGCAGAGATACATTGATTTTAACCTTAGCAATAAATTTCATCAATCTGAAACAATAAATGCAAAATAAATGGAAAACATATTCACAAGATAGACACCAAATTTTTATATGTGGAAAACCCAAATGGGAAAAACCATAGAGAGGGTTAACTCTCAGGAAAATATAACTAATTATATGGTGTTTAAAAAAGGGTGGCTAACTGCCTGATTACAATCTGGCTCACTATCGAAATACAACATGACTCACTACCAAAATTCTCAATGTAATAGAAATAAGTGAACTGAAGAAAATTGCAACTCAAAATGAATGAGGTCAGTTTCAAGATAAGCTCAAATATCAAAACAACAACTTACAATAGATCTGGTAAGGGATATCCACAACACTTTCTCTAACCTATCAACACAACTACTTGCAACAAATCCAGTAAGGGATTACTACTTCTCATCTTCAATTTTTCAATCCAAGTGCTTACAACAAATCTAGTAATGGATTACTCCAATACTGTCTTCAATTTGTCAATCCAACTGCTTGTAGCAGATCCGGTAAGTGATTACTACAACACTGTAACTACACTCACACTTTCCACACTTCGCTACTCATGCACATTTGCTTCCTTCTCTTGTTCATATTCTACACACACACACACACTATACACACATCCACACACACACACACACACACACACACATATACTGATAAGCATATACACCAAGATAATATGTCATCCAAGCACAAAAGTTTTATACAAAAAACACATTTCTTGATTCTACATACTACTCTAATATGCCTTAATCAAAACAGGGTAACTAAGTCAACCTTTATTGATCTTCTACATACTTCCTTCTTAATTACTGGAACATGTGCTTCAATTACTAGTTCACCAAACAAAGGTCTATCGAACCCATAGACATGGACCCATATACAAAAATTCCAAGCACAACAACTTCCATCTTCAAGATATGAATGCCACGGATTCTGGAGCATAGACTTCATACAAACCATGACTTGCAAACACTAGATTCTAGAGCAAAGGATCTTCTAGAAAGTACTCCCTATAAACCATACATATCTTGCTGCTCAATAAGACATACATACCTATCTTCCAATGCTACTCAACATCACATACATACATATCTTCCACTGCTTCTCAGCATGCTACATCTGGTCCTAACCAAATCATAGGGTTTGACATCAATGATAGCATTCAAACAAATATAACATGGAGTTCCTTATGCAAATGTTGTTGGTAGACTTTAATGCATGGTATGGTCTGTACAAGGCCAGACATTGCACAAGCAGTGGGAGTCCTTAGTTGGTTTATGGCTAATCCTAGACGGGTGCATTGGGATGCAATGAAGAGAGTGTTCAGATATTTGTGAGGTACTTCCAAGTATTCCCTATGTTTTCATGGTAATCCTATTGTACCTTGACATTCCTTGTGTACTCATGGGTATGTAGACTCTAATTAGGTAGACGCAATTGACAATAGGAGATCCACTAGTGGATATGTGTTCACAATGTTTGGTGGTGTAGTGAGTTAGATGAGTAAGTGGCAAGTTGTGGTGACTATCCATAACTAAAGTTGAGTGCATGGCTACTACACATGCTTGTAAAGAGGTCATTTGGCTTAAGATACTATATTTAGACCTTGGTTTTGGTGCAAGACCAATCACTAACTATTATGATAGCCAGAGTGTCATTTGCTTGGCAAAAAATCCTAGTTTCCATGCTAGAACAAAGCACATTGATGTGCAGTTTCATTTTGTTCATGATATGGTGGAAGATGGAAAGGTATAGTTGGAAAAATTAGACACTTTAGTGAATATTGTTGATGCATTGACAAAGCCAGTGAGCACAGAGAATTTCAAGTGGTGTGCTGGTTCGATGGGCCTAGGTGTCCAAGTTGTGATATGATGACTGTTTTAAGGTCTTTGTCAAGTGGGAGATTGTTGGGATTAAGATGACTCAACCTTAGGAGTCCCAGACAAATTTAAATTTAAATGATTTTAATGGTCATTTATTGTTTAGTTTTTTATAAATTAATCCTATATTTAATATTCCCAAAGTGTATAGCTAAGTTGTGGGGCCCAATAAAAATTGGATGCAATTAATATTGAGGAGAAAGAGAGAGGTGTGTCATGTATCATGAGAAGGGAAGCTTTGAGAGGAAGATCTCAAAGGTTCCCTCCCTGCAACAAGTGGCCACATTGTTTATTTTCCTTTCTTGTGCATGATTTTTGGGAAGGGACCAAATTTTTCATGTAGGAAGACTTAGAGAAAATGTTAGAAAGTTTTGGAAAAAAGTCTTGGATATTTTGTATGAGAAGATAAATAATATTTGTATTAAAATATTATTTATGCAAAGGTTATGCATATAGGAATTTTTCTTAAAATATGTAGAAGGTATATTGAATGTGGATGGTTATTGAGTAAGCACTTTTTCCTGTGCATTGTAAACTCTATATATACAAAGTATTGTAGAAATAAAATTAGAGAACTATTGTTGAGAGAAGTCATTATGTTGTTGGAATCATTTAGGAATTAGATATCACAGTTGAAGACACTTGCAAGAGCATAGACTCTGCATATTGTTTCTAAAAGTTTTTAACTGTAATACAATTGATCTGTGCTTTGGTGTGGTGGGTTTTTTCTTGAAAGGGTTTTCCCATGTTAAATCTTCTATGTCATATGTTTATGTTAAATCTGAAATTTATTTGTGTGTTTTTTCTTTTATCTGGAAAATAGTTCAGGGGTTTGCCAAGATTTTGAATTCACCATCCTTGGGGTTTTTCATTAGGAAGGTTGTTTCTACTCCTCCACTTTCCTTTCAATCATGACACAACATTACAAAATATATCTACTTTAAGGGGATACTTATACAATATAAGATAATGCACACTAAAAAATATTATTCTTTCAAAGATTTATATACACATGAAAAAATTATACTCTAAATTTCTAACATAAAATTCATTTAATCATGGATCTTCAAGTCAAGATGCTTTCCACCCTTCAAAATATCAAAAGTAAAATAAGTTTTTAAAGTTTAATGATATTAAGGAAAGTATTCATCAAGTTGCTAACATACCAAATGTAACTAATAAGTTTAGTAAATTTCAATAATTTATAGACAAAGTTCTTCAAAGATTGTTAGTGCTAACTTAATTACACTCTCTTCTATTTATTCATTTGTTAAATCCTGGAAAATCCATTCTCGAATTATATAATTACCAATTCCTAGATCATATAATTATAAATTTGATGCCTTAATACTTAAAATATCTTATTTTTCTTATTTATTATTATTGAATAATAGATTATAAATAAAATAATCCTAAGCTAACACGATGAGATTTTTATAAATTTAAATTTGACCAACTACAATATCAATTGATAATTATTAAACAATTTAAAGAAAACGAATTTGCATTTTTTTTATATTATTTGGAAAGTGATGAAGGCATATTATTTTTCTCAAAGTTATTACATTGAGATTCCACTTTAAAAAATGCATTTAACTAATCTAATCTTTATCTATATGTGACATAGTAGAATTAAATTATTTTATTGTCTTAAAAAAAAATATTTTTCGGAATTCAAATACAACATCAAGGTGAATCTTGTTGGCATTATGGATGAATTGATTATGTGTTGCATTGATTTTTTTTCATTGATGTCAACACTAGCTATTATGATTGGTTGCCGACAAATAGGTTTTGGTTACCAATAGACAGGTTTTGGTTACCGGTAGAAGATCTAGTGTTACCGGTAGAAGAGACTATTTGTTGGACACTTCCGCATGTTTGGATCAATGGAGTATGTTTGATTTTAGGTGTTACATGTTCCTGGAGCATGTTTTGGTATTGACTTGGTAATTGGATGCTATCATACACTCTTGTAAACCCTTACCCACATTGGTTTAAGGTTTAACCGACAGTGCTTTCACTGAGGAATCTTGACAGGATGCATAAGTGGTGTTGGTGCGGCTTCTACATGGATTTTAGGATACTGAAGATGTTCTTTGATTGTGCTTCAATTGCTTGAAGACATTTGTTTGGTGTGGTGGACCCATAATAGGTCTGGTACCTATCTAGGTTATGGACCGGTATCATGTTAGCGTGTACTCTACATGTTACCGAGATGTTTCGGGATGTTCTATGGATTGGTTATTGTTGTTTTGGTTTTAAGCCGACATGGCATATCATTGTAATATGGATTTGTCTAATGATCTTATTGTAATATCTTTAAGGTAGCCTAACTAATTGGTTTAGGCCTTAGGGTTGGTATAAAATGATGTAAGATCTCATTGTAGATTATGGGGAAGAAGTGTCGTGGTCATGAAATGCAATATCATATGCGAAAGAGATTTGGTCGATCATATGTGATTGAATTGGGATTAAGGAAGAGGTTAAAGGCCTCTGGTATTGAGCTTAACTGGGACTATAACTAGGCATGGTATATGCTATCTTTGGTTGTTCATTATGCTGTATTATTATCCATATATCTTGAGGTGGTTATAACCTCTCTATAGTCAATGAGACTCTTTTGTAATGAGCAGTGCGCTCTAGGCAGTGTGCCTTCCTGCATGTGCAGGCCCCTCATTGTATCACATACTTTCTACAGAAGTATCATCTGACTCTAGGTAGGCTTCCCACTGTGGTTTTTCCCTTTTGGGGTTTTCTATGTATAAATCATGGTGTTATGTGTTATGGTTGCATTGTGTTGATTATTTGTTTCGTTGTTAAGTTTTATTGCTTACCGATATCTGTTTCTGCTTTACTAGTACTTAATATGGTTAAAGGTTATTAATTGGATTAAATGATGTAATCTGTTAACAACTGATTCACCCCCCCCTCTCAGTTTTTCACCGATTATCCTAAAAATTGGTATCAAAGCTTTGGTCCTCTTTTGTGGAAGCTTAACCACTTGAGGTAGATCCTATGGCAACTAATCCACTAGCAACTATCTTCAAAAGAGAAATCCCTAAGCTTGATGGAACAAATTATGGGATATGGAAAATTCAAATGGAGAATCATCTTAGATGTCTTGGAAAAGGATATTTGGGAGATCACTGAGAAGGGATACACACCTTATGATCCGACATCTAGCAATCCTGCTCCTGCAGACCTGGACAAGAATATTGAAAATTATTGCAGAGCTAGAAAAGCCCTCTTGTGTGCACTTACTTATCAACAAATCATGGGATTGACTGATAAATCATCAGCAAAGGTTATGTGGGATAAATTGCAAACTCTTAATGAAGGTGATCCTACTGTCAAAATTGCTAAACTTGATGGTTACTGGGTAAGATATGAAAACTTGAAGATGGAAGATAATGAAAGAATTTCTATATTTATGGAAAGAGTAAATGAGATTGTTATGGGAATTCAATATTATGGAGGATCTCTGAGTGAAGATGAAATAGTTTCCAAAGTCTTGAGAGCCCTTCCACCGGCTTACAAGATGAAGGCAACTGCAATTAATGAGTTGAGAACAATGGCAAACACTTTAGTTAACAGAGACATTCAGATTGGGAAATTATCTTCTTTAGAGCTTGAACAATTTGCATCTTCTAGAGTTGTAAATTCTGAACCTGCTTTTCATGCATCATTATCTACCGAAAAATTGATTGGAAAGCCTTATATGCAAAAGAATTGGAAGACATGAGGAAAGAAGATGAAGAATTTGAGAAACTTGAAGCCTTATTTGCTTGAAGAGTACCTAAAGGACCGACAGGAAGTAAGTGTGAAGGAAAAGTACCTTTTAAATGTTTTGCATGTAATAAGATTGGTCATTTTGCATCTAGATGTCCTGAAAGGAATGCAAGATTTGAAGAAAGAGTTAAGAAATCATTTAAGCCTAACCAGAACAGATATAGATTCAAGAAAAGTAAACAATGCTACATAGTGGATGATGAAGGAGTAAGTGATGACTCTGGGGATGAACCGACAGAAGACTTTGCTAGTAGATCTAGCAGTGGAAAGGAATGGGTGTTCTATGCTAAAGGAAGATGAATTGGAACTGGCTATCATGAATGAAGAAAAGGCCCTAGTAGCAAAATTTGAAGATAAGGATGAATGGGTAATTGATAGTGGATGCTCACATCATATGACTGGAGATAAAATAAATTTTTTGTCCCTGCAAGAATACAATGGCGGTCAAGTTAGATTTGGAGATGACAAAGCATGTATGATCAAAGGTAGAGGTACTATTTCTCTGAATGGTAAGCATAATATTGATAATGTCTATTATGTAGAAGGTTTAAAGAATAATCTTTTGAGTGTTGGTCAATTGGTAGACAAGGGTTTCCAACTTCAGTTTAATGATAGAAAATGCAAAATCATTAACAAGACTGGTTTGGAGATTGCAACCACTATTCAAACTAGAGGTAATATCTTTCACTTGAACACTGGTAATAAGACATGTTTGATTGCTCATATTCATGAGAGTTGGCTATGGCATAAGAGGTTGTGTCATGTTAATTTTGATTGTATTGTTAAGATCAATTCAACTAAGGCAGTTAGAGATATACCTAAGATTATGAAGCCTCATAGTCCGATATGTAAAGAATGTCAATTGGGGAATCAAGTTAGAACTTATTTTAAGAGCATACATGATAAATCTAATGATGTACTTGATTTGATTCACACTGACTTATGTGGTCCTACAAGGACTAGAATCTTTCAAGGTGATAGGTATTTCATGTTGATTATTGATGACTATTCTAGGATGATGTGGGTGACTTTTCTTAGGGAGAAGTCTGAAGCCTTTGAGAAATTCAAGATCTTTAAAGAAAAGGTTGAAATAGAAATTGGATTGTAAATCAAATGTCTAAGATCATATCAAGGTGGCGAGTTCACTTCTAATGAATTTAACAGTTATTGTGAGACAAATGGAATTAGGAGACAGTTATCTGCACCTTAGACTCCTCAGTAGAATGGAGTAGTGGAAAGAAAGAACAAAACCATTTTGGATGTAGCAAGATCTATTATTATGGAAGCCAAATTTCCTCACATCTACTAGAGAGAAGCATTCACATCAAAGGTGAAACCAGTAAGACCCCTTATGAATTATGGTTTGGACATACACCTACTATTAAATATTTTAAAAATTTTGGAAGTAAATGCTATATCAAAAGAGATGATTCAATTGGGAAGTTTGATCCTAGATGTGATGAAGGGATATTTCCTGGTTATTCAATTCAAAGAAAAGCATATAGATGTTATAAAAAAAGATTGTATAAAATTGTGGAGAGCGCTAATGTGAAAGTGGATGAGCAATACATAAATCAATCTATATCATATGACAAGGAACTAATAGTGGAAATGATCATAACTGAATCAGAAATGCCTCAACTGGTATAGGAAACTGAGACAGTTACATGGGCACAATCAGAAAATTCAACTATGACTGATGATCAGAGCAGTGAACTTGAAGTTCAAAAAACATCAAGGTATGTAAGTATAATCATTCTGAAGATCAAATAATTGGAGATGGGAACAAGGGAGTTATGACAAGAAGAAGACTGGCAAATAAAGAGGTATGTCTTATTTCTCAAGTTGAACCGAAATCTGTTATTGAAGCTTGTAAGGATAAACATTGGTGAAAGGCTATGGAAGATGAATTAGATTAGATAGAGAAGAATGAGACTTGGACTTTAGTTCCCCATCCTAAAAATAAGAATGTTATTGGAACTAAATGAGTTTTTAGGAATAAACTGAATGGGGATGGTCAAGTTTTAAGAAACAAGGCTAGATTGGTTTGTAAAGGATATTCTCAAATGGAAGGAATTGATTATGGTGAGACATTTGCACCTATAGCCAGAATTGAAGCTGTTAGATTATTTCTTGCCTATGAAGCTTATAAGAACTATAAGGTTTATCAAATGGATGTTAAATGTGCATTTTTGAATGGTGAACTTGAGGAATAAGTATACATTGAGCAACCAGATGGATTTTCATTGACAAATGATAAAGATATGGTTTGTAGATTGAAGAAAGATTTATATGGATCGAAACAAGCTCCAAGAGCTTGGTATGCAAGGTTGGATAAATATCTCTTGAAGCTTGGTTTTACTAAAGGCAATGCTAATAGTAATTTATATTACAAGATCACCGATGGTGATATAATGATTATTGAAGTATTTGTTGATGATATCATTTTTGGAGGATAAGACAAATTGTGCATGGAATTTGTTAATAATATGAAGAATAAATTTGCAATGTCCATGATTGGTGAGATGAAATTTTTCTTAGGTTTGCAAATTACACAAACTGACAAAGGCATTTTTATCTGTCAAATTAAGTATCTAAGGGAATTGTTGAAGAAGTTTGGTATAGATAATTCCAAACCGGTAAGTAGTCCTATGGTGACAAGTGAGAAATTATCTATCAAGGATACTTCTACACCGATAAATCTGACAAGGTATAAGTCTATGATTGGTGGCTTAATATACTTAACTTAGACTAGACCAGATATTATGAATGCAGTAAGTATTATTTCAAGATATCAAAGTAATCCTAAAGAAAATCATGAATGTGCAGTAAAGAGGATATTCTAGTATTTGCAAGGAACAAAAAAATATGGCTTATGGTATTCTAGAGATGATGATTTCACTTTATGTGCATATACTAACACAGATTGGGTAGGAGATACTAATGACAGGAAGAGCACTTCTAGTGATCTTTCTTGGAAAGAAACTGGTTTTATGGATTAGCAAAAAATAGTCATGTATTTCTTTATCTACTGCAGAAGCTAAGTATGTTGCAGTAGCAACTAATTACACTCAAATCTTGTGGATGAAGCAAAAGTTGAAGAATGTCAAAGTAAATTATAGTGAACCAGTAGTTATCTATTGTGATAACTCTATAGCTATTGACATGTCTAAGAATCCAGTATTTCACTCTAAGAGTAAGCATATATCAATAAAGTATAACTTTCTGAAGGACAAGGTAGAAGGAAAAGAAGTCAAATTGGTTTATGTGAACACTAAAGAATAGATTGTAGATATATTCACTAAACCACTATCTAAGGAATTATTTGAGTATTTGAGAGATAGGTTAGGGGTTTCTGCCCCTCCGACAGAGACTTGATTGGTCTAGTTTGTTATCAGTTCGGCATGCATTATTAGAGATACTATTCATTTTGGCACTAATGAGTGGTGCTACTACTCAGAGGGAGTAGTCAGCTTTGAAATTTAGAGGTTTACATTCTTGCTTTGGTATTTTTGTCAGATTTCTGGCATTAATGTCAAAGGGGGAGAGATAGTGATGTGAAAAATAAACTCAAAACTTTATAGAGATATCATTCACAAGGGGAGAGTTATTGATATTCAGGATATTGTTGATTGTCTTCCACAGGGGGAGACTTGTTTGGCATTTTTTTGGTACTTAAATGTTTTTCACATCTAGTGTTGTCATCAATGCCAAAGGGGGAGATTGTTGGCATTATGGATGAATTGATTATGTGTTGCATTGATGTTTTTTCATTGATGTCAACACTAGCTGTTATGATTGGTTACCGATAGACAGGTTTTGGTTACTAGCAGACAAGTTTTGGTTACAAGCAGACAGGTTTTGGTTACCGCTAGAAGATCTAGTGTTACCGGTAGAAGAGACTATCTATTGGATAGTTCCGACATGTTTGGATCAATGGAGTATGTTTGATTTTATGTGTTACATGATCCTATAGCATGTTTTGGTCAGTTGGTATTGACTTGGTAATTGGATGCTATCATACACTCTTGTTAGCCCTTACCAACATTGATTTAAGGTTTAACTAGTAGATCTTTCACTAAGGAATCTTGACAGGATGCATAAGTGGTGTTGGTGCAACTTCTACATGGATTTCAGGATGCTGAAGATGTTCTTTGATTGTGCTTCAACTGCTTGAAGATATTTCTTTGGCGTGGTGCACCCATAATAGATCCGGTACCTATCTAGGTTATGGACCAATATCATGTTAACATGTACTCTACATGTTACTGGGATGTTTTGGGATGTTCTATGGATTGGTTATTGTTGTTTTGGTCTTAAGCCGACATGGTACATCATTGTAATATGGATTTGTGTAATGATCTTATTGGAATATCTTTTAGGTGGCCAACCTAATTTGTTTAGGCCTTAGGGTTGGTATAAAATGATGTAAGATCTCATTGTAGATTATGGGGAAGAAGTCTCGTGGTCATGAAATGCAATATCATATGCGAAGGAGATTTGGTCAATCATAGGTGATCAAATTGGGATTAAGGAAGAGGTTAAAGGCCTCCGATATTGAGCTTAACTGAGACTATAATCAGGCATGGTATATGCTATCTCTAGAAGTTCATTACTCTAGATTGTTGTCCATATATCTTGAGGTGGTTATGACCTCTCTATAGTCAGTGAGACTCTTTTGTAATGAGCAGTACGCTCTAGGCAGTGTGCCTTCCTGCATGTGCAGGCCCCTCATTGTATCACATACTTTCTGCAGAAGTATCATCTGACTGTGGGTAGGCTTCCCACCGTGGTTTTTCCCTTTCGGGGTTTTCCATGTACAAATCATTGTGTTATGTGGTATGGTTGCATTGTGTTGATTATCTATTTCATTGTTAAGTTTTGTTGCTTATCGGTATCTATTTCTGCTTTATCGATACTTAATCTGGTTAAAGGTTATTAAGTGGATTAAATGATATAATCTATTAACAGCTAATTCACTCCCCCCCTCTCAGTTGTTCACCGGTTATCCCAACAAATATATCTACTTGAATGAATTGATTGACAACTAGATTAATTATTTGATAATTACTAAACATTTTAAAGAAAAAAGAATTTGCATTATTTTATATTACTTGAAGAATGATGAAGACATTATTTTTCTCAAAATTATTAAATTGAAATTCCACTTTAAAAATGCATTTAGGTAATCTAATATTTATTTATATGTGACATAGTCTATTGTCTTAAAAGAAATATTATCTCAAATGTAACCTATATTAAATATATCATGCATGTGCATGAATTTTACATTACCTCTCATTAGTCTATTATGTTAAACAATTAAAAATTTATTGGTCATGGTTTGTGTGGTTTTGTTCATGTATATATTAATAATAAAATCATTCAAGTTCTATGCTATAATTGTAACTAAAAGTTTTGCTTCGACCACTTCAATTAACTTGAAATTTCATGCTATATTACTTGGAACAACTAAACTTAGTCATTTCTTAATAGTGTGGAACAGAGTTCTTATTAATTGTTCTCTAAATTTAAGTAATGAGAGTAGATATTTAGAATCGAAAGGTGGTATACTTTAATAAAATTATTTATTTTAAATCTATATTATGGATTTTTTTCTTTTATAAAATGTCTATCTAGTTGTTTATAGATAATTTTTTTATAAGACATTCTTGAGTGTTGAGTGATATAATAGGATTAAAGTAAATTTAACTTTCAAATCTATTACTATCAAAAGAGATAATGATTCCATATAATATATTCTTTATGTGTTACTAAACAAAACATTTTGATCTTTGTCAAACATTTTTTGTTAATTTTTTAGAAAGAATGCTATGAAAATTGAACACGTTGAATGATGATATGTACATATAAAGATAGAGATATATACTCTAAAAAATGGTTATATATACTAAACAAGGTTTGTATGCTTCACCATAAATATATATTTTTTAAATAATAATATAAAAAACACTAAATAAAGCATGACAAATTTTGAGTTTATGTATGTATGTATACATACACACACACACACATATATACATATACATATACATATACATATATGTCTATATGTATGTGTATATGCACATGCACATGTGCGCGCGCACACACACACACACACACAATTGTGTGCCTAGTTGATTTTCTTTTCAATAGTTTAATATGATATCAATATGAAGATTATATACATATAATTCATTATTTTAAATTTTTTTAATTAAACACCTATAATACTATTTTTGATTAAGCAAAATCAGGTTTTGAGGGGACCCGAAACCCCTTACATCAAAGAGTTAAAGATAAAGCATTAGAGTATCATAAAAGAACCTAGGTGTAAGAAACAAAACTGGCTGCAATCCAAAAACAATGCAATCCAGCAGCCACAAAAAGACCAACAAAAGGCTAGTGAGATGCTGGCTACAACAACAAACACATACCACCTACTTAAAAATGTCTAAGGCCTAGGAGGCCTCCTTCTCAAGCAGAAACATAGCCTTGGCAGCTTCCTTAAGGTCCAACAGGTCATGTGGAAGAGACTCTTCCACCAGTTTAGTGCTCTATCTTGTTCTCCTAGTAGTGCAAGGATTCATCTTCGAACTCGAGGCCCCAACTTAATTTTCCAAATCCACAACATTCTTCTCATTATGAATTCTCTCTAGCCTGGAAACCAGAGCATTCATATTGACCACAAATTCTTTCATCATAGCAACAATATTCTCCATAATTTTCTTCATACCTTCCTCAATTTGCATCATCTTCTGGCTGATCTCATTGTTCTTCTGATCATTTCTACTCTTTAAAAGTTCAACTGCCTCACCATTCTTCTTTAAAATCTCTAACATCATACTTTTTTCCCCCATAGTCCAAGTAGCATAATCTTTTGTATCCTAGGCCACCCTCTTATTATTCACCATCTACCTATCTTTGTGATGCTTAAGTTCACCCTCTTCAGTTTTGGCATTTGTGGCTTAATTTTAAGTGCAATCTTAATTTCATGGAAAGTCCACCTATTGAACAGTAAAGATCAACCAAGGAGCTCCTAGCATTGCCCAATATGTCAATCATGGATTCTCTCTTGTCTTGTAAATCCTCTGAGTCTAAATCCATTGGCTCAAAATCTTGTTCTTCATACTCATGCAGAGATAACTTACCCTCCTCCTCAGGATCTGACATATGATCCATGGAATTATCCCCCGACCTAGGAGGTGAACCGACATTCTCCTCCTCCTTTGAGTTGGACTCCCGAGGGTCATCAGTTGGTTCATACTCCTTGTCATCACCAAAGTCATTTTTAATTTGCTTAGCCTTGACCTTACAGTACCCATAAATCAGGAGGATAAGATCTTGATGGGCAAGAGGGCCAACTTTAGAATTTTTAATGAAATCCGCCACATTATCATTAAGAGAACAGGTGAGATAATAAGGGACAAAGATCTTAATGCCATGGCAAAAATGGTTTAAAAGGACAAAATGATAGTTGTAGATTTTTGTAAACCTACCATCTAGAGTAGCATACTCCATAATTGCCCTAAGAATTTTCCTCCCAAAAAAGTTCAATTTGAAAAGGGGTAAAGTAAGATTTGTTTAACGTTACCAGATTATTCCTCTCCACATTATATTTAGGGAAGGTCTTCATGGCACTGTCAGACAACTTCCGATCCCTAAAGAACTTCATTCCTTCCATGGACATACATGTCACCTCTGCAATTAACTCCTCATCCAATTTGATAGATTGGCCAAACAAGGTGACTTTCTTCTTATACCATACCTTAACAAAGGCTTTGGAGGCATGATCCTTCTTACCATGTAGCTTCTCCATGAAACTAGTCACTCCTCCCTTCTACAGCCTCCTCCAGATTTTCTTTTCCTTCTTCCAAGACTAGCAACTCAAGGGTTCAATCCTGTTGATATTGCCTCCCATGGTGATGAAAAACCCAAAGATATTAATCACAATCAAAAACTGAAAACCTTAATAGTGAAAACAAGGGAAATGAACATTAAGAGATTCGGCAGAGAAAACAACCTAGAAAGCATGCAAAAAGAGCCAAATCATCCCACCTAGAAGCTTCCCCCTATCGGAGTAATAATTTTCATTCCTAGTCTCATTAAGTGTAATCATTATTAGATAAGGAGGAATTGATACCATTAGTTTGATAAAAAATAAGTGCCCCTTCACCTAAAAAGGTAATGATCCTTCATTTTGCCATGAAAAAGAAGCAATAGAGATAACTCCAAAGTTAGCAAAGAAGTTTGCACACCTGTTGGCTTCTCTAAAAATATGAGTTATAATTCAATCCTCAAAGTCATCAATAACCTTAAGGGAATTAAGAATGATATTCTTACTATTCCAAGAGGGCTTGTCCTATCTTTTGAGACATCTAATAATATTTAAAGAGTCCCCTTCAATCCAAACTTTATTAATTTTTAATTGTCTAGCAACTTTGAGGGTTTTCAAAACTCCCATGGCCTCCGCTATATGATTGGACTGAATCCCCAAAGGAGAAGTGATAGTAGCCACACAAATCACATTATAAAATCTTGTAACACCCCCACATCCTGCCCTACTAGGGTTCTCCTTAGCAGCACCATCAAAGTTAATTTTCATCCATCCTTCCGGAGGGTAGTACCAGACAATACCATCCCTACTATTTTTAACTTTGTAGTTACTGATGTCAACTTGAAGTCCCCATTTCCTAGCAACAATATTATCCTCCTCCTTGACATAGGACAAAGAAACGGTCCCAACATCACCAATAGACAAATTCAAGTTCTCTCTAGCAGCTCTGCAAATTTTCTCAAAAACAATCTCAAAAGAACAAGTCACATTTCTGAATATATGATTGTTTCTTTCTTTCCACACTTGCCAAGACACAAAAGGCAATAACAAAGACCAAAGATTTTTCAAAATGGGGTTAGAAGAGGGGAACTTCCATTGAGTAAAAAAATCTTCCACCTTCTCAAGAAAGACCCAATCAATACTCTATAGATTAAGGATTATGCTCCAGATATCAAAGGTAAAAGGACAATGGAGAGAAAGATGTAAAATAGATTCACTATCATCAAGGCACAAAAAACACCTATTCACGAGTTGAAAACCTCTCCTCATGAGGTTATCTAGAGTAAGGATTTTATTTTGAAGAAGAAGACAAAAAAAGATGTTGATTTTTGGAATAAGAATCTTAGACCAAGCTTTGGCCCACGCAGGAGGATGTGGAATTGGAGGACTCATAACCTTGATGGTAGAAGAAATTGAGAACAAATCATCTGAAGTCATCTTCCGAGTAAAAAAATCATCATGATCCCGATCCACAAAAAAGGACAGCAAAGCTTGCTAGAGAGGAGAGAAGACAACATCAATATCCTCCAGAGTAACCCAAGAAGATTGCTGCCAATAATAACTAACCAAAAAGCCAAATCTTTCTTTACAAATCTCCATAAAAGGCACCAAATTATCATCATAGCATATGGGTCTATCAAATAGCCAAACATATTCCCAAAACCTGATATTGTTACCTTTGCCAAGAATCCACCCAGCGCCGGTAGCAACAACTTGTTTAGCCTTGAGGATGCTATTCTAAATAGTCAAACACTTAGGGATGTGGTTGGATTAAATGAAGGATGCAATATTCGGAACATCCTGAAGATACTTACTGAACCAAACCAAGTTCTAGTCCTTTCTGTCATCAAAAGACCTCCAAATTTGTTTAGCTAACAGACCATTATTAGAGTCTTTTATGGTCCTTAAGCCAAGGGCCCCATAACACTTAGGACTACAGACCCTTTCCCAAGAAACCAAAGGAAGTCTTTTTTTCTCTTCAACCTCAATCCATAAAAATCTTTTCTGAATTTTGTCTATAGCATCAACAAACTTAGAGGGGATCTTAAAAAGACTTAGAGCATAGACAAGAAGATTTTGAAGAGATGCCTTCAGAAGCTACAACTTTCCTGCTTGAGTCAATAAAGCCCCTTTCAACCCAGCCAATTTCTTAAAAAACCTGTCCACAATAGAACTCCAAAAGGAATCAGGAGGAGAGACCCCTAAAGGCAGCCACAAATATATTGAGGGGAAGGAATCAATAGAATGTAGGTCCCGGGGACAACTGAGAGGGGGGGGGGTGAATCAATTGTCTAATAAATTCAAACCAAAATCTTATTAACCAACTTATTGCTTAATACCGGTAAGACAGTTAATTGTGCTGGTAAACAATGTTAACAGGAAATGTTGTACCGGTAAGAATTAATGCATGAAACATAAGCACAAAGTCAACCACAACACATGACACAAATATTTGTACGTGGAAACCCTGTAAGGGGAAAAACCACAGTGGGAAACCTTACCCACAATCAGATGATACTACTGCAGATAGTAAGTGTACAAAGAGGGGTCTGCACAAGCAGAAAGGCCAACAGCCTAGAGCTCACTGCTCAAACACAAATGGGAGTCACACTGACTACAGTTGGATGGTTAAATCCAATGAGAATGTACTGCACAAAATAGCATCTTCATATGCTAGATTTAGTACCAGTGTAATGCTGATATGCTTTTCCAAAAACCTAACTTCACTTTCAAATGATGTCTTCGTGTATATCTCTGCTTGATCTCGCATATACCCTTCCTTAAAACTTTTTCGCATTCCACATTTGATCTTACAAATAAGATCTTACATTTATACCATACCCTAAGACCAATTTTAGTAGGTCGTCTCTACAAGATATTACAATAAAACATTTTACAAATAATACAATATCCAATGCAATAACCAATTGAACATGTCGGCTTAATGCATTTACAACAATAATAAATCATCTCCATAGTGTGCCATGCTGATCTGGAAAAGATAAACCTGCCAGTGTAACCCTAGAGAACCTAGACCTATTTGCCAGTAAAAGAAAATATGCAAATAAGAATATACCAATGATATTACTTCAAGGAAAAGTGTCCACATGATGTCTTCGACATTACCAGGTGTCTTCCATGTCATTACATGTACCGGTGAACATTATATCCTACCGGTTAACTATATACCGGTGATTGTTTGAGCATTTTACTGATTGCCGGTGAATGTTGCTGGATCTCCAAAGTAGGTGTGTTAGCAGGTGTTGACATCAATGACAAAACCATACCAAAATACCAACAATCTCCCCCTTTGGCACTGATGGCAACACAAGATGGAAAAACCATCAAAGTGCCAAAATAGAAATGCCAAGTACAAAAACCAATTCTCCCCCTGGGAGTAATATGTGTTTATACAAAGATTTATTTACAATACCAATCTCTCCTCAAAAAGATAATGCATTTTTCCATATATTTTTCTTTAATGTTTTTCCATATATCTCTCCCCCTTTGACATCAAATGTCAAAGTCACAAAAAGGTCAAGTTCATACAAAATACCAACCAATTCAATATACCAACTACTCCCCCTGAGAAGTAGCTTCCTCATCAAATACCGGAATAAAAGATTTGTCCATTTAATTCTACCGGTTGATGACAATCATTAACTGTCTAAGTCTCTACCGGTGGAGGTAAGACTCTGAGCTGATCTCTGAGATACTCAAAAGTTTCCTTAGGCAAAGGTTTTGTAAAAATATCTGCAAGCTATTCTTTAGTATTCACATAAACCAGTTTTATTTCCTTTTCCTCAACTTTTTCCCTTAGAAAATTTTGTTTGATAGAAACATGTTTTGTTTTAGAATGTAATACTGGATTCTTAGATATATCAATTGCTGCAGTGTTATCACAATATATAGTAATAGGTTCCTTGCATTTTACCTTTATGTCTTTCAACATTTGCTTAAGCCAAAGTACCTGTGTACAGTTTGTTGCTGCTGCAACATATTCTGATTTTGCTGTTGATAAAGATGTACAACTCTGTTTCTTACTTAACCAAGAAACTAATCTCTTTCCAAGAAAGAATTCTCATCCAATGGTGCTCTTTCCATCATCCACATCTCCTGCCCAATTTGCATCTGTGTATGCATATAGATCAAAGTTTTCATCTTTAGGATACCATAATCCAAGATTTGTTGTGCCTTGTAAGTACCAAAAAATCCTTTTTACTGCTGATTCATGATTTTCCTTGGGATTACTCTGAAATCTAGAAACTATACATACTGTATTCATAATATCAGGTCTGGTTTGTGTCAAATATAGTAAACCTCCTATCATAGATTTGTATCTAGTTGGATTAACAGGTGTAGATTCATCCCTTTGAGATAATTTGTCATTTGTAGTCATAGGTGTGCTTACCGGTTTAGAGTTCTCCATCCCAAATTTCTTGAGTAGTTTTTTCAAGTACTTAGATTGATTCAAAAATATGCCCTTATCAATCTGTAAAATCTGCAATCCTAAAAAGAATTTTATTTCTCCAATCATAGACATTTCAAATTCATGCTACATTTTAAGAGAAAATTCTTTGCATAATCCATCTTCTCCTCCAAAGATTATATCATCAACAAATACTTCCATAATCAAAATGTCATCATTAGTTACTTTGTAATATAAATTAGTATCTACATTTCCTTTAGTAAAACCAATTTTTAAGAGATACTTATCCAATCTTGCATACCAGGCTCTTGGAGCTTGTTTTAGTCCATACATAGCTTTTCTTAATCTGCAAACCATATCATTGTTATCTATCAAAGAAAATCCATCAGGTTGTTCAATATAAACTTATTCTTCAAGATCTCCATTCAAAAATGCACATTTAATATCCATTTGATAAACTTTGTAATCCTTGTGAGCTGCAAAGGCTAAGAATAATCTAACTGCTTCAATTCTGGCTACCGGTGCAAAGGTTTCATTGTAATCAACTCCTTCTTTCTGAGAATATCCCTTACACACTAGTCTTGCTTTATTCCTGACAACCTTACCATCTTCATTGAGTTTGTTTCTAGATACCCATTTGGTTCCAATTACATTTTTATTTTTAGGCCGGGGAACTAATGTCCAAGTATTATTTTTCTCAATTTGTCCTAATTCTTCTTCCATAGCTTTAGTCCAAAATTTATCTTCACATGCCTCATTGATAGATAATGGTTCAATTTGAGAAATAAGACATACCTCTTCATTTTCCAATCTTCCTCTTGTCATGACTCCTTTAAATTTGCTTCCAATTATCTAATCTTCAGAATGATTCAGTCTTACATACCGGGGTGTCTTAGCCTATTGTTGTTCTTCAATTACTGTGGTATCCTTTGATGATACCGGAGTAACTGGGTCATCATTTTATACTGGTGGATTTACTGTTGGTTCATTTGTCATAATTTCTATTACTGGTTCAGAGTCTATATACCTTGAAGTTCCTCTGAATTGTTCATCAATCTTTACATTTGTACTCTCAACAATTTTCTGTAATCTTTTATTAAAACATCTATAAGCTTTACTCTTAGATGAATAACCAAGAAATATTCCTTCATCACTTCTAGGATCAAACTTGCCAATATACTCATCTCTTCTAATATAACATTTACTTCCAAAAATTCTGAAATACTTAAGAGTAGGAGTATTACCAAACCATAGTTCATGAGGGGTCTTATCGGTTTCACCTTTGATGTGAACTTTGTTGAATGTATAGACAGCAGTGCTTACTGCCTCTCTCCAGTACACATGTGGTAGATTTGCTTCTGATAACATACTTCTTGCTGCATCCAAAATAGTTTTGTTTTTCCTTTCAACAACTCCATTCTGTTGTGGTGTCCGAGGTGCTGATAACTGTCTTTTGATTCCATTCACTTCACAGAATGTATTAAAATCTCTAGATGTGAATTCTCCTCCTTGATCTGATCTTAAACATTTAATTTTCTTACCGGTTTCATTTTCATTCATTGCTTTGAATAGTTTGAACTTCCCAAGTGCTTCTGACTTTTCTCTGAGAAAAGTAACCCAACACATTCTAGAATAATCATCAATAATTAGCATGAAATATCTATTACCTTGTAAGCTTTTAGTTCTAGCCAGACCACATAAATCAGTGTGAATTAAATCAAGAGCATTATTGGATTTTTCTGGAATACTTTTGAAGCTAGCTCTAACCTGTTTTCCAAATTGGCATTCCTTGCAAATTGTATTATGAGGTTTCACAATTTTAGGTAGATCTCTAACTGCCTTAGAAGTACTTATTTTTACCATGCAATCAAAATTTACATGACATAGTCTTTTATGCCATAGCCAACTTTCATCTATATGAGCAATCAAGCATGCCTTTTCACTCTTATTCAAATGAAAGATATTACCTCTAGTCTGATTACCGGTCGCAATTTCCAAACCAGTTCTATTCATGATTTTGCATTTTCCATTTTTAATTTGTAACTGAAAACCTTTCTCAGCTAATTGACCAACACTCAACAGATTATGTTTTAATCCTTCAACATAGTAAACATTGTCAATGTTATGTTTACCATCAAGAGATATTGAACCCTTACCTTTGATTGAATAGGCTTTGTCATCTCCGAATCTTACTAAACCTCCATTGTATTCTTAAAAGTTCAAGAATTTGCCTTTGTCTCCAGTCATGTGATGTGAGCATCCTGAGTCAATAATCCATTCATCCTTTGATTCAACTTTAGCTGCTAGGGCTTGTTCTACCGGTGGAGCAATAGGTACTGGTTGATCTTCTGTTATAGCAACAAAGACCCATCCATTTTCTGTTGGATCCTCATCAGAATCATCAGTCACACATTCATCAGCAATGTAATAGGATTTATCTTTGTTTTTCTTAAATCTGTATCTCTGATATTCAGGATTAGGTTTGTATGTCCTTCTAGCTTCTTCTCTTAGTCTAGCATGTCTATCAGGGCATCTTGAAGCCATATGACCAATCTTATTGCAATTCAAACATTTAAAGGGTGCTTTACCTTCATACTTACTTCCAATTGGACCTTTTGGCATTTTTCTTGCAAATAGTGCTTCAAGTTCTTCAAGCTCTTCATTCTCCTTCCTGGTTTCTTCAAGTTCTCTTGCATAAAAGGCTCTCCAGTCTGATTTGTCAAAAGATGGAGCAGATGATGTTGATGCTTTGAAGGCCAAATCAGTTTTTATAGCAACAGGACCAAATTCCTCTATTTCAAAAGCTGAAAGTTTTCCAATCAATGTATCCCTAGTTACTGATGTATTAGGCATTGTTCTCAGCTCATTAATAGCAGTAACCTTCATTTTATATGCTGGTGGAAAACCTCTTAAGATTTTTGAAACAATCTCATCTTCACTCAAGGTTCCTCCACAACATTTGATACCTAAAACAATTTCATTTACTCTTTCCATAAAGGCAGAAATTCTTTCATCTTCTTCCATTTTCAGATGTTCATACCTGACTCGGAAGCTTTCAAGTTTTGCAATTTTGACTGTGGAATCCCCTTCATTCAGTGTTTCCAAATGATCCCAAATAGCTTTTGTAGTAGATCTATCTGATAATCCCATGATTTGTTGATCTGATAATGCGCTCAAAAGTGCTTCTCTTGCTTTGCAATCATTTTCTTCATCTTTAGCTAAAGTAGTAGGAGCAAGCTGACCAGCTATAGCAGCAGTATAACCATTCTTAGTAACATCCCAGATGTCTTTACCAATGCAATTCAGATGTGTCTCCATTCTGATTTTCCATATTCCATAGTTGGTTCCATCAAGTTTAGGACTATCCTTCCTGAAATAATTAGTAGACATTGGATCTCCTCAAGTTGTTAAACTTCTGCAAAAAGAGGACTAAGCTCTGATACCAATTGTAGGTCCCGGGGACAACTGAGAGGGGGGGGTGAATTAGTTGTCTAATAAATTCAAACCAAAATCTTATTAACCAACTTATTGCTTAATACCGGTAAGACAGTTAATTGTGTCGGTAAACAATGTTAATAGGAAATGTTGTACCGGTAAGAATTAATGCATGAAACATAAGCACAAAGTCAACCACAACACATGACACAAATATTTGTATGAGGAAACCCTGTAAGGGGAAAAACCACAGTGGGAAACCTTACCCACAATCAGATGATACTACTGCAGATAGTAAGTGTACAAAGAGGGGTCTACACATGCAGAAAGGCCAATAGCCTAGAGCTCACTGCTCAAACACAAATGGGAGTCACACTGACTATAGTTGGATGGTTAAATCCAATGAGAATGTACTGGACGAAATAGCATCTTCATATGCTGGATTCAGTACCGGTGTAATGCTAATATGCTTTTCCAAAAACCTAACTTCACTTTCAAATGATGTCTTTGTGTATATCTCTGCTTGATCTCGCATATACCCTTAAATCTTTTTTCGCATTCCACATTGGACCTTACAAATAAGATCTTACATTTATACCATACCCTAAGACCAATTTTAGTAGGTCGGCTCTACAAGATATTACAATAAAATAGTTTACAAATAATACAATATCCGATGCAATAACTGATTGAACATGTTGGTTTAATGCATTTACAACAATAATAAATCATCTCCATAGCGTGCCATGCTAATCTGGAAAAGATAAACCTGTCGGTGTAACCCTAGATAACCTGGACCTATTTGCTAGTAAAAGCAAATATGCAAATAAGAATATACCAATGATATTACTTCAAGGAAAAGTGTCCACATGATGTCTCCGACATTACCAAGTGTCTTCCATGTCATTGCATGTACCGGTGAACATTATATCCTGCCGGTTAACTATATACCGGTGATTGTTTGAGCATTTTACTGATTGCCGGTGAATGTTGTTGGATCTCCAAAGTAGGTGTGTTAGCAGGTGTTGACATCAATGACAAAACCATACCAAAATACCAACATAGAACATCTGATAATATCTGCAATATTTATCTACCTGCAAAGGGGAGTTTTAATGAAAAAATAGAAGTCTTGTTCCAATTGATCAGTTGGCCAAAGGCCCTAGAATAAGTCAGAAGAGTATTTTTAAAGGATCTAGCTTCAAGAGCAGAGGCAACACTAAGGAGGATAGTATCATCCACAAATTGGAGATGGGAACAAACCATATTGGAAGATGATGGCCTAAGACCCTTAATATCTCTCTATATCACCAGCTTCTACAATAACCGACTCAAGCTTTTAGCCAAAATGGTAAACAAAATTGGGGAGATGGGATCCCCTTGCCTGAGACCCCTAGTTGGCCTGAAAAAAGAAGAGGGAGATCCATTAGTAATAACAAACATAGAAGGAGTGGAGATAAGTTGCCAAATGATATCTGAGAATATACCATCAAAACCAAAAGCCTGCAAAATTATTTTCAAAAGGAACCAATCCACACTATCATAAGCCTTGGAAAGGTCAAGCTTAACAAGGAAACCATCTTTTTTAGAAGAAATAAGAGAATGAATGTTATCATGAACCAGAATTATAGAGTCCAAAATTTGCGTTCCTGGCACAAATCCATTTTGATGCAAGGAAATAAGCAAAGGGAGAATAGTGATCAATCTGGAGGTCACAACCTTCGAGACAATTTTATAAAGAGAATTATAGAGACTTATAGGTCTAAACTTATCCATAGAGTTTTCACCAATTTTCTTAGGAATACGAACCAAAAAAGTAGAATTCACCTCCTTAAGCAACGATTTAGTTCCAAAAAATTATTTCACATCTTGAACAATATCCTTCCCAACAATATGCCAAAAGTGATGAAAAAAGAACATGGGGTACCCATCTAACCCAGGAGATTATCTCCTTGGAAAGAAAAAACAGCCCTTTTAATCTCATCATAAGAGGGAATGATACATAACAACTTATTCTGCTCTAGTCCAATAAGCTTCGAAATATTCCCTAGTAAGGAATCTTGATCTTCTCTATAGAGGTTAGAATCAGCAAAAAGGATATTAGAAAAAAAGCGAGCAACCTCCTTAGCAATATTATCATTTCTTTTAATGATATGGCACATAACACCTATAATATTGTTAAATGTTTGAGAAAATAATTTTTTTCTTAAAACCTAATTTGACTTAGTGTAATTCCCGCCAAAATACCCTAGATAAATATAGCTAACTATACACTAATTTTTTTTTGTTTATTTATCAATACAACACATTGTTAGGATAACCTATGGACAACTAAGAGGAGGGGGTTGAATCAGTTGTCAACAAATTATAAAACTTTAAGCACATAAATTTTTTTACCAGAATAGCAGATATAACAATTAAGCATAAACATAAATCATAGAACAATTACCAACCATCCATAACACATAACACCAGGATTTGTATGTGGAAAACCCGGTAAAGGGAAAAACCATGGTGGGAAGCCTCCCCACAGTCAGATAATACTTATGTAGTAAGTATGTGATTACAATAAGAGGGGCATGCACATGTAGGAAGGCCAAAAACCTAGAGCGGACTGCTCATCACAAAAGGAGCCTCACTAACTACAAAAGAAATCCAGACTACAATCCGGAAAGATGAATGAATTGCAAGAATAACATCTCCTATGCCTGAGTACAGTTTTGGTTAAGCTCAATACCTAAGATCTTAAACCTCTTACACAAACCTAATTCGATCACCTATGATAGATCAAAACCTCTGCATATGATTACAACTTTATTCACACAGAGATGATCCCATAACCTTAATCCCATAATCTACAAAGAGATCTTATATCATATTTATAACAACCCAAGACCTAAACAATTAGGTCGGCCACCTAAAAGATAATACAATAAATCTATTACATAATCTCGCAAGCCAATGATAAACCAAGTTGGGCTAAGACTGAAACAACATAAACCAAACAATAAATCCAACCGGTATTGCATCGGGAGCATCAACCAACACGTTAAATAAACTGGTCCATAACCTAACAGAATAAGGTTAAGACCATACCTAAAATAGGTCACCATAAACCAAATGAAACACCATCGATCAACTAGAACATGAACATGATAACTATTAGCATTTTGATAACCTTCTAGAAGCCACACGAACACCACTTCTTAGATTACCAAAAGATCTTCAACAAAGCTCTACCGGTAAAACCCTTACCGGTAACCAAAAGGCTTACTAGAACAAATGATAGCATTTGAATCATCAAATCCCAAACCAACTAAATGTGATACGCATCAGGAACACATGAATAACCAGTCCAAACCAATTCCACAAATTAGAACATACCGAAGAAGATCTCCATATCAACATGATAATCCAACCACTCTACCGGAACCTGATAGACAACAAAATAGCTAGTGTTGACATCAATGACAAACATCAATGCAACACATAATCAATTCCTCCAAACTGCCAAGAATCTCCCCCTTTGGCATTGATGGCAACATTAGATGTGAAAAACATCCAAGTGCCAAGAAATGCCAAACAAGTCTCCCCAAAGGAAGACATCCAACAATCTCCCCAAAATGATATGATAATGAAGTTCTGAACTAACAGACCAAACTCCCCCTGTGAAAGATGTCCCTATTAAGCTCTATTTTTCACATAAATATCTCTCCCCCTTTGACATCAATGCCAAAAATATGACATAAACATCAAAGAAAAATCATAAATCCTCTGAACCACACAGTTGACTACCCCCCTTGAGTAGTAGCACCAACACATCAATCCAAAATGAATGATAGTTCTGATAATGCATGCTAGACTGATGCCAATTAGCATCACTCAAGTCTCTACTGGAGGGGGAAAAACTCCCAATTTGTCTTTGAAGTACTCAAATGATTCCTTAGGCAAAGGTTTAGTGAAGATATCTGCAATCTTCTCTTTAGTGTTCACATAAACCAGTCTGACTTCATTTGCTTCCATCTTCTCCTTCAGAAAATTATACTTGATAGAAATGTGCTTTGTCTTAGAATGAAATGCCAAATTCTTTGATATGTCAATAGCAGCAGAGTTATCATAGTGAATAACTATTGGTTTATTACAATCTACCCTTATATCCTTCAATATTTGCTTCATCCATAGAACTTGTGTACAGTTAGTAGCAGCAGCAACATACTCAGCTTCAATAGTAGATAAAGAAGTACATGACTGTTTCTTGTTGATCTATGAAACAAGTTTCTTTCCAAGAAAGAAAGATCCACCAGATGTTCTTTTCTAGTGATCAACATCTCCAATCCAGTCTACATCTGTATATGCACATAGTGTAAAGTTATCATTTTTAGGATACCACAAACCATACTCGGTTGTTCCTTGCAAATACCTGAAAATCCTTTTCACCATACTCTCATGATTCTCTCTAGGATCACTTTGATATCTTGATACAATACAAATTGCATTCATTATATTTGGTCTAGTCTGATTCAGATATAACAAACCTCCAATCATAGATTTATACCATGTAGGATTTATTGGAGCTGATGCATCATTCTTTGTCAATTTGTCACTTGTAACCATAGGAGTACCAACCAGTTTAGAATTTTCCATACCAAATTTCTTCAACAACTCTCTAGCATACTTATTTTGACAAATAAAAATACCTTTATCAGTTTGAGTAATCTGCAAACCTAAGAAAAATTCCATCTCCCCAATCATATACATCTCAAATTCATTCTTCATATTATCAGAGAATTCCATGCATAACTTATCCTCACCTCCAAAAATGATATCATCAACAAAGACTTCAACAATCAATATGTCATCATCAGTGATCTTGTAATATAAGTTACTATCAGCATTACCTTTAGTGAAACCAAGCTTCAAAAGATATTTTCCCAATCTAGCATACCAAGCTCTAGGGGCTTGTTTCAATCCATATAAAGATTTCCTTAACCTGCATACCATGTTTTTGTCATCTTAAAGTGAAAACCATCAAGCTGCTCAATGTAAACTTCCTCTTCAAGATCTCCATTCAAAAATGCACATTTAACATCCATCTGATAAACCTTGTATTTCTTATGGGCAGCATAAGCAAGAAATAATCTCATAGTTTCAATCCTAGCTACTGGAGAAAAAGTCTCATCATAATCAATTCCTTCCTTCTAATAATATCCTTTACATACTAATCTAGCCTTATTCCTCACAACTTGTCCATCCTCATTCCATTTATTCCTAAAGACCCATTTAGTTCCAATAACATTCTTATTTTTAGTCCGGGGAACTAAAGTCCATGTGTTGTTCTTTTCTATTTGATCTAATTCCTCTTCCATAGCTCTCATCCAACATTCATCTTTACAAGCTTCAATAATTGATGCCAATTCAACTTGAGAAATTAAACATACCTCATCAGCTGCCAACCTTCTTCTTGTCATTACTCCTTTGTTCTTGTCTCCAATGATCTGATCTTCTGAATGATTTTTAACCTTACATACCTAGGAGTCTTCTGACTTTTTGTTTCCCTGCTATGATTTTTTGTTACTGTTGAATTTGCTGATACTACTAGGGTAATTGGTTCAACATTTTGTTTTGGTACAGGTGCTACCAGTTTAGTTATCATCATCTCCACTTCCGGTTCTCTCTCATAAGTTTTGATTTGACCTTTGTATTTCTCATCCACCTTGACATTAGCACTCTCCACAATTCTTTGCAATATTTTGTTATAACATCTATATTCTTTTCTTTCATTAGAATAACCAAAAAATATTCCTTCATCACATCTAGGATCAAACTTTCCAATGGAATCATCTCTTTTAATATAGCATTTACTACCAAAGATTCTAAAATACTTAACTGTAGGCGTATGACCAAACCATAAATTGTAAGGTGTCTTACCGATGTCTCCTTTGATATGAACTCTGTTGAATGTGTATACCACCATTCTCACAGCTTCTCTCCAATAGATATGAGGCAAATTATCTTCCATCATCATAGGTCTAGCTACATCCAGGATAGTTCTATTCTTTCTTTCCATAACACCATTTTGTTGAGATGTTCGGGGTGCAAACATTTGTCTCCTTATGCCATGTTTCTCACAATAGCTGTTAAATTCACCGGATGTAAATTCACCACCCTGATCAGATCTTGAGAATTTGATCTTCAACCCTATCTCTATCTCAACCATAGCTTTAAAGTTCTTGAACTTTTCAAAGGCTTCAGATTTCTCCCTTAGAAAAGTAACCCACATCATTCTAGAATAGTCATCAATGATTAGCATGAAATATCTATCACCCTGAAAACTTATGATTCTAGAAGGACCACACAAATTAGTAAGAATCAAATCAAGAATATCATTAGATTTGTCTTGTATACTCTTAAAATAAGTTCTAACTTGCTTTCCCATTTGACATTCCTTACATACCAGATTATAGGGCTTCACAATCTTAGGTATATCTCTAACAACCTTAGTTGAACTGATCTTTACAATGCAATCAAAATTCACATGACACAACCTCTTATGCCATAGACAACTCTCATCAACTTGTGCAATCAAACATGTCTTTTCACTGGAGTTCAAATGAAAGATGTTACCTTTATTCTGAGTAACGGTTGCAATCTCCAATCCAGATATGTTGATGATTTTGCATTTTCCATCCTTGAACTGTAATTGAAATCCCTTATCCACCAACTGTCCTACACTCAAAAGATTATGCCTTAAACCTTCAACATAATAAACATTATCAGTGTTATGCTTACCATTCAATGATATAGTTCCTCTTCCTCTAATCATACATGCTTTGTCATCTCCAAATCTAACTAGACCACCATCAAATTCTTGCAAAGATAGAAACTTCCTTTTATCTGCAGTCATACGACGTGAACATCCACTGTTTATCACCCATTCATCCTTGTCTTCTATTTTAGAAGCAAGTGCCTTTTCCTCATTTTGAATAACAGGTGCCAGAGCATCTTCCTTGATAGCCAAAAATACCCATTCCTTTCCACTGTTAGATCCACTAGCTGAATCTTGTGCCAGTTCATCATTAGAATTAGTCACACCTTCCTCATCCGCATAGTAACATGATTTGTCTCTGTTCCTCCTGTACGTATGCTTGTTCTGATAATCATGGTTATGCCTAAAATATCTTCTAGCTTTCTCCTCAAATCTTGAATTCCTCTCAGGAAATTTAGATGCAAAATGACCAATCTTATTACAAGCAAAATATTTAAAAGGTGATTTTCCTTCATACTTACTTCCTGCCTGACCTTTAGGCACTCTTCTAGCAAAAAGAGCTTCAAGTTGCTCAAGCTCATCATCTTCTTTCTTCATTTCCTCTTGTTCCTTTGCATATAAAGATTTCCAATCACTCTTATCGGTTGATGATGCAAATGTATAAAAATCAGATTCAACCTTTGTAGCTCCTTGAGGACCAAATTCTTCAATCTCAAAAGCAGATAACTTTCCAACCAAGGTATCCCCATTAACAAAAGTGTTAGAAATTGTTCTTAGCTCATTAATTGCAGTAGCCATCATCTTGTAAGCCAGTGGAAAATCTCTCAAATACTTTAGAAATAATCTCATCTTCGCTAAGAGATCCACCACAAAACTTAATTCCCATAACAATTTCATTAACTCTTTCCATAAAAGAAGTAATCCTTTCATCTTCTTCCATTTTTAGGTTCTCATACCTTACCCAGTAACCATCAAGTTTAGCAATTTTAATAGTAGGTTCACCTTCATTCAGAGTCTCCAACTTATCCCATATAGCCTTTGCAAATGATTGGTCAGTTAATCCCATTATTTACTGATCAGAAAGTGCACTCAAGAGTGCTTCTCTAGCTCTACAGTCATTTTCAATGTTCTTATCCAAGTTTGTTGGAGGAGGATTGCTAGATGCCAGATTATAAGGAGTATAGACTTTCTCAGTGATTTCCCAAATCTCTTTCCCAATGCATCTCAAAGGAGTCTCCATCTGAATCTTCCACACTTTGTAATTTATTGAATCAAGCTTAGGGGTGTCTCTCCAGAAAATAACTACATATGAACTATTAGTTGCCATAGGATCTTCCTCAAGCGGTTAAGATTTTGCAAAGAGGACCATGCTCTGATACCAATTGTTAGGATAATCGATGGACAAATGAGAGGGGGGGGGGGGTGAACCAGTTGTCAATAGATTATAAAACTTTAAGCACACAAAACCTTTTACCGAAATAGAAAATATAACAATTAAGCATAAACATAAATCACAAAACAATTACCAACCATCCATTTCACATAACACCAAGATTTGTATGTGGAGAAACTAGTAAAGGGAAAAACCATGATGGGAAGCATACCCATAGTCAGATAATACTTCTGTAGTAAGTATGTGACTACAATAAGAGGGGCTTGCACATGCAGGAAGGCCAACAGCCTAGAGCACACTCCTCATCACAAAAGGAGCCTCACTAACTACAAAAGAAATCTAGACAACAATCCAAAAAGATGAATGAACTATAAGAATAGCATCTCCTATGCATGAGTATAGTTTCAGTTAAGCTCAATACCAGAGGTCTTAAACCTCTTACACAAACCCAATTCGATCACCTATGATCGACCGAAACCTCTGCATGTGATTACAACTTTATTCACACACAGATGATCCTATAACCTTAATCCCATAATCTACAAAGAGATCTTATATCATATTTATACCAACTAACATTACTTAAGCAATGCAGTGAGCACACATCAACGTTTAAATGTTATGGACATAGAGTAATTCACTTAAACTATTAATCAAATTATGCAAGTGGAATACAATAAATAATTACAACTAACTCCCTAGGGTATCTCAACACCATTACTTATTCTACCTACATAAATAATAAACATTTACTTTCTTTCGAATTAATCCCTAATAATATTAATCATTAATCAAGCATAGGTGCAACATAGCAATACATATCACTCATGATATGCATTCTACTTAATCATTCATTTAGTATGAGATTCTACCTTTCAATGCATAGCTATTTCCCCCTTTTCCTTAGGTTCATTTTATGCACCAAGTCCAAATGTTTCTATTACCCTTAACCAACCTTTGACTATTATGATCATAATTCACATACCAAGATTAACCCTTACATATGCGTTAACATAATTCTCCATTTACAATTAACTTTCACATAACTATTTATGATTCTATGCTCCTAGCATGTCCATCTCTTTATCATGATTTCTAAAGTGAATAATGAAACAATCATAAGGTCTTCCTAAAAATTTAATCTATGGCTCATTTAATACTCATAGAATCTCTTACGCTATACCAATTAACTAGAAAACTAATCTATTCCATTCCAATAACAACTTAATACAGATCTAGTAACTACATGAATTCAGCTCAATAGAACTTAAGATATAATAACCTAAATCCATAACAACTAATATCATCCACCAATTGGAGTTATAATCCTAATCCATGACATATAATACAATATAATCCTTTCTTTAAAGACAACCATTCATTTTACCGTCTACCCATACACTTACTAGTAATTTCCATTAATAAGATTAGTAATTATTTCATTAAAAATATTTATACAATATGTTCATAGAAACATTCAGTTACAACCCAAGCATTACAAGATTTAAATCCTATGATTAGATCACAAGCCATGAGGTATGATACAATAAGTCCAAATATTTCAATCAAAAATCATAAACATGTCCTAAGATATCTTCTACCATTACTTATTGGTATTGTGTTGTCATTGATGTCAACTGGTATAGGATGGCCACCGGTATGGGAGATGTATGTGCAGTACTATCATTAATACATACCTCATGTGATGTCTTTGATTTCACCCTAGCCAAGCAAGTCACCGATACATAGGTTAGTGTTGCCTTGTGTTGAAGACAAGGACTGCAAACTGGTAAGTGAATGTTGGTAGTGCATTGTTGCCAACCAACAAGGGAGAAATATGTTGGGTTGTTTATTGTGATGAAGAGGCGAAATGTTACAAAAATCACATCAACACCGGAAGTGAAGTATGTGCAGACCACCGATATGCTGTGTGGATGTGAAACAACAGGACTCCCAACAGATAAAGATGCAGTCACAATATGAAGAGATGACTGACAGTGAATGTGCCCAACCGGATCATATGTGTCTGTTTGAAGATATGCATGCTCAAACAGGGAAGCCACAGTTGGTGCAATGTCGGATGTAGATGAAAAGGATCCACTCCCACCGGTAACTGAAGCTTATCTCCTAGCATGCATGAAATGCATCATATTTCTCTAAGATAAGACAAAAGAGTTAAAGGCAGGTGTTTGAGGGCTCACACCAAATCAACTAGTGAAACACTAAGATGCCTTAGGTGCATGAGATCAGAGATATGCACCGCATTAGCCGGGTAGACATGATGAGTTGCTGGTACAGAGAAGGAAGGATATGTTTGTCGCTTTGAAACAATAGTTGATAGGAGAACCGGTCAAACGATTAAGAAGGCATAGTTGACGAGTTACAGATAAAGAGTGCAACCAGATTGAAGATGGAGTCTATTGAAGGTTGATGACATGGTTTCATCAAGGTGGTTATTGATAAGTATGTCCACCAGCAAAGCTGACAAGGTGCAAAAGTGAAATGCTCTCATCTATTGAAGATGTGCATGAGGTAGGTTGGCAAGTGTGCTGATCAATTTAAATGTTCCACCAGAAGAGAAGCAAAGTGCAAAGTTGAAGACAAACCAATTAGGGTATAACTGGAAGGGTTTGTGAGTCGATAGATGAACCCAGTTGTGTGGTTGGTCGATTATCTTTTCTGAACCAACACAATAGACCGAGCAAAGGTGGATACTGACAAAGGGGCCACATGGAGTTGAAGTGGCATGCATATACATGTCGGTGAAGTGTTGTCGGTGAGGTAGGTGGTGATTGGTTGACATTAATGTCGATAGCGTGTTTCATGGGTTGAGAGAAGAAGAGTGTGGCTCGAGACTGATTAGAGGACAAAGATATGATTTGATGATGTCATGATTGAGGCCAAGTGTCCAAGTGTTGATCAGGGTAGGTGAAGCTATCTGCATGATCTCTTCATAGGTGTTTGACAAGTGCAGACCAAAGAAAGTGTCATGCTTTCCAAATAGGGAAAACGTGTTCTGAACGCAACAGGATTGGCGAAGTCTAATTCATCTATTGTAGGTGGTCGATCTCTAGATGAAGATCTGATTGGATTTGAACTACCTCAGGGTCGATGAAGGAACCCTAGTGAGCTAGAAGTTTGAATGTCAGTCATGGTGGGAAAACTCAAGTATAAGTATGCTAACTCATGACTGAAGATGTGGGATGATGCTGCAGGCCAGATGATAAATGATAAAGAGTAAATGAGAAGTAGTGAACCAACTAGTGAGAGACTTCATTGAAGATCATAGAGACTGAGTGTTGAAGGTGCAACCGGTGAGAGGTTTTGGTAGAGGAAAAACCGGCAAGGACAAAGAAATCGGTAAACTACAAAGTGAGTTGCAGTGGTGTAAACCAGTAGTGCTAGAACCTGCAAAAAGGGCAAAGAAGAAGTTACAGTCCAATGCAAGTAGTTGAGGAGATCTAGCAACCTAGAGAACAAGTGTAGAGTTAAATCTGCAACTGAAGTAAGCGACAATCTAAGAACTGGTAGTGTTTAGAGAGCAGAACCGACAGAGAAGAAGAAGAGGTTGAAATGATAAGGTTGTAGCAGAGAGTGAATTGCAGTAGGAGGTAAGGTTGTAGCAGTGAGAGGGTGAGAAAAGAACCAACACAGAATTGGAGATAATTGCATGAGAGTTACAAAGTTCCTTTGTAACAAGGAAACTACTTTTGTATTCATCATATGATCTTGTAATCACTGAGTTGGAGTTCGGTGAAGGGGTTGGTGCTCCTTGGGTTGGTGCCCTAAAGTAGGAGTGGTACTCCTTGGGTTGGTGCCCTAAAGTAGGAGTGGTACTCCTTGGGTTGGTGCCCTAAATGTTATAACCGAGGTTTTTATTATGAAGCTGGATTGGAGCAGTAGTCTCCAACAAGACTTCTCACTGAGGTTTTTCCCATCTTGGGTTTTCCTCATACATTCGGTGTTATGTGATGTCCCTTTTATGTGTGGCTGAATTGGTATCATTCTCCCAACTAACTGGTATGTTAGCTTTATGTTAGATCTATTAACCGGTATGCACACATAGGATAGAAAAGGGAAAAGTTTAGAAACCACTGATTCACCCCCCCTCTCAGTGACATCTTGTGTTCCACAATTGGTATCAGAGCCTAGGTTCCTGATTGATAAGATTTCTCTATCTTGGGTAGATTCTGGTATTTGAACATAGTGGTTTGTTTAGTGTCAATCCCTACTCTAGTGTTTGATGGTTCAAACTTTTTTGTGTGGAGTCATAGGATGGAAGTCTACATGTCCTCCCTTCGGTTTGATGTATGGATGCCAGTAGTAAATGGCTGCCCTAGTAAAGTCATTCCTCCCATCAGTCCTAAAGCAGAAAGAAGAAATGCATGCAATGTCGAAGCCATGAATGTTATACTCAGTGGGCTATCCGGTGATGTTTCTTCACAGGTGGATAGATGTAAATCGACAAAGATTTTATGGGACTGATTGAAGAAGCTCTATGGAAATGATCCCATCACTAGAGAACTAGTTTGTGAAGACAAGATGAGAAATGTGTCAAATGAGTCTGCATGTGAAGAAAGATCATTTAGCAACAACAAAAATAATGAAGAGGAGACTCACCTCTTCATGTCTCAAGAGTCAGAGAATGGGAATGATCATGCAGATCATTCCTACCGGCAAGATGTGTTTGGCAGTGATAGTGAAGGTGAAGAATAAGATGAAGCAGAAGTCAATCTTGAAGGTGAACTTGTAAGTGCACTCGAAGAACTTAATACAGTGAGGAATGAATACAAGTTATTCAAGAATGTTGCATTTGTGGAACAAAACCGATTGATCAGATGCCTTGAGGAATCTAAGAAATGTATCTCAGAGTTGAAGACTCAACAAGAAGACACCAAGGAGTGTCGGTATAAAGATCTAGCATCTGAGCTAGAGGAAAAAGATAAAGAATACCAGCAACTAGTAGGAGAAATGGAGAATCTCCGAAATAACCTTGAGAAATGTCAGGATGAGCTCAAGGTAAGAAACCGGTTTGATGGCAGCAGTGATGCCTTGGATAAAATGTTGAAGAAACAAAAACACTCCAAGGATACCGGAGGATTAGGAAGTGGTTTAGGTGAATGCTCCACCAGCAAGAGTGTCCCCCACAATGACATTTTGTTTGTCTCCTCAAATGGAGATAATAAGGGACAGATCTTCACTGTCCAGAATATTCCCCAGAAGAAGGTTGATCTAACCACAACTGGTGAAGACATGGAGTCAAGGATGAAGACTGGTGCTACAAGAAGGAGAAACAATGTAGATACCAAAGGTAAAGGAAAGATTGGAGAAGGAAGATTCACCGGAAGAAAGAAAAGAAGAAGACAACATAAAAGACCTCATACCAGTAGAAGACAAGGAAATTTGACCACTCACAAGACAAAGCAAGTGTGGGAAAAGAAGGGATTAGATGGAAGGATTGCAGAATGTGGATGACCTAGGATCCACCTCGGGAGAAGCAAAAATGGAGATACTAAGCTAGTAAGATCTCATCATGCATGACAGAACAAATTTGTAAGTCATATGCTATCCTTTACCGATTAGGGCTTCTCATGCAAGGATTATGGCCATAGGGAAGTTGAATGCAAAAAGAGTTCTAGGAATATACATAATGTTCTTCCTAGAAATAACAATGTTATCTGCCAAAGATATAATGGTTTTGGTCATAGAAGCCTTGATTGCACAAAGATGGGATTCCAATCATATGACAGTTGGTATAGAAGCTATGCTCAACATAGAAATGGATATAGAGCATATGGAAGTTAGAGTCCTGCATGGAACCAAAAAAGAAATGTTTCCACAAGATCAAGTGGTCCATCGGTTCTAGTAACCGGTTACAATAGCATGACCAGAAGAAGATGATCTAACCGGTTTAACAGAAGGTCCCCCAATCATGAATTTGGCATGAACACGGTTTTCTTTTACAACAATGCTTTCGGTCATGATGTAGAATCTCGTAGAGTAATGATCAATCAGAAAAAGAAGGAAAGACTTGCTCCCAAGTCTAAAAATGGGAAGAAGAATGAGACCAAGCAGGTTTGGAGGAAGAAGGAAGAGAGTAGGACCATGGACCGACACTATGCATTCATTGCACAAGTGATATCTCCTAAGGCTTAAAGGAGATGCATGACATTAGGGGGAGTAGTACACTAACCATATCATTCACCCCCTTAGTGAAAGAGGACAAATGGAAGAACAAGTTGCTGTTGATATGAAGGAACAAAATGAGATGGTAAGTGTGTGTAGTGGCTATCTTGGCTACACACCTACAAATCAGAGATGGATCACTACTACATGTGTCAATAGATGGATAATTAACAATTGAGATCAAATGCAAATTAGAGGAAGGTTCTCCAATAGAGATGATGGACAGGTGCAGGAGACCGGTATTTACAGGTTATGTAAGACAATGAGGTCCAGGATCACTGCAATAATTTCGGTAGCATGGATTGAGGATTTTATGTCTCTGGTGGTATTGGAAAAGTCTTGAATGACACATGTTGGCCCAGTAGTTAATCATGTATACATGTATCCTTTTGGGCTAACCAGTTTGATATATGGCATGATAATGATATAGTATGGCATTGTGTACATCAAGGATCATGTCATATGTTGTGGTGGATATAATGAAGTTGATAGATCATAAATTGATCTCATATGCATAGTGCAACCAATATATGGTGCAAATTGGAGCTTTGGTTTAGTACCTAACCAACAAATGAGGCCCTGAGATGTATGACTTAGGGAGAGTTGGTAGCCATGTTTTCTGTCTTGTATTAGACTTGTTGGACACAAAGGGTGTGTAAGTGTCTATGGTTGTACCAGTATGATTGAGACCTTGGGATATGCTCATCGGTTCGAGGTTGTGATATATTTCAATGTCTATCCAATTGAAATCACAACTACACCATTGGGAGTGTTGTTTGCAAAGAGGGAGAGTTACCTACACAGGAGAACATACAGTTGGTATCGAAGAAGATACAATTGGTATCGATGTTAGCATAAACACTTGATATCAACATTTTGGGGTCAGAATGGCTTCTGCATATCAAGGGGAGATGATGCAGTTTGACCGACAGGTAAGTTTTATTCACCGACACATGTTCTTTCAATTGGTTTTAGACTTGTATATGAAACAAGCATCCGGTTTGTCTATACACTTGGTTGCTGAGCAATTAGTGTCAGTTGGTGGTTGAACCCTCCATCTCCAGTGCTATGAATTGAGAGGATGCAATGTATGATGGTAAAAAGAGGAGAAGCATCCAGTAGAGAAAAAGGTGGTTAGAAAAGTGTCAGTGCCCAATAGACACAATGAGGAGAGAAACCCTGTCAGTGCCCTTTGCCATTGTTGTCAAAGGGGAGAGAGATTATGTAGTATGTCACATACTACATGTGTGAGAATTCATGGAACACACAAAGGGGGAGCTTGATTATGCAGTATGTTGGATACTACATGTGTTGATATCAATTCCAAAGGGGGAGATTGTTGGCATTGTGTTGTCATTGATGCTAATCAGTATAGGATGGCAACCGGTATGGGAGATGTATGTACAGTACTGTCATTGATACATACAAGATGTGATGTCTTTGATGTCACCTAGCCAACCTGGTCACTGGTACACAGGTTAGTGTTGACTTGTGTTGAAGACATAAGGACTACAGACTGGTAAGTGACATGTTGGCAGTGCATTGTTGCCAACCAACAAGGGAGCAACATACTGGGCTATTGATTGTGATGAAGAGGTGGAATGTTACAAAAATCACATCAACACCGGAAGTGAAGTATGTGCAGGCCACTAGTATTCTATGTGGATGTGAAACAACAAGACTTCCACTTGATAAAG
Organism: Cryptomeria japonica; assembly: GCF_030272615.1. Taxonomy (NCBI): domain Eukaryota; kingdom Viridiplantae; phylum Streptophyta; class Pinopsida; order Cupressales; family Cupressaceae; genus Cryptomeria; species Cryptomeria japonica. Next base: position 260,017,055 of record NC_081412.1, read on the forward strand.
ATGTAGTCACCATATGAAGAGATGACTGACAGTGAATGTGCCCAACCAAATCATATGTGCCTATGTGAAGATATGCATGCTCAAATAGGGAAGACATAATTGGTACAATGCCAGATGTAGATGACAAGGATTCACTCCCATCGGTAAGTGGATCTTATCTCCTATCATGCATGAAATGCATCATATTTCTCTAGATTAGATAAAAGAGTTAACGATAGGTGTTTGAAGGATCACACTGGATCAGTTGGTGAAGCACTAAGCTGCCTTAGGTGCATGAGATCAGAGATATGCACCGCATGAGCTAGGTAGACATGAAGAGTTGCTGGTATAGAGAAGGAAGGATATGTTTGTCACTTTGACAAGCTAGTTGATAGGAGAACTGGTCAAATGATGAAGAAGGAATAGTTGAGTAGTTGAAGACATAGAGTGAAACCAGATTGAAGATGGAGTCTGTTGAAGGTTGATGGCATGGTGTCATCAAGGTGGTTGTTGGTAAGCATGTCCAGCGGTAAAGATGACAAGGTGCAGAAGTGAAATGCTCACATCTATTGAAGATGTGCATGAAGTAGGTTGGCAAGTTTGCAGATTAGTTTAAATGTTCCACCAGAAGAGCAACAAAGTGCAAAGTTGAAGACATACCAGTTAGGATATAACCGACAGGGTTTGTGAACCAGTAGATGGGCCCAGTTGTGTGGTTGGTCGGTGATCTTGTCTGTATCGACACAAAAGACTGAGCAAAGGTAGATGCTAACAAAGGGACCATGTGGAGTTGAAGTGGCATGCATGCACAGGTCGGTGAAGTGTTGTCGATGAGGTAGGTGGTGATTGGTCAACATTAATGTCGATAGCGTGTTTCATGGGTCTAGAGCAGAAGAGTGCGGCTCAAGACTAATTAGAGGACACAGATTTGATTTGATTATGTCATGATCAAGGCCAAGTGTCCAAGTGTTGATCAAGGTAGGTGAAGCTATCTACGTGATCACTTCATAGGTGTTTGACAAGTGCAGACCGAAGGTGTCGTGTTTGCCAAATAGGGCAAACATGTTCAGAATGCAATAGGATTAGCGGAGTCTGATTGATCTGTTGCAAGTGGTTGATCTCTAGATGGAGATTTGATTGGATTTGAATTGCCTCGGGGTCGATGAAGAAACCCTAGCGAGCCAGAAGTTTGAATGTCAGTCATGGCGGGAAAACTCCAGTATAGGTATGTCGACTCATGACTAAAGATGTGGGATGATGTTGTAGGCCGGATGATAAATGATAAAGAGTGAATGAGCAACAATGAGCCAAATAGTCAGAGACTTCATTGAAGATCATAGAGACTAAGTGTTGAAGGTGCAACTGGTGAGGTTTTGACAAAGGCAAAATCGGTAAGGATAGAGAAATCAATAAACTGCAAAGTGAGTTGCAGTGGTGTAAATCGGTGGTGCTAGAACCTGCAAAAAGGGCAAAGGAGTTATAGTGCAGTGCAAGTAGTTGAGGAGATTCAGCAACCCAAAGAACAAGTGCAAAGTTAAACCTGCACCTAAAGTAACCGGCAAGCTGAGAATAGGTGGTGTTCAGAGATCAGAACTGACATAGAAGAAGAAGAGGCTGAACTGGTAAGGTTGCAACAAAGAGTGAGTTGCACTAGGAGGTAAGGTTATAGCAGTGAGAGGGTGAGTAGAGAACTAACAGAGAATTGGAGAGAATTGCATGAGAGTTACAAAGTTCCTTTGTAACACGAAAACTACGTTTGTATTCATCATATGATCTTGTAATCACTGAGTTGGAGCTTGGTGTAGGGGTTGGTTCTCCTTGGGTTGGTGCCCTAAAATCAGGGGTTGGTTCTCCTTGCATTGGTTCCCTAAAGCAGGAGTGGTACTCCTTGGGTTGGTGCCCTAAATGTTGTAACCGAGGTTTTTATTGTGAGGCAAGATTGGAGCAGTAGTCTCTAGCAACACTTCTCACCAAGGTTTTTCCCATCTTGGGTTTTCCTCGTACATATGGTGTTATGTGGTGTCCCTTTTATGTGTGGTTTCATTGGTATCATTCTCCCAACTAACCAGTATGTTAGCTTTATGTTAGATCTATTAACTGGTATGCACACATAGGATAGAAAAGGGAAAAGTTTGGAAACCAATGATTCACCCCCTCTCTCAGTGGCATCTTGTGTTCAACATTACTCATACTTATACATCCTACCAAGGCATAACATTTCTCCTACTTAAAGTATTAGCTAAAGACATCATTATTAAGCTATTATCATTATCATAATATTTGCACAAATTTCCTTTTGACCATGACTCATCATGAATACAAATTGCATCATTTTTTTCCAAGCCATAATACATATCACATCGCATACATCCATTTCATTTAATCTATAAATTCATTGCAATACAACTTAAATTCCATCATTACAATCATATACTATAACCCAAGCTATCACTATAGCTAGAACAACATAGTCATTTCTCATGAGCATGATTTCTTTTACAACCATTACATGATAATTTCATTACATAAATCATGACATAATTTACATTCTTGCTGCAATAATATATCATGAACTATATTGAAGAAGCATCCTCATCCATGCAAGAAGAGTCTAGAGATAAGAATATCCCAATGGTAAAAAGCACCAACCACCGAAGCATGTGGAACCAAAGGAACCACCCCTTGTGCTAGGAGATGATATAAGGTCCCAACACACACTCTACATCTAGGCTAACACTTAAAACCAAAGAGACTAAACAATACAAGGACTCTCAAGAAATAACCAATCACAAGAAAACACAAATAGAAACTCCAAGATGTGCACAAATCAACAAGGTATCATTACATCTCAAACAAGAACACATGTAGGAGTGGAGTATCATCACATGCTATCCTCCCCATAATATTGCCAAAACAACCCTTCAAGGCATACCATAACCCCGATAGACATGTGGAGCCAACTCAACCCATGAGAGAATCAAGGGAGATTTGACTTACCACCGCAGTGGTCTTACCAAGATCATCCTAAAAAATCCTCCCTAGGATCAAGACTTGGGGCTCAATTAATTAATTATCTTGTTAGGTGAGTCCTAATTACCCAACCCATCTAACTTATTATTAATGTTATCACTTGTTTAAAAATAGGAAAACTTCCAATGTACCTCGGCAATCTAGACAAGAGGCTTATCAACTCTCAACCTATCTCTCATGATCCCGGTCATCACATGGAAACCCACTCCAACTAACATGCTCCCAAAAAAATAATAGAAAAGTAAGAGGCTCTAAATCAAATACAAATCTGAAAACCAAAATCATCATTATGTAGCCATAAACATACACATAAGCTTGAACATCCAAAAATTAGTACTAACAAGTAAAGCAACCTTGAGCCTCATAAACGAAATAAACATCAAACCATAATAAGGCGATCAAATCTATCTCAACATGAAATAAAAGATAGTAGCAAGGCACATCAACTTGCTGGTCCACAATCAATATAACAACCCTCACAATCATGGCTCATCAACATGAAAGGAGAAATATCAAGAACTCATAAGTAAGGCATATCCACATACCAAGACGCAAAAATCACATAAAACTTTCAAATCAAATAAATGCCAATACTGGAAAACATTTACAGACCGTCCTAAAAGCCTCTGGTACAAAGATCAGATCGGAAAAGAAAGACATAATAAGCAAATTGGTCAAAATACCCTAACTGGATAGTGTAGCGCATACACTATGCAATGTGGCACATATGAACATTAGGAAAACACTTTCACATTACTGTTTAGTGCATTTACATTGTATTACAGCGCATATACATGTTTGATCAATGTTTTCACTTTAAACAACGCATTTACAAAGAACAACAACACAAACAGAACATAGAGAAGTCCATTTGCAATATTAAATAGCTCATTTATGACTAGAAACAAGACATTTGGAACAATTAGCTCATTCCCATAAATATATATGGAAAACACAGAACTTACGACGAAGATATAAATTTGAAAACTTAACTAAAAATCTCAAAACTAAAACCAATAGGATCGTCCAAAGCATAAGATTTAATGGGCACAAAGAGAATAAATAATAAACAAGTATAGACAAAGAGCTAAACAAACTTCTTTCATAACAATACACTCAAAAAACACCAGAAGAACATATACAGACTCTCAACAATCCAGAATACACACACCAAATCTTCATACTAAAAAAGGGGATAAAAATACACCCTCAAGCAAAACAAACAGAACCAAGAAAGAGAGACCACAAAGAATGGGCATTCCTAGAGCCATGAATGACATTTGCAGACAACCCAAAATTATATATTCCCACAAACTATAGAGTAAAACTTTATAATAAATCCATGCACTTCAATATTTCCTTCCAAACTATACAAAACTATAGAAGATAAATTTATTTTTCCTAGGCTCCCACATACAATTTGCAAACACTGTGCATACAAGAAGTTGTAAATCAAATACAAAAGGGAGAAAAACATCACCAACCTGCAACCCATGTGATTGGATGAAGCTGAAGAAGAACTCCCCAAATCCAAAAGCCAAACCAACAAACTCCAGCAACAACCCAAGTGCAAGCCAAAAGCCAAAGGAAAAATATTGCAAAGAAAATTTTACAGAGAAGAAGCCAACCTGAAAAACATCATGGGAATGAAAATAAAAAGCCACACAATGACTAAAACCCTAGCCTTTGCATAATCAAGAATTTAGTGGGGTTGTTTACTTCTTTGATTATTTGTTTGATCAATTGAACTCGAGACTAATATTACATTGTATCTTCATCTACTTATTAATGATATATAAATATATGTATCTTATTCCTTCAATAACATTAACTTTGAACCAAAACAATTGACGATTACAACTCAAGACAAAAAAAGACATTACAGTTTAATACATATAATATATTCATGAAATTGATTGAGTTTAATATAGTGAACTTTCCATTGACCCAAAAATTGCTTGAAAATCTTACTCTTAAAAACTGGGGTAAGAAGAAGACCCATATGACCAAACCCATATCCCTTTCTAAAGAGGTTGAAGGTTAAGATAAATAACCTTCTATTAGTTGGGTCTTATATTCAAATCTCATGGATAAGAAAGTTGGAGCTATCATTTATCTCAAAAAATACCCCTCTAAAGATGCCAAACATCTTTAATATGAATTTTGGACCTAAATCTATCACTAGCATATCTACAATTTTTATTGTATATGTAATTACTATCTAAAATGTCAAAGTTTCCTCCATCCTAGTTCTACCCTTTCCCATTCCTCATTTCCTCAAACCCTAGATTTGATATCTTTTTGAGGTGGAGACTATTAAAAAAGTGTTTGAGTCCTAATTGGGATTAATGGAAGGGATAATTAGTGAAAATAAAATAATAAGCATGGACTTAAAGGGCCTAAAACTTGACATGCCTGTAAAGCGGAAAAATCGAACCCTAGTTGTTCTCCCCTCCCCAACTCCAAGGAGAGAGAAGGGAGAGTCACTAGGGTTGATGGTTTTCACTTAGGAGAGACTTTATTTTCAAAAGAGGGGTTGAAACCCACAAGATCCAATCCCACGCAATGCAAGATTGGATTCTAAATGAGTTTCAAGGGTTAAGACATCAAGGATACCCTCTTTTGTAAAGAATGTAGATAGAAAGATTGAACTAGGAATGCATGTAAAGTAGGAAAGATTCGCTTATAAACAGAGATAGGGATATGGGATGAAGCTGCGGACCTGGAATTAGCAGTAAAATGTCGAGACGGTGCTGTTCTGCAAATTTGAGCGAAAGTTGATGGGACGATGGCGCCCGGCGTGCACACAGTCCTCCGAAAAATCCGCGAAACAAAGGGGGATCTGTTCGTCTCTGCACAAGGATTCCAGATCTTCAATTATAGCCGCATACCTGCAACCTTGTTGTAAGAATGTTTGTATTCTTACATGCGAAGGTGTAATGTATGTAGTATGTTGTATGTTGTATGTGATCTCCTCTTCAATGGTTGAATCCTTGTCTTGAATGCAACACTTAGCCTTGAATGGAGACTCAGAATGCTCAATTGCTTGAAGGAATGCTTGAATGCTTGAATGCTTGAATGTTTGAATATCGCTTCCACGTCTTGTTCTTGCTTATTTTCTCCTCCCTTTCTAGGAGAGGAAAATTAGTTTATATACTTGTCAATTAGGGCTGATAGACTGATTTTCCCGACCTTAGGCCGACCAGGAAACATTATTTCCCGAATTGCAAACTTAAAGACCTGATGCCCACAAGAGACCGGGCCCAAAATAGGGCCAGGGACCAGGGCACTGGGCGCCCTCATCCTGAAGGACCAGGGCGCTGGGCGCCATGGTCCCACCTCCCGGGATAGCAGGGTGCAAGGAGGGATCAGGCCAGGGTGCGAAAAAATGCAGTTTTTGGTGTCGTAAACAGGTTTCGGGGTCTCCATTCAAGTTCAACGTTGCGCCGCCATCGTGAAGACCCAAATGCAGTCGAAATTGCAAGTGTCACAATTTTAGGATGCTACATTTAGCCCCCACTTTAGCGGGAGTATAAGCGTACGCTCATACTTCTGGTAAAGTACAAGGAAACAACATTGAAAAACTTTCACCACGTCAAGGAGGCAAGATACACCAAGCCCCCAGTGGACTAAGGATCTTACGACTTCGATTGAAAAAGTAAAAGGGAAGATCACAAGGGAGAACCATGACTGTCAGTAGTAAGGTTCCCTCACTATGAGTCATGCAAGAAAGATATCAAAAATTTTCAAGGCAAAGCTAGATTTGTCAAGAAATTTTCAAGTATCTTGAAAAGATATGAACGGGATGTATGCCCCCCTACGTTAAAGCGATCGCACACACCTCACTGGGGGTGATTGCTTTAAGGTAGTGATACATATAAGAAATGAGAAAGGAGCACGTTATCACAAGGATTTAGCCCCCAAGTGTGAGATAAGCCCAAGGATAATAGACACAAAACACAAAGCACAAGGTGACTTCGCTTTCCTCGGGGTCGGTATGTTGTATGATAATTCATGTATATCATATGTATGTATGCATAATTGTTCTTCATTCCCCAATCAAGGAAGGTCACCTAGAAGAAGGGAACACATGTGTCTTTTGAGTCAACATGAGAGAGACCAAAAGAGATCTCAATGTTTTGCATCGTCCTCAAGTAGACAACACTAAGGACAACAAATAGAAGAATGAGAATAACACATAGAAGAAGTAACAAAAGAGAGGAGGAGAGAGTCTGCTATGCTAATGAACTAGTCTAGCACGTCATCTACCCCCCAATCTTGCTGATCAATATTTTGGGAAGGTAGGAAACACGCTAGAGGAGGAACATCCAACACAGCAGATGGAGCTATCACAAGATCCAAACAAGGGCTATGTTCATATCCCAAGCCACGGTGTTCTTGTCTAGGAGCTAGGATAAGTTCTTTAGAAAATTCGTTAGATAAATGGTTATCAACATCAACATATTCATATTCACTATCAGAATGAACAGGAGTAATATTTTCATCGTGAATAATATTTTCATCTATATCATCATCAAGATTTATAAAAATAGGATCTTTAACTCGCACAGGATCAAGACCATCATGCATCTTATGTTTAGGAGATTTCAGCTCAATCGTCGGCTGAGGAGAAAATGGAATAATACTGGCTGAAGGTGTTTTTGGGGATTGCAAAGTTTGAGAAGCAGCTTCCTGAGCTCTAAGACGACGCTTTCGTCGGCGTTCACGTGCAGAACGATTTCATCTAGTCTTAGTAGGGAGTTGAGAAGATTGAGGAGGAGGAATGTTCTCATCCTTATCACTTGGGTGTTTAGGTTGTGGTCTCTTAGGTTGAACAATAGGAGAAGAAGAAGGTCTCTTTTCTCCATAAGAGGAAGGAGGAGGAACTACTCCATATAAGGGAGGAATACTTGGTTTAGGAAGGAGACCAAGTCCATCATGACGAGGAGGTATAGGTCTACTTTTAGGAAGTTTATTAGATATAGGCATAGTCACATCCATAGGGATGGGTTGGGAATCTTCTTGAGGAAAGACATTAGTTTTATCTTTCAAAGGAAGAACTTCCTTCTCAAGAATGATAGGAATGTCAAGTTTGGGTGTTCTAGGTTCACTTAGAGATAGGATCATGTCTTTTTTCCACTTTTGATAAGATTTGAAAAGATGATCACTTCACAGAGGAAGAGATTGGAATTGTTTAGGTCAAAAGTAATCAATAGGAACGCTAGAAGTTCTTTCAGCTGGTTTAAAGAGACTATGATTGATAGTACCAACTTCACCATTATGGGGAAATTTCAAACACTTGTGAATAGGAGAAGCAATAGCTTTCATGGAAGATAGCTAAGGATAGCCTAGCTTCACACGAAATTGTTCAGATGATGGAATAATAGCAAAGTCCACATCAAGGGATTTGTTATGGACCTCAATAGGTAATGCAATAGAACCAATTGCAGGAGAAGAAAATGCATCAAATAATTTCACAACCACATTTGTTTCATCATAGATCACTTGATTCAATTGCAAAGTAAAAAGAAATTCTTCAGTAATGATATTAACCATACAAGAAGGATCAATAAGCACTCCATGGCAAGGTGTATTCTTGACTTTTGCAACTATATATAAAGGACCATCAGGTGCCCTGATAGTTCCACTGGAATCAAATGTGATGGAAGGTTCTTTAGGGATTTTCTGCTGCTCTACAAAGTTAATCACATTCGGAGTCATGGACACAAGATCATCAGGTGAGACAGAGGAATCAGTAGTATCAATCGCATTAGAGGTATGAGAAGGTAATGGATCGGTAAAAATTTGAAGATTGTGGTTAGGAGGAGCTACAAATGTGTTGCCTTTATCATTCACACCAGAAATAGAGATAGTATTATTATCAATCAAATCTTGAATTTTACCTTTTAAAGCAAAACATTTTTCAGTATCATGCCCAAGATGACGATGAAATTGACAAAAGATTTGTTATCAAAATAGGGTGAATTAATCTTTGCAGGATCTATTTGCCTTATAGGAGGAAGAGTAAGCACATTTTGTTCCAATATCTTATTCATAATACTATGCAATGATTCATTCAAAGGAGTAAACTTTCTTTCTTTCTTGAAAAACTTAGAAATAGGAGGCACACCTGATGCCGCATTCACATTGTTGTTGATGATGTTTTCATTGAATTTAATGGACTCTCTATTCAGTTTAAACTTCCCAAATGGTTGTTGACTACTATCACCCTTATCACTCGGAGCCATAGGATTTGCTTGTTCCATTTGACTCACAGTCAGTTGATAATTGTGAAGAGTTGCGCACAACTGTTGGAAAGAAGTAAACTCAGAAAACAGAAGTTTTTCTCTAATATCTTTTTGTAAATTAGAAATAAAGATTCGTTGAATATCATTGTCAGGTACTAGAAAAGAAATTTGAGCATACAAATGCTTATATCTACCAATGAAATCAGTCACTTTTTCTTTAACACCTTGTTTACAATGCATTAAATCAATCAAAGTAACTTTAGGACTTATATTGTTTTGAAATTGTTGAATAAAAGCATTTGCAAGTTGTTCGAAAGAAGTAATAGAATAGGAAGGTAATGAGCAATACCATTGTAGGGCTTTGTCTCTTAATGTTCTAGTAAACAGTTTTGCAAGCAACCTTTGGTCATAAGCAAAATTAGTGCATATTGTTTGAAAGGTCTTAACATGTGTTAGAGGATCACCCTTACCATTATAAAGCTCCAAATGCGGAATTTCAACATGTTTAGGGGGGATAGCTCGAACAATGTCAAGAGAAAGTGGGCTCGCAACATCAAATGTGGGCACACTAAACTTAGATTGATTCATAGAGGCAATTTGTTACTGTAAAGAAGAGACAGTTTGTGCAAGATTGTTAATGGTCGCTTCAGTCGAAGAGTTCATATTAGATGTGTTAGATTGTGATGGAGTTATTATGTTATTGAAAGAAGGTATTGATTGAGAGTAAGGTGGTGGGACACTATGATAGTTAGTCATAGGAGATGATTGGAAAGGAGGAACACTACAAGGAGGAATGGAATGATTAAACGAATTGCCCCCTTGCATCATGTTTATTTGTGGAGATGTAATAGGGACACTCATTGAAGGAATGAATGAGGAAGTTGGATTGAATGAAGGAAGAGGGTTGATTGAAGAAGAAGGATTGCCCCCATGACTAGTGATCATAGGAGGAATGTCTTGTATTGAAGTAGTCATTATGTTTGATGTAAAAGTAGGTATATTAGCAACAGGAGTTGTCAAAGGAATAGAATGATTGACTTGAGTAGGAGGTTGTGTATAACCTAAGGTTTCGGCACAACTTTTCATAGGCATCACATTCAAATCCACAATGTGTGCAATACCACGTAGAATATCAATTCCATTCTTATCACTTTGAACCATACATTTTAGACCCTCAATTAAGGGAAGAGCTTCACTATCGGGGTATTCTTGAGACATCCATTGTTGAAAATCATCAAATTGGTTATCCAATTTTGAAAGTTGTTCTACAGAAACCTCATGGAGAGCTTCTTCATCATTAAGAGGATTAGGGGAATTACCCATGTCCTCGTTAAAAAGGCCATTTAAATTAGGTTCCATCTCCTCAGTAATTAAACCTTGGAAAGACTTAATTCTAAGGCTTCGTCTAACGGGAATAGTGTAAGTAGGGCTTATTGTTGTAAAACTCATGCACTAAAGAAAGAGAGAAGATTTTGAATTTTAGAGGTAGCAAATTTCAATAAAATCAGCCAATCTCCTAGATTTAAGCTATTAAATGCAATTAGGACAATCTCCCGAAATTTCGGAAAAAATGTCCGGGACCGTGGCGAACGGAGTGCACACAGTCCTCACAACTTTTTTCAAAATTTTCAGGGATGAGAGCTATGATGATTTTAAAGCTAATGTGAAAAAATTGAGTGATTTTACGATCTGTAGATAGGCCAAATTAAAGTTGCAATCTCAAAATTGAACCCTACCAAGATTGTTGAAAAATGCAAATTTTGAATTTTGAAACTGAAATTTTGAATTTTATGATTTTAGAGGGAATGTTGAAAGCAATGCAGGCTTTGAAATTTAAAAGTTGACTCGATTTCATGCAAAATTCGAATTTGAAAGTAGAAATCAAAGTTGTTGCAATTAAACACTTAATTTCAAAAGACACAAACTGCAAAAATTTGAATAAAACACTGAAATTTCGAATGAATGCTAACACACTTTTCAGATTTAGGACTGTAAGAAACACAATTTTGATATAAATTTTAATTTCAACAGTTTTTGAATGATTAGAAGCCTCAATCCGGGCAATCGCCAAACCAACTTTGACTTTAATTTTGAAAGTGTTAAAATTGATAAAATCAGCCAAAATTCTAGATTTTAGCAGAAAAATACAGTAAGATCTAGCTCCTGAAATTTCAGAAAAAATGTCAGGGACGGGGGCACTCGGGGTGCACACGGTCCTCGCAACTTTTTTCCAAATTTTCAGGGATGAAAGATATTGTGATTTTGTTGCGGACTCCAAAATTACAGTCGATTTGGAGGTGTTTTGATCAGCGAAATTATCAGTCAAAGGTTGAATCAAGAAGGTCTTAAAAATTAGGGTTTTGACATTTAACCACTTAATTTTCAGAATTAAAGCACAAATATGAATTGACAATTTGCAATAGAAGGGTAGATCTGAAACAAGCATTAACAATTAAACATTTCACAAGTTTAATTACTAAAAAGAAAATTTTAGGGTTTTTATGCAATCAACCTCTAAAATTTACAAAAGATCAAACATAGAAATATAATTAGGAAAGCAAAATTGTCAGATCTAACCATGAATAATCAGAATGAGGATGTTCACGTCGGGTTCACCAAAATGTAAAGTGGAAAAATCGAACCCTAGTTGTTCTCCCCTCCCCAACTCCAAGGAGAGAGAAGGGAGAGTCACTAGGGTTGATGGTTTTCACTTAGGAGAGACTTTACATTCAAAAGAGGGGTTGAAACCCACAAGATCCAATCCCACGCAATGCAAGATTGGATTCTAAATGAGTTTCAAGGGTTAAGACATCAAGGATACCCTCTTTTGTAAAGAATGTAGATAGAAAGATTGAACTAGGAATGCATGTAAAGTAGGAAAGATTCGCTTATAAACAGAGATAGGGATATGGGATGAAGCTGCGGACCTGGAATTAGCAGTAAAATGTCGAGACGGTGCTGTTCTGCAAATTTGAGTGAAAGTTGATGGGACGATGGCGCCCAGCGTGCACACGGTCCTCTGAAAAATCCGCGAAACGAAGGGGGATCTGTTCGTCTCTGCACAAGGATTCCAGATCTTCAATTACAGCCGCGTACCTGCAACCTTGTTGTAAGAATGTTTGTATTCTTACATGCGAAGGTGTAATGTATGTAGTATGTTGTATGTTGTATGTGATCTCCTCTTCAATGGTTGAATCCTTGTCTTGAATGCAACACTTAGCCTTGAATGGAGACTTAGAATGCTCAATTGCTTGAAGGAATGCTTGAATGCTTGAATGCTTGAATGTTTGAATATCGCTTCCGCTTCTTGTTCTTGCTTATTTTCTCCTCCCTTTCTAGGAGAGGAAAAGTAGCTTATATACTTGTCAATTAGGGCTGATAGACTGATTTTTCCGACCTTAGGCCGACCAGGAAATATTATTTCCCGAATTGCAAACTTAAAGACCCGATGCCCACAAGAGACCGGGCCCAAAATAGGGCCAGGGACCAGGGCGCTGGGCGCCATGGTCCCACCTCCCGAGACAGCAGGGTGCAAGGAGGGATCAGGCCAGGGTGCGGAAAAATGCAGTTTTTGGTGTCATAAATAGGTTTCGGGGTCTCCATTCAGGTTCAACGTTGTGCCGCCATCGTGAAGACCAAAATGCAGTCGAAATTGCAAGTGTCACAATTTTAGGATGCTACAATGCCCAAAGAGAAGGAACATGATTCTTGAAGGCCCTCTTTTAGTAAAATAGTAATATAGGGTTGTGTTGCATGTTTACAACACATAACTTCTTTATATGTTGACATCATTCAAATTGCACATGAAAGTGACACATGTGTGCACATATTGTATTGAATTTATGTATTTTCTTTTGTCAAAATATGAAAATTTGTTAGCAATGTTTAGCATGGTTTTTCTGATGTATGATTTATGGGCGTTCAAATTTTAACATGAGAAACATCTAAAGGAAGCTACTACTCAAATTGTTTAAGTACTTTTCACTTCCAACAACACAATAAAATGTCCACTGCACTAGGTTTGCAGTTATACATTTCATGTCAAACTAAGTTAAACACTTAAATAAACTTATTTTTTTAGTCTAAACTGCTAACTTGGAACTAAATAACTTAAAATGGAAATGCATCTTTCTTTTATATTGTAGAATGTTGTCTCCATTCTTGAATTTTGCATAATATAATTTTAAGTAATAAAAACAAATATTTAAAATTTGAAGGTTGTATAAATAGATGAAATGCATTATTTTTTGTATAGATTATAACTTTTTATTTTTCATTGCATTTTTCTTTCAAAAATAATTTTTAATATGTTTATAGATATTTTTTGTACAATGATTTTTTAAATCCATTTATACCCCTATTTAATATTCTTATTGAACAAAGTCATGTTCTAATTTTAAAACTCTTCACGAAAATAATTAGTTGTCAAACTCTCATCGATTAGGCCAATCAAGAGTTCTAGAGGGCTTATAATTTTCTGAAAACATGCAAGTTGAGAAAGATTTTGTAAGGAACACAATATGTAAGAAATAATATCCATAGAAAAAAGTAAGGTTAGTGTTGAGTGTGTTTTTTAAAAGTTATGGATGGCAATCATGTCATATATTCAGAAGTGTGATGTGATAATAAGTCAAATATATTATGGAGACTAAATAAAACATGTTAAGAATGAAAAGGACGTTTGGAACAATATATCTAAAATTAATAATATGAAAGTATAATTTCATTTGTCACGATTATTTATTAAATAATCATTTTCTAGAAACATGATATAATTATATAGATATTGACGTTTCTATTTTTATCTAGTACATTATAATATTATGAGAAAGTATACATTTTAAATTAAAAGTCAATTTTAATTATATACATTTAATATTATTAAAAATAAATATTGAACATAATAATATTGTTATAAAATAGTACTAAATATTTAGTAGGTTGTCAATCTTATTTTCTAACCTTCTACTTCAAAGTTTCAATTTTCAAATACTTTGCCTTACAAATCAATAGAGAGCTCGAGAGAAGAAAATATATAACATCTCAAAGCAAGAGCATACAAAATTACCACGAACTTGAACTCTATTCATTTCACATTATGTTGAAAAATCACTACACATAATGGAAAAATTTGTTTGATCAATAAAACTCGAGACTAATATTACTTTATATCTCCATCTATTTATTTAATGATATATAAATATCCATAAACACAACTTAAGATTACAATTCCATCTATTTATTTAATGATATATAAATATCCATAAACACAACTTAAGATTACAATTCAAGACAAAAATATATTACGATTTAAAAAAACAAAAATCTTAAAATTGATTGAGTTCTTTTTGAAAGTCTATCTTCTACAAAATTTAATAGTCTTTATATGTATGTTATATTGCCCACTTTCACTCAATCTCAATCTCAATAATATAATACTTATAAAAAAAGCCCATAGCATATCAACAAATATGTAATAGGGAACATTTAAAAACATAATTTTAAATGCAAGATACTTCCTTTTCAACACCCTATCTCTATAAACCACTTGTCCTTTGACTTGATGTCTATCTAAACATCATACTATAGTACTAATTTTATATGCTTTTTTTTTTGTTAAATTGGCCAATTAAAAAAACCCCATGCTCAATGAATTGTAGTGGACAAAAGGCCCATGTTATATGGAAGATTTTAAGTAATTTTTAAGCCATACTATAATCTTTAATAAATTACCCAGGACAAGACTATAAAATAATTTTAAAGCCAAACTATAATCTTTAATAAATTACCCAAGACAAGATAATAAAATAATTATTATGATGTTGGGAGTACGAGGTTTACCAAATCAGATAGTTTTTATATTTATGTCTTTTTATATTTATAAAATTATTTAAGTTTTTTTTATATTTATGTCTTTTTATATTTATAAAATAATTTAAATTTTTTAATAGAAAAATATTAAATTATAATATTATTGTATCATCTATCATCTTATGATAAATTGCACTATTGATCTTCATACAATATTGTTTTAGATATTATAAATTAAAAATATATTAAAAATATTAATGAAATGCGCCTTTGAAAAGAATATAACGTGCACTATAGACATGGCTGATTTTAAAAATAATACTTTGAACCGTGTCATATAATATTGAATAACATTTTTAGCTTCTTCTAATAATTAGGAGTGTTACCATGCGTGTACTTTTATTTTCTTTTTATTATTAGGTTATTTAAAAGCAATATTGTTTTAAAGAAGTAAATTGTTTTATATAGATAATTTAAGGTGATATATAAATAAATAAATAAACAAAGTACAGTTAATTTAGATTTTTTTATTTATTGATAAAATATATAGAAAATTATAAGGAATAAATACAAATAGGAGATCGATTCTAAAAGACAATTAATTTAGATTAATTAAATGGAAAAATAAAGTACAATTAATTTAGATTAATTAGGATATATGATTGTGATTAGTATTAGATTTTTATAAATTAGATAAGTGGGTAGATGTATTTAATTGGGAATAATATTGAAGAAATTTGGTTGATTTTTTATTTTATTTTTTGAATCATTTGTCATATTCGTATAAATACATGTTTTTAGTTTGGAGAATTTCTTAGTCTTAATGTAGGCTTAGAATTTTTTGTGGTTTAGATTTGAGTTCTTAATGTAGTCTTAATGTAGGCATAGAATTTCCTCTAATAATTAAAAAAAATTAATTATTTTTTTAGCCTTTTATATCCATATTTTTTTAAGGGGTAAACCCTTTTGACTTGTAGCTATGAATCGACAATGTCACTAGTAGGGAACCTCATCTCCATTTAAACATTAAACAATAGCATCTGAGTGGGGTTTGAACCTTGATGACAAGAACAACAACAACAACAACACAAGTTAATCATCACATCATCCCGATATCATCTTTTTTATCCATAATTAATTAAATATTTTTTATTTAAATTATTTAACCAGTTCTATCTTATTGTAGACACCTAGATTTGATTAATTTAATTAATTAGATTTAGTTATCCCGAGCATTATTTATTAAATAATTACACATTATTTAATTGATCGAGGTGTTCCTTCTCTCTAGCTAATTAATCTTATTAATTATGCTATAGTCTGTTTTTAATTAATTAATTGGTAATTAAAATCAATCAATTAATTAAATTTGACCCTTCCTCTATTAAATATGTTAAATTTTGCAATTTGATTATTTAATTCATTTTGACTTTTTCCTCTTAAATTCTCTCATTGAATTAATTAATTAAATTAATTCAATTCCCCCACATGTCTCCTAACCTTAACCCCCCATCTAACCCTTCCTCTTATCTAACTGGCCTATTTAACCAAGTGTTTTAGTCAACCCTATCCCCTTTCCCTCACCATGTTTGTGCACATCCCCAAAATATCTCAAATTTCCTAAGATTTGGGAAATTCCTTTGAATTTGGGGAAAATTCCCTAAAATTTGGGAAAATATCCCAAATATCCTAAAACATGGGAATATCTCTATTTTGGAATCTCTTTTGGAATAGAACCTTCTTGTTTAGGTGTCTCATTCCCAAATAGGCATGTGTCCCGAGGGACACATGCCATTCCTTCCAATGACACATGTCCTTCTCAAGGACACATGTCATTCTCATCCATGACACTTGCCCTTCTCAAGAGCACATGTCTCCTTCTCATGCCTCTCCATCTCTCATTCAAGCCCATTTAAACCCCTCATTTTCCTTCCAAAATCCATCCACTTTCATTTTCATACCCTCATAATGCAGAAATGTTTATTCACCTTTTGCATATTCACATCCATTTAGCATAGTATTTTGCATCCCATCTTAGTTTAGTTTTCACCTTGCATTCACTATCATGGAGCATAATCAAGTATCTACCATATAGCAAACACACATCAAATCAGGGGACTATCAAATCAAAAGAGGAATATAGAGTTTGCACTTTAATTAGTTTTATTTTATTTATCTAGTTTTCTTCCTTCTTAGCGTCGTAATCTTGAGTGTGATTGAAATATATGTCTATTGATTGTTTAATTTATCTTTTCAGTCTCTCTAGTTTACATTCACAATTTTCTACATACACTTATTATTAATTAAATAATTTTATTATTTAATCAATTTTCCTTTTATAGTTAAATAATTTTTAAAAATTATTCAATTAGTTAACACTTTCCTCTCAAATTAAATAAATTCAAATAACTTATTTAATTTATCACCTCAAATGAATAGAATTAATATTTTATTTATTTTCTCTACTCATTACACCCTTCCTTATCCTTCCACCTCATCAATCCATGTGCATTATAGGTCTCTCTCTCTCTCTCTCTCTCTCTCTCTCTCTCTCTCTCTCTCTCTCTCTCTCTCTCTCTCTCTCTCTTAATTTTTATTTACTGTTGATCTTTCCTTTTAATCTCTACTGTCGTGCTCTGTGAATTGTACCTATACCTGCAAACACAATGCACTCAATAAATCATTACAAGCAATGGTTAGAAGATATAATCAATGAAACACAAAACCATAGCTAATCGACTTATTGCCTCCTAGTAAATGCGAGTATGAATTTTGCTCTCAGATCTTAGTATGCAAATTCCAGTGACTTGACTACACTTAGATGGAGGATTTGAATGCTGAAAATGCATGATCTAGCAAGAATAGCATGATTAAGCTATATGAATTCATGATTGATCTAGAAAATGAACTAGAATGAAGATGCAATTAAACTAAAATGAGCATGATAACATTGCTAAGAAATGATAAACTAGAAGCTAGATGCCTATAATAACAATGCTTAAGCTACAAATGAGATGGGATCCATATTACTCAAAATGAGGTCTATTTATAGGATTTTCCAAGGATAGGGGTGAGTTGGCATGTATCAACGGTTGAGATTGATCTGAAGATATCAATGGTTAAATTGGAGGAGGTTGGCAAAGGGAGTTGGATTAAAGGGAACATCTGTCATCTCTATGGTGACAAGTGTCAAGAGGCTTCTAGAAGAGGTAGGATGAAAGGGGACACTTAGTGACAAGTGTCACAAAGGTTCTAGAAGATGTTGGATGAAAGGGGACATGGTGGTAGGTAGAATGGGTTAGGTTTAGGAATGGTTAGGTTTAGGAGTGGTAGAAGTTAGGAGAATTTGAATTTAGAAATTCAAATATTAGGAAAATGGCTAATTAATCTCAACAACTCATGAATGATTTGTTTTAATTAATTAGGGGATTTAGAAGAAATGAATTTGCATGGGGGAAATTAATTAATTTGAATTAATTAATTAAAGGAGTGAAATGAACCTATTTAATAAATCCTTAGATTTATTAATAAGTAGATGAATGAGAGATTTAATCAAATTGCTTAGTGAATTCAATTAAATTGGGTAGGAGATTAATTAAATAATTTGTTATTTAATTAATTATCTTCAGACCATTTTTAGGTGTATACATTTACCATTGATAAAATGTAATGTGAGGCATATGAATAAGATCTTCACCCCTTATTTCCAATCTACCACTTTTGAGCACCTAGACTATCACCAAATTGTCACTTATGAGAGCATTATCAATCAAGAGCTAGCAACTATCAAATATTTATCAAGCATCTATATTTCATCATTGTAAAATCATGGTTGTAAGCACTTGGAATTTTGAGGGAAAAAATGATTTAATAGACCAATTAGGCAACCACAAAACCCAATTCTATCACAAAATTCTTAATTGCAAATCAATAAAGGAATGCATAAAGAAATCAACAATAAAATGAAATGAATTAAAACAAATCAAACTTTATTGCTAATTCTATGCATCTAGCCTCCATTGTCATTCTCCTCCTTGTGTTGAAGTATGATGGCTCTTATAATCGTACTTTATGAAAAATTGAAAAATAGAAGCACAAGAATACAAAGAATAGTGGTTGTTTTTTTATTATAAAGCAGCCAAAACCAGGGGCTGACCCGAAAGAAATAGAAAAAAACTTTACCAGCACACACACCGCAGCAGTAAACCAATCCCTACTCTAGTAATCGAAAACAAAAACTGTCTGCCGCTATTGGATAACCCGAGATTGAAACCAATCTCGTCCAACAAGCGCCATAACCAGCAGTAAACCATCATAATGTCAATACTATAAAAACTGTTAAAAGTAGCAATTTTACCATGGAACCAGGCGTTCCAACGATAAAAACTATAGCAAAAAGGAAGGAAACCAACCATACAGCCTAATTATCAGCACCCATGTGCTTCGAGAGAATAAGACCAATACAGTCATCAACCAAGAACTAGAACAGTTCCTTAGTGGCGTCGCTTCTCGGCCCTTCTGAATCAGCCTTATCCTAGTGGAGCAAGCACAAAGAGGTAGCCAACGAGTGCATCACTTTGACAAAAAATTTCCCAATCTTGTTGACATAGGACTTCAGGTGCTCCATCTTTTTCTTAACACCATTTAGATCTTTAGAGATAGCACTGCAGCCCGAATACTGCACTGCCTCTTCCTTCTCCCCTTCTTCAGAAGCAGTCTTCCCGTCATCAGAATGTCTACCATCCCCCTCAGAGGTGTGAGGCTGGGAAGTGCTAGAATGAGGGGGGGTGTTCTTGATATCCTCCTTGATGGTCTCCGAGTCAGGGACATTAGTGCCCAAATTGGAGGAATATGAGCCCTCTGTGGCCTCCAAATCCTCCTCCCCCTTCTCACTTTCCTCTTTCTCATAATCCTCCTCTTTTTCGTTAGCATAATGCTTTCTCACAACCATTTGCTTCATCTTGGATTTGTTTATGTGGGATCCAACAAGGAGGATTTTGGGCTCCTTTCTGGGTTTCACAGTAGAAGGGTTGCATTTATTTTTTTCCCCAATTTTGAGGGGGCAAGGGGGGCCTTGGTCAGGGGATTGACAAGGGGTCATCGGCTTTTTGGAAGACTTTTTGAGGCCCTTTTTAGAGCCTTCAGGGGGACCTAGAATGGAGGGGGCGAGTTGAACCGAGATAGGTTTAGGGGGGCAAAGGGCCTTATGAAAATTGTAAAGCCTAAACATCATCCCCTAGTGGAGGATGGTAAAATTACCCTCTTGGCTCATACAATTGCGGACATCTTTGATAGTAGACTCAAGAGCATGCAGCAAAAAGAAAGGAAAAGAAATGGTGTCATGGTTGCGAAAGTGGTTTAGCAGCGGGAAGTGATAATAGTAGAACACACCATACCTTCCCTCGAGGGTGAAGTATTTCATTATGATTTTGCAAACCTGATCCCACGGGTAGGGTAAACATTCCCTGCTGAAACCCCCACGCATTCTGGTCAATTCCTTGCCCTTTTTGAAGAAGTGGTTCATGTTGTTTTCATCCGCAACCCTGCTGGTTTTCTTCCATTTCCTGCCTTCGGTGGAGAGACCCATAGCCTAGGCGATAACTTCATCACCGATTTCAAACGAAATGTCCTCCATGACCACCCTCCTATCCTTCCAACTGTTGACAAATTGCATGGAGAGGTTTTCATCGAATCCCTTCATGGCTTCCATGAACGGGATGATTCCTCCTTCCTTAGCATACATCCAGATGCATGAGTCATTGTGAAAACAGTCATCAATAATGTCCGGTTCTACCCGAACTAAATGCCCTCCCATGCTAGCTTCCTCCAGAGTGAAGTTGAGATACAACACAAGCTTGAAAAGAGAAATGCAGAGAGGAAAACTAGAGCTAGAGTTAAGAGAAAACAAATGGTAATTAGCCAAAATATTGTGCAAGGCGTAATAATGATATTTGGTGTTGTTTCCCAAGGCCTACGTCTGCCAACTCCAGGAAGCATGTGAAGGGACACCTCTTGATATCTCCACCAACTTGCAAAGATCGTCATTATGGTGAGTTCTACGTTTCCAGTTAAGGTAATAATTAGGGTCCTTGTTGTGATTAATGATCAAAAGTTGGCACTCCAACCCATCGACGATGCAGAAATAGGCGGTCAACCAAGTCAGCATCTGTCAGAGAAGGTGGGGACCACAAGAAGACAGCATGGCAAAGCCCACCCAATTTGAATTTAAATTTCCCGCTGGTAGCATAGCATAGCAACAGGCCTAAAGCAACTTGTTGATTAAAGGAAAGTGGCACTTCATTGATGGATAGAGGTGATTTGTTCATTCACAATAAGGTCCTTCTGCTTGTCAGTGAGAAAATTTAGATGCCTCTAGCACCTCATTCCTTTTATCTCTAGTCCTGTTGTAGCCAATGAGTCCGCCACCGCATTCCCCTCTTTGTAGACATGCTGAATTTGAAATTCCTCCAGCCAGACAATCATGGACCAGATGTCCTTGATGACATTTTTGATTCTCCAACTGATCCCTGAAGCACCTTTAGTGGCCTCAATAATTAGTTTAGAGTCCCCTTCAATGATCAGTCTTTTGATATTGGTGCCAAGGGCTAGCTTAAGCCCCCCAAAAAGAGAAAGGGCTTCAACCATGTTGCTCGAGACAGAGTCAAAATTTCCTGCATAGGCCAAAACCAAGTTGCCCAAGTCGTCCCTAATAATTTCGCCCCCTGCCGCTGAACCACTACGAGCAACACCATCAAAATTGAGCTTGATCTAAGGGGGGGTGATGAACATCTGGTATTAAACCTCTCCTTATTTTTTGAATTGTCATATCAAAGGAAGCTATCTGGCAAATTCTAAGTTTTAATCCACCTCCAATCCAAAGCCATAGGGCTAGCTTGTGGGGTTATCCACTTGCTGATGATGGCGTTCTCCCTGAGGTAATTCTCAACTATGTCAGTCACCGTGTCAACCAAGTTGCTGGTGTCATGGAAAATCCTATTATTTCTTTCCTTCCAGATATGCCAACAGACATGGTGAGGAATGAGTCTCCAAAAAAGTGTGACTGGTGGGTGTGCGGAGGGGCACTTCCAGTTGCTGATAAACTACTGCAAGTCTTCCAAGAAAGTCCAAGCCAAATTGAATTTCTGTAGAACTTTGTGCCAAACCCCAGAAGCGAAGGGGCAATGAATAAAGAGGTGATTTATGCTTTCCTTAGCACAATTACACATAACACATTTGTTGGCAAGCATAAATCCCCTCCTCTTCAGATTATCAATAGTAAGGATCTTCCCGTGAAGGGCCGTCCACTAGAAGTTAATTTTAGGGATGAGCTGAGAGTTCCAAACTTCTTTCCAGTTGTAACAGTCATTGAAGGAGGCAACCAAGAGATTGTAGGCCGATTTAACACTAAAAGACCCTAAGGGATTCGCGGTCCAAACAAGTTTATCAGTGTGAGTGAAACAGGGGATCTTGATCCCCTTAAGAAGGGATTGTAGCTCTTCGGTCAAATGAATCCATTGGGGGGTATTTCCCAGACTATCAGCAAGCCTTAGCTAGCAATGTGAGGGAGAGATGTACTTAATCATAAGGGAGCCATTTGAATCCTTCAGAGTGATCATGAGGAAACTGAACTGGGAGGAGGCAAGGGGTTTGTCACCAATCCAGTTGTCCTCCCAAAATCTAATTTTCTCGCCATTACCAACTTGCCACTTTAGACCCTACTTGAGAAGTTTCATGTTCTTAACAAAGTTGTTCCAAATTTTAGACCCAGGAGGGAGCTCATTGGAAGAGAGGAGGGAGGGGAAGGGGGTGTGATTGAATTACTTGGACCTCATAATCATGCTCTAGTCCATTTTTCCCTTCATAAGGATCCATCCGATTTTAGTCAACAAGGCTTTATTTAGATCAAAGATTTTTCTAATCCCAAGGCCACCCATGACCTTTGGTTTGCATACCTTTTCCCAGTTGACTAAGATGATTCTGGCCTTCTCCTCCAATGCCATCCACAGAAAGCTTCTTTGGATTCTCTCGAGTTTCTCAGCCATAGAATTGGAAATCTTGAAAAGAGAGAGAAAGTAGACAGGGACACCTTGAAGAGAGGCCACTAGGAGCTGGAGTTTACCTGCACTATTCAGAGTTTTTCTAGTCCAGCCTGCAAGTTTCTTTTGCATTCTTTCTAGGATTGATTCCCAAAAGTGGGAGGTGACCTCCTTGATAGTGAGGGGGAGACCCAAGTAGGAATCGGGGAGATTAGTAGCACTACAACCCAGGATTTAGATAAGTTTACCTTGGAGAATTTTGTCCATGTTAAAGAAGTAAACCTTGCTCTTGCAATAGTTAATCAGTTGACCAGAGGCAAGGGCATACTCTTCCAGCAAATGTTTCTATTCTTTAGCCTCTATCACAAATGATAGGCCGAAAAGGAAGGTGTCATCCATGAATTGTTGCATAACCATAGGAGGGAGTGTGGAAGCAGCCTTTACCCCCAAGATTCTATTGGTCCTGATTAGATTGGAGAAATTCCTACTCAAGACTTCATCTACCATAATGAACAAATAAGGTGAGAGAGGGTCTCCCTGACGTAGCCCCTTCCTAGCCTTGAAGAAGCCCCAGGGGGTGCCATTGATAATCACCGAATAGTGAACACTTTCCACCACCACCCTGATAATATTGATAAATCTTTCCTAGAATCCCATCTTAGAAAGGATTATATTGGTTGTTGATAATGAAGATTAAGCCCGAAATTATAGATTTTTAGAATTTGATTCAATGGTTAAGATAAACATGAGAACATAGATGATCAATGGATGAGATTTCATGAGATAGGTTGGTGGGATATAATTATGAGGTAGAAGTGGCTGCATAATTCAATTACACTGAATTGATTGAGAGTTAAAAGAACTGATTGAATTGTCAACTAATTTGATTGATACAAAGACTGAATTGATTTATTAGTTAGAAAAAGATAATTGATGACTCATTGAGAGTCAGTGGAAGTTAAGGATTTTCAACATGTGTTGTAGGAAATTGAGTGAAAATTAGCATTTTGGTGAATTTGGATTTTTGAAAACACGAAATTAAATTGGAATGAGAAGGAAATGAAATTAATTTAAATTTGGAGGAAAATGAAATTTATTCAAAATGAGATTAAATAAATTTAGAAATTCTATTAATCAAGAGGATATTGTTAGCTATTTAAATAACTATTTAATTATGGGCATATAGTAGAAATTAAGTTAATTTAAACAATTAAATTATTAAATTAAAGTGAAAAATAAGAATTAATTAAATAATAAGATTATTTAATTAATATTAGAAGTAAAATGAAAAATAAAACAAAAGTAATACTATTCCAATATGGTTTTTGTCTTGAACAAGGGTTTGTATCAAAATTAAGGAGTCATGGTGGAGGGTGGCAGAGGTGCAGGCGAAAAATTGGATGGTGGTGTTGCAAAAGAAAAAAGGCCTAAAAAGGATGCTTTCTCTATTGATCTTTCTGAAGAAATTAAGGAGGACATCGAGTTGTAGGAAAACTTGGCGATCATTTGCAGAATCATTGGTCCCAGATTCGATAGGAAAATGGTTAGGGCTTGAGTGGAGAAAAATTGGTGCACCAATATCATCCTGAAATTCATACCGAAAGTTTTTTTCATTGCGATCTTCACAGAGGCCTTAGATAAGGAGAAGGTGATGTTTCATGATGTTTGGAATATCGACAACAATCCTATCTATATTTAGCCATGGTTCTTGAATTTTGATTTTGTGCCTCTAGCTCTGTATGATAGGCCGATTTGGATTAGATTATATAATTTACCTATTGAATACTGGGAAGAGGCTAGTCTAGAGAAAATAGGGAAATTTCTTGGCACTCTTTTGCGGATAGATGAGGACATTGTAGAGAAGGATTCCTATCTCTATGCTAGGATGCAAATTGTGGCGGTAAGGAAGGTTCCCTTGAAGATTTGCTTGTTTTCCAAAGGCAGAACATGGTATGAATAGGTGGAAGTCAAGGAGATCAAGAAATTTTGTTTTCGATGTGGTAATATAGATCTGATGGATAAGGATTTCTGCTTTAAGAGGGGTCTGAATAGAAGGTGGATTCCAAAGGAGAAACCAAGTAATACGATTTTGGTAGTTAGGCCTTTGAAGATAGTGGCTAATCATGATGAAGGGAAACAATGTTAAAAAAAGTTGGTGCTTGGTGCTAAGTTAAACACTAAGAAAACATCGACTTCTTCTCAAGATGGTGCTTGTGCTTCAAAGGGAGAAAATAATGAGAAGGATGGTGGAACTTCCAATTGTCCATTGCTCTCCATGGGAATTTCAAATACAAAGATCAATTATGAGCAAGACTCAGAAGATGACCTAGGGGATGACGAAGAGTTGGTTATTACTAAAATATGATGCCTTAGCCAATCAACAAATGTGTTGCTAGGTAAATCAAAGAAAGGTAAGGGGAGGAGAAGAAATAAACAAAAGAGAAAAGATAAGGCTAAGGAGAAAGGCATCATAAGTGTGTTTGATTTTCTAAAGAGGTCCAAGGGAGGCAAATCCTCCCTTGGGGATCAATGAAGGTTTTAATTTAGAATGTCAAGGATCTATCGGCCCTTGACAAGAGACACTTGGTTAAACACACATTAGAAAATCATTCTAATGATGTGGTTCTTCTACAGGAAACCAAGCTCAATGATGACAAAGCTCTATGTTTTTTAAAATACTATCACAAGTGGGAAGGGGTGTTTTAGGAGGCTAGAGGCTCTTTGGGTGGTCTTGGTGTTTTTTGGAATCCGTTGATGTTTAAGGTGAACCTGATTGATTCAAAGGAACATTGGATGATGTGTGGGGTTTCTTTCCTGGTTTAGAATAAAGGAACAAAGGAGAAGGCCAACCTGTGGAAGGAACTATCTAATGTTCTGAGGCTTTTCAATAAGGGGAAGATTATTATGATGGGTGATTTCAATGCTATTATGGATCTCAATGAGAAGAGAGGTGGTGCATATCTAGGATTGATATAGTAATGGAGGATTTCTAGAATTTCATAGCGGACAATGATTTGATCGATATTTTTCCCAAGAATGAACAATTTACTTTGACCAATCATAGGAAGAATTTCACAAATATTTCAGAGAAATTGGATAGATTCCTTGTTGGATCCTATTGGTGGGAAGGCAATCAGACTTTGTCTTCTTCTATTTTGCCAGTCTCGGTCTCTAATCATTATCTTGTGCAACTTGAGGTGGATTTTGGAGGGAAACTTCACAAGGGGCATTTCAAGTTTCAAAGCATGTGGTGGCAGGATACATCATTTGCCTCCAAAGTCAAAGAGTGGTGGGAGAAAAGTAGAATATTCCAAGGTACGCCTAGTTTCTATTTTGTTAAGTGCTTGAAATTTCTAAAAAGAAAAAATCAAAGCATGGAACATTGAACATTTTAAAAACATATTTGTTCAAAAAATCAATACGGAGGAGGATCTTAGAGTGCTCAATGAGAAAGTAATTCAATTTGGGATGAATGACATGGATTTTGAGAAAGAGAGCTCTCTTAAGACAAATCTTGTCGAGCTTCTTAAAAGAGAAGAAGTTTATTGGAGGGATAAGTCGAGGGAATTGTGGATCGAGGCAAGAGAATCTAATACTAAATTTTTTCACTCTTTTGCCAAATCTGGTAGGGATGCTAATAGGATTGAAGAAGTTAAAGATGAGGGTAGATGTTGGCATTCTAGTGCAAAGGATATTGAAAATATTGTGATTCGACATTTCAAAAGTTTGTTGGGACTTAGGGCAGATGGTGACAGTAATCTATGGGCGATGGTGGCAACGGATATCCAAGGGATGGTTTTGCAAGAAGAAAATGATTTGCTTATTTAGCCATATTCTTTAGAGGAGGTGAAATTGGCCACCTTCTTGCTGCATCCCAACAAATTGCCTAGCACAAATGGGTTCACTGTGGATGTCTTCCAGAAATGTTGGGAGATTATGGTGTTGGCAATAATGCAACAAAAGGGGGTGAATTAGTTTGCACACAAACTTTACTTAAACACAAATTCAAATATGATAATTAGAATAAAAGCACAAATCAACACCACATCAATAACATACATAACACCAAGATTTTTGATGTGGAAACCCCAGTTAAGGGAAAAACCATGGTGGGAACCTACCCATAATGAGATAATACCCTGTTAGGAGTAAGTGAAATATTACAATGGGGAATGCACATGCATTTAGGCACACTGCCTAAATCTCACTGGTCAAATACAAGAAGGGCTACAACCCTAAGGAAGGCTCATTGCCTTACAAGATTCAAACAACAATCCAGATTAAATGAACTGTGAAAATATCATCTCCCAATGCCTAGTTACAGTTCCTGTTAAGTATAGATACTCAAACTCTTCTCTTTATAATTCTTCAAACTTTTTTACACTTCTTCACTTTTCTCCTCTGCTACTGAAAGATCAAAACAATGTTCACACATGCAGATACATTTCTCAAATGAAAATTACATGTATTTATACAATTCATCAACCTATATTTCAAGGTTGACTCAACCCTCAACACAAATTACAAAATAATAACCTCACATGCTAAATCAACACATGTGGACCAAACTAAAATCGGCTAAAACATAGCCTGGACCCAAATCAATACCGCAACTAAGAAACACCACCAAGAATTCTGCCTCGATCATCTGCAACACACTACAGTCACCATAAATTTCGTATAAGAAAAAGAACACCATTGGATCAAGAAAATGATCAATATCGCACACAATGATCAATGCAGAACAACACACAGATAGAACATGATCTAGAAACATCCACAAGCAATATGAATTACCACAACAACAACTGCAACATCACATCTTACTAGAATCTTCATCATCATTATATCGAACCTCAAGAACATCAACTCAACTGATTGTCAAACTAAAAAATTCACTTGCGGACTTCCAAATCATGAACCATCTGAATTGAGGACACACCTGAATGTCCCAAACATTTTTCCAAACCACAAACCAAGATATAGCAATTCCAGATCAATGCAGAGCCCAATCCAGAATACCGAATAACATGAACAACTGAAGAATAAACCATACTACTAGATCACACAAATCGGTCAAAACATCACGTGGACCACTGAAAATTTTGTTGAATCAACTAGAGATAAGTATCTCTAAACCCATTAAACCACAACAACACAACTAGACCACACTAGAAAACCCAACTCATTTAATCTAACTACAACATTGGAATACATAGAAAAATATGTTGACATCAATGACAAAACATCATTCCGACAAACTTCTCAACAATATCCAACAATCTCCCCCTTTGGAATTGATGGCAACATATGAATGTGAAAAACAATCAATGCAAAGAAAGAAATCAACAAACAACAAACTCCATAAAACAACACAAATATTTACTCTCCCCCTTCAGATATTACACAGTTTTTCACATGAATCTCTCCCCCTTTGACAACAATGCCAAAGACACATCTCGACAATATCCACCATTGAACATATAAACCACAACACTGACTACTCCCCCTGACTAGCATCCCCACTCATCAATCCAACTCACAAAATATCTGTGTGAAGCTCACTGGACAGATGCAACTCCATGCATCTTAGTTCTCATCAGGAGGGGCAATCACCCCTTGCTTCTCTCTCAGATACTCAAAAGTATCTTTAGGCAAAGGCTTCATGAAGATATCTACAATTTGTTCCTTTGTAGATACATACTCCAAATTGACTCCATTCTCATTCACCCTCTCTCTCAATAAATGAAGCTTGATTGATATGTGCTTGGTCTTTGAATGCAACACCGAATTCTTAAAAATATTTATAGCACTTGAGTTACCATAGTATATAGCATTAGGATCATAAAAAATATCTCTGATATCCTTCAACATCTACTTCATCCAAATCACCTACATACAATTGCCAGCAACAACAATGTATTCAACTTCTGTAGTAGATAAAGATATTAAATTTTGTTTCTTACTTGCCCATGAAACCAGTCTATTTCTTGAGAAAAATGCACCACCACTAGTACTATTTTTGTCATCAACATCACCTTCCCAATCAGTATTAGTAAAAGCACTCAAAGTGAAATCATCATCTCTAGGATACCAAAAACCAAAATCAACTGTCCCTTTCAAATATTTGAAAATTCTTTTAACAACAACATGAGATTCCTTTGGATCAGCTTGAAATCTAGAAACAAGACAAACAACATGCATAATATCTGGTCTAGTCTGAGTCAAGTACAACAATCTGTTGGGACTATTTAAAATTGAGTCAAGTTTAGAGGCCCAATTCAAATTTTTGCTCTGCATGTCAGAAAGGTATCCTAAATGAGTCAGTTTGAATGGCCTAGTGTGCAAGAGGGTAAAATGGAGCCGGTTGATTTTCAGGGGGTAAGGCTCGGGAAGCATGTCCTAAACCTTTCATTTGGCCTATGCAGTGATGTGCAACTTTCAGAATTCAGTTTGGAGAAGTTTATCAAGTACCCATTTCGAGGGGTGAGCTGAAAGTGCATTTTAGGCACAAATGTAGTTTTATTGAGTAGCCTACTTTTAGAAATTATATCTTTTGCCCTATTGATTTTCATGAAGAAATTAAAAATGGATTCAATTATATGCACAAATGTGAGTCAGCCTACAAAATTTCAAGTCCTAATGAATCCATCTGCTTAGTTTTCAAAGCCAAATTCGTTTGCAGTTTGTGTGGTTTGACTGGTCCCTGTTTCGATAGCTAGTCGGAGCCCTGTTTCACACGAGTTTAAAAGTTGCCTTAGTGGGTGTCATGCCAAAATGTTTCTTTCGGGTTAATTTTGGTATAAATGACAAACTATGTTTCAATTTTCAAGCCTTTGCCAATCCGTTTGGTCGGTTTTCAAAAGGGTTCATTTAGCCATTGTTTTTAGTTATCCGTACTTTCAGTGCTATATCAGTTAAAGTAGCTATTTTTGTGAACGCGCCATTTGCATCGAGTCAGGTTTTTGGTCAAACTGAGAATTCAAATATTTAGTATGTACTTCAAGGTACCTGTGTTCCAAATTTGAGGGTCTACGGAGGTCGTTTGATATTTTTAAGAAAGGCATCATGTGCTGCCAGAACATTGACTTCATCAGGTCCGCAGTGTCGACAAAGCCAGTTGGGCATTTTTGGAAATTAGTATCTCTTCACTCGGGACTCGTCTTGAAAAACCATTTGGTAGAGTTCATCCTTGCATATCAGAGTACACGCCTACCAGATGGCGAGGTCCAAAAAGGTGTTTTGACCGGCTTGAAAAATACGTCTTCGCGATTAAATGCAAAAATGTGGCGTAGTTGCCTGAAGGTTGCAAAATTCAGTCTAATGATCCGAAAACGATGCCGATCGTTTCCAAAGCTATGTTTGAGGTCTGTGAGGCTTTTTAGAGGTCAGTTGCATGAAAACAAATTTTTTTTTAGTCGGACCCACTTTGGAGCCCGACCTGGCTCGTGCCCGTGCATTAAATTTTATGGTGAAATGTTTTATTTCATGGTGGGGCATATTAATTCCAGCTTGGCCTCTTTTATTTTTGTTGGCAAATTGGTTTATTATAAGATGTTTTCGTTTCATTATGTGGGTTTATTGTGGACATATAACTCCAAATTGCAAACTGGGACGTGGTGGATGGAGAGAGGCGTTTTAAACTTCATATAGTGCAGATTTGGTAAATTGGATGTCTGTCCTCCCTCACGTGCCTCCCCCCATCTCCCTCTAGGCTTCACATGGTATGCAGAAAGGGTTGCAGAGGACCTCCAAGGTAAATGTGATAGCTAGAGAGAATCAATAAATGTTTCAAGCAAATGCAACTTGCAGCTAACTCACTCCTGTGCAGTGATTGAAAAGTTCAAACAGCAAAACCTATAGCCTTTGCTGAATTTCCCTGTGTGGAGTTTGGAGGGAAACAGAAAATTCTTCATTTCTAATGCAAATCGATGTTATCCCCTCCTCCCTCCATGGTCCTAGTTGAGCGTTGGAATTTATAGAAGGCAGAAATTTTTTTTTTTAGGAAACACAGCAATAGAAACCTCCCTCCCACATGACTGGTGAAAGAGGCCATTAAAAAATGGAATAATGCAAAATGTTTTGTTATTTGCAAGGTTGAAAACATCAAACTTGACAGGATTCTCCCTTTGCGTTGTATAGATAAGGGTGCTGAGAATTTCAATGAAGTATTATATAGTGCCATTGAATTGTAAGGCTGTGTGTAATAATTCTTTTTCACCGTGCGTGGTTATTGAAATGGCCAAAGTCTAGCACTGAAACTTTATGCAAATGCAATTGGCATGGTGCCAAATTCCCTCCTCCTGCGCAGTTATTGAAATGGGCATCTAAATAAACTAAATCCAATGCAATGATAGGTGAGCCAAAACGTAGAAGAAGCCTTCACAAATGCTTTTTTGGGCAAAGTGTTAATCCCACATTCATTGGGAAGTGGGGTCATTTGGTATTTATAAGCAAAAGCCCACACATCTAATATGTCAAAGCCATCAAGGCTTTTGACGGACGATGCCCGTTGGGTGCCCAAGGCGGACCCCACGCGCATGGGCATGAATCCCAAGGCGATTGGAGGAGGTGACATATGGCGACAAGTGGACCCCATGCAGGCATGCTTCCCGAGGCAGATAGGCAAAATTTTGCAGAGAAAGGCCAACTTAACTAGCGAGCATGTCCAAGATGGATCGACGGTTGGCGCGACTTCGCAAAGGCAAGATGCACGAAAGCTAAGCCCTGTGAAATGGTGAAAAGCTCAGGCGGATCGCAAAGAGTTAAAGAGTGAGCAAGTTCGGAGGATTCGACGACGTGCATGACTTCATGACCTGAAGATGCAAGATCGTTAGCCATTGCGAAATGGTGAAAGCCAGGTGTCGCTCAGGTGCTAGGTCCAGTCAGAGGTCCAGCAGGCGGGTCCTGTCCCAATGGTGCCTAGGCAGCAATGATGTGGCGCATAGGTGGTGATGAGTTGGTGTACATGTGGCGGCCAAGTGGCAGTGACAAAGCGTGCACGTGGCAGTGATGAGGTGTCATCTACGGTGGCGTCCAGTGGATCCCATCAACCAATCAGGTACCGACATGTGGCAAAGCGTTAGAGCACAATCAGAGCAAAAACCAAAGTTAAATGCATGTTAGTTATATAGTTCAGACTATATGAATAAATGAAAAATTTAAATGATGTGCACACATGAGGAACTAATTCACTCAGGGCTTATTTTTTTGCCAAAATATGAAGTATTATATGTTTCTGGAAAGCTCTCAGAGTGAGGAATCCAATTATGTAGTCAATTTTGACAAAGATCAGATATTTTGGGAGCAGTTTTGGCGGGAATAAAATTCAATTAGAGAGGAGACACTTGGCAATTTCGATTGCAGATCTGATCTTTCCCTCCTCTTCTTATTCCCAATTCTTCTCATTTGTAAGGGTTCCAAAATTTTGGAGGAACTGCTCTAGTTTTCATTGCTTCCATTTTCTGAAATTCTTGACCCAAATGTGTACAATTCTATGGATCTTTTCAGGGTATAGAGGCTACATTGCAGGATGACAGATGTTTTCTAGTTGCGTATCTTACTTGTGTCAGGCATAAGTAAATTTCCTGCAGTATTGTCTCTGTGTATGTATTTCCATTATTATGAAATGAATCCTTAAGGAGGATGAAGTTTGTCAATTTCAAGGAGATTATGTGATTGTCTATAGGTATCCTTCAATGAAGGTTTTAAACTCTGTAATTAGTCATGAATAATGGAATGTGTCCCAGATTTGGTAATTCTGTGAATGGAATTGAGTAATGTATTAATATAAGGTGTTAATGCAAGAATATTGTTTAAGGAAAACCAATTTGTGACTAAGATACACATTTGCAATTCTCTGTGTGACTCTGTTGCCCAATGAACAAGGCACTAGTCTTGCAGATTTGGGGATAGTTTCGGATTTATACAAATCAAAGACAAATCTATTTCCCTTTATGTTTAGGGGTGTGTTCTTTTCATTCCAAGCTCTATTTTCATTTATGGTTTATACAGATTTAGCCAATCTATAGTTTATTTCTAAATTGGGTGAGCTTGTGGAATGGTTTATCTGCTTCATTGATGTTGTCATGGTGAATAAATGAGTTAATTTCATGGATCAAAAGGGTGTCCCCCCCTAGGTCTAGCAGAACCTGAAGTGTAGGAGGATCATTAGGATCCTATGTTATGTTGTCCAAGCCCTAAAGTGCTTCATTGATTGAGATTGGCTATCTCATAGATAGATTTGCAAGTGTGCTTGGGTTATCACTTTTGGTGAACAACAAAAATGGCAACTCTGCTGGGGAATTAAATGAATTCAAATGCTTGATTGATATGGTTAGAAGTGGAATGTATTCTTCATTCTATCAATCTCATATTTAGTTAGTCAGTCCATTGTATATGCACAGAGTTGAAAGTGGTTTTATGGTGAAGAAAATGCTCCTTGTTCTGGATCTGCAGAATGATATGTGTTTCATGTCATATTTTGTGAAGGAGTAACAGTGAATGCATTGTTGAGAGTTGTAAGAAGTCCTTGCAGCTATATGCAAACTTTTCCCCAATTCCTTATTTGGGTGGTGACTCTGTGGTTCATACCAGTATTAAACAACCTGGAAGAGTGTTGATTGTAGCAAGATTGAAAGAGAAATAGAGAATTAAATAAGTGTTGAATGGCGTTCTGCTATTCAAAATATCCTCTGTGCAAGAGGTGGTGACTCTGAGGTAAAAGACAGTGCTAAAATGTGAAGTAAATCTTCAAATCTACAAGTCTTATAGCTACAAATCTCCAGGTACTTTTCAGAGGTTTCAAATGCAAAGATGTTTGTTCTGAAATTCTGAATGTGTAATGTTGTTTTCTCATTTAGTGAACAACACTAGTCTAGAGGGAAAGAGGAATCACAAAATTAATTTGCATAGCTATGATGCTAAAATATCCAATGTATATGATCTTCTGTAGTATGCAAATTTAGGAAAGATTTGTGTCAAGCAGTGTTATGAATAGATCAGTATAAGGATACTTGCTTGAAGTTTTTATCCAAAGTTATATAATCATTTGTGGAAGTAAGGAAGAAATATGTAGTGAATTTTTTCAGCCCCAATCTTATCCACATATGACCATGCCTACTGAAATGTCCCAACCATGTAATAGAAAGAGTTTCAGTATGAATTATTATGTTGCTTTAAACTTTGAAGGTATTTTGGGTTACCCAAATCCCATACCCACAGAAATTAGAAAGTATTTGCCAATTTTTAGTGGGAAGAAATCAGAACTAGCATGTCAACATGTTAAAAGATTTTCAGATTTGATAGGAGAGTTTGAAATTTGCCAAGAAGATGTATGCATGAAATTGTTTGTTCAGTCATTGAAAGAGGATGCAAGGGATTGGTTCTCTTTTTTTCCAGTGAATTCTATTACCTCATGGGAAGAATTGATTTCAGATTTCATGGACCAATTTGATGAAAAGATGAGTGATTATGACTTGTTGAAAGAATTCACTTATATACAAATCAGGGAAGATGAATTGGTACCAACTTTCAATATCAGATTTTCACAAGCTTTGTCTAAAATTTCCAGAAAGTATAAACTTGATGATAAAGTATGTCTAGATGTTTATATGAGTGCTTTTGGTAAGAAGATGGGTTTCCTATTGAGAAACAAAGAACCCAAGACTTTGCATGAAGCTTTTAACACAGCTAGGGACATTGAAAATAATTTGAAATTTGGGATAGCCAAGAGATTTATGTTTGCTATTGTTCCATGCCAAAGCACCTTCAATGGTGAAATACCATGTGAAGCTGAGAAAATCATTCCTTGTCTAGGTGCATTAAGCTCTGCAGTTTCGAATGGTTTTGTTGATGCATGTGTTTCAGATTTAAATGAGAGTCAAGAACCTCTGTTGTTAATGCCGGTTGTCTCTCACAGTAATGATAGAATGATCAGTGGGAAGTGTTGTGAAAATGTTGATACAGAGGTAGATATATACAAGGGATATGTACCATTTGATTTGTATGTCGGTTATCCTGATTATGTGGTTGCCAACTACCAAGTGAATCATGCATCTCTCCAGGATAATATTAATGAAAATAATGATGGTGATGACCATCAATCTTTACATGTTGCTGATGTATTTGATGTTGAAATACCAAATACAGAGGGATTACTAAGTGTTGTTGTTTGTGTAAGTGAAAATGTGCCATATGATGAAAATCAGAATTGTTTGGTGCAAACAATAGTTGACCCTCACTTAAACATTGATAATGTCACTTGTGTTGAGGATGAAGTAAATGTATTTTCAGATTTCACTTTAGATTTCACTTCTTGTAATCATGTTGATGATCTTTCTATTTTGAAAGTTACACACAAAGTTGATTTAGAAAATATTAATGGTACACATGATTGAGATGAAGATATAGCACACATGAATGGACAAAGTTTTATGGAATCTCACATGGAACAGCAAAGTGTGATGCAAGTCCAAAAGATTGTAGAACTTAGAAAATCTCTTGAGGTTGTGGACAAGAAGGTTTAGATATTGGAGAGCCTTCGAGTTGTTGATGAAGACCTTCTGCAATATAGTGAAGAGGATTCTTCAGAAAAGGACTGTGAATTGAATGCTTGTACACTTGATGAACAACATGTTGATCTAACAGATGGTTTTATGACAGAAAATTCTAATGAACATGCTAAAAACTTACCAGATGAAGTAAATAGTAGTGATATTCATTTTCATTCTTTGGCTGATGATGAGTGTTCTATTGGTGAAGAAGATTAGTCATGGCAAGATAAGTATGATTATCTTGATTTTCAGAATGATGGTCATAAGATGAAATCTTATGGATGTGAAACATGGAACACTAAGGATTGTTCCAGCCAAGTTTCATTTTCTTCTTTGTCTGATGAAGATGATCATGATGATCGAATGGATGGTATCTTTAGCAATTTTACTAATGTTCTATTCAATGCTAATATAGATACAGACCAGCCACTTCATTGTCATAATGTTCATAAGGGGATTCTTCATTTTGTTTCTAACCCTTTGTATGAAGAAATAACTGATCAGCCAGATGTTGTAAATGGTAAACCAGTCCATAATGCTAATGAAATTCCAAATAGCAATAGCATGGGTTGTAAAAATTTATTTCATGATGAAGACAAGAGGCATGGGTTATGTGATGATCACTTAACACCCCAAATGAAAGTGTTTCAGGTGGATGTAAGCTTGAAAGAGAAAGAGGTAGCTGAGGATTTGCTTTAGCCAGAGGTATACATTCTTTTTCATGAATGGGATGTTGAGAATGCAGAGGTTTTCAGTTTGATAAGCAAGGATAGTATGAGGTGTGATCAGCACAGTGAAGTATCACATCCGGATTGTAATGTTCATGTTCCTTGTTTGCATCAGTTGATTAATAATACCCCTCGTTCTATTAATTTAAATGGTAATAAGACATGTGCTGGTAGGAATTGCAATGTTGAGAATGAGTGTTTTATTTTTCAATTTCAGCATGATGATGTCCTTGCAAATGGTAGAATTGATTGGGATAGTGAAATGCATGGTATCTTGTGGGAAGGCCTCTATTGTGATTTGTCTCATGATTTTACTTGTGTTGAAATAGTGTGTGATTACAAAGTTCAGAATCAGATCAAAGGTAAGCACACCGGTTGTTACGGTGATGAGACAAACGAGGTGGATTTTAAAAGTTATGCTCAGTTGTTATTGAAAGGTGCCTTTGTTTGGATCATGGTATTAAGTGATGAGAATCAGATTTTTGACAGAGGTCAATGCTAATATTGTTTGAGAAGCTTATGATCAGTTGTCAGTGTTTGTATATACTGTATAGTTGCTTTGTTTTAGTTGTGTGGTTTTCAATAAAGTGCCCTGCTGTTTGGGTAGAATAAGGAAACCCTATTTTTTTTGAAAGGAGAAGAGAAGAATGATCCGTTTTTGGGTGGTCTACTTAACCAAAGATATCTGGATCCTTGTGTTGATCTTGCAATCAACCATCCCCAGTTAGAGCCACTGTTGGGACTATTTAAAATTGAGTCAAGTTTAGAGGCCCAATTCAAATTTTTGCTCTGCATGTCAGAAAGGTATCCTAAATGAGTCAATTTCAATG
This sequence comes from Cryptomeria japonica, assembly GCF_030272615.1. Taxonomy (NCBI): domain Eukaryota; kingdom Viridiplantae; phylum Streptophyta; class Pinopsida; order Cupressales; family Cupressaceae; genus Cryptomeria; species Cryptomeria japonica. Next base: position 260,054,271 of record NC_081412.1, read on the forward strand.
GCCCAATTTGTGAGAGGGTAAAATGGAGCCAGTTGATTTTCAGGGGGTAAGGCTCGGGAAGCATGTCCTACACCTTTAATTTAGCCTATGCAGTGATGTGCAACTTTCAGAATTCGGTTTGGAGAAGTTTATCAAGTACCCATTTCGAGGGGTGAGCTGAAAGTGCATTTTAGGCACAAATGCAGTTTTATTGAGTAGCCTATTTTGAGCAATTATATCTTTTTCCCTATTTATTTTCATGAAGAAATTCAAAATGGATTCAATTCTATGCATAAATGTGAGTCAGCCTGCAAAATTTCAAGTCCTAATGAATCCATCTACTCAGTTTTCAAAGCCAAATCCGTTTGCAGTTTGTGTCGTTTGACTGGTCCCTGTTTCGACAACTAATCGGAGCCTTGTTTCACACGAGTGTAAAAGTTGCCTCATTGGGTGTCATGCCAAAATGTTTCTTTCGGGTTAATGTTGGTATAAATGACAAACTATGTTTCAATTTTCAAGCCTCTTCCAATCCATTTGGTCGGTTTTTAAAAGGGTTCATTTAGCCATTGTTTTCAATTATCCATACTTTCAGTGCTATATCAGTTAAAGTAGTTGTTTTTGTGAACGCACCATTTGCATCCAGTCAGGTTTTTGGTTGAACTGAGAATTCAAAGATTTAGTATGTACTTCAAGATACCTGTGTTCCAAATTTGAGGGTCTACGGAGGTCGTTTGATATTTTTAAGAAAGGTATCATGTGTTGCCAGAACATTGACTTCATCAGGTCCGCAATGTTGACAAAGCCAATTAGGCATTTTCAGAAATTAATATCTCTTCACTTGGAACTCTTCTTGAAAAACCATTTGGTAGAGTTCATCCTTGTATATCAGAGTACATGCCTGTCAGATGGCAAGGTCTAGAAAGGTGTTTTGACCAGCTTGAAAAATACATCTTCGTGATTAAATGCGAAAATGTGGCATAATTGCCTGAAGGGTGCAAAATTCAGTCTGATGATCTGAAAACGATGCCGATTGTTTCCAGAGGTATGTTTGAGGTCTGTGAGGCTTTTCAGAGGTCAATTGCATGAAAATGATTTTTTTTTTTAGTCGGACCCACTTTGGGGCCTGACCTGGCTCGTGCCCGCGCATTAAATTTTATGGTGAAATGTTTTATTTCATGGCGGGGCATATTAATTCCGGCTCGGTCTATTTTATTTTTGTTGGAAAATTGGTTTATTATGAGATGTTTTCGTTTCATTATGTGGGTTTATTGTGGACATATAACTAAGAGGTTATTAAGCGGGCCATTTTGAAGTGGGTTTTCCAGTGGGCTTTATAGAAATTTTGAGCAAATGATGTGGTGTCTGGTAACCATTAAAATCTTTCAAGCAGATGCAATTAGCTTGTGTAAAGACCATCAAAATCTTTGCCAGTGCAGTTTAACCTCCAATCTCCTCTTTGCCATGTGTGACATTTGAAGAGGAAAAGGTTTTAAATCTTTGTCAAATGCAAATTGGCAGCTGTAAAGTCATCTTCAGCAATGCTCATGTGGTGAGTTGAAGTAGCTGCATAAATTATCAAAACAAATTGCCAACGTCAAAACTCCAAATTGCAAACTAGGACGTGGTGGATGGAGAGAGGCGTTTTAAACTTCATATAGTGCAGATTTGGTAAATTGGATGTCTGTCCTCCCTCACGTGCCTCCCCCCATCTCCCTCTAGGCTTCACATGGTATGCAGAAAGGGCTGCAGAGGACCTCCAAGGTAAATGTGATAGCTAGAGAGAATCAATAAATGTTTCAAGCAAATGCAACTTGCAGCTAACTCACTCCTGTGCAGTGATTGAAAAGTTCAAACAGCAAAACCTATAGCCTTTGCTGAATTTCCCTGCGTGGAGTTTGGAGGGCAACAGAAAATTCTTCATTTCTAATGCAAATCGATGTTATCCCCTCCTCCCTCCATGGTCCTAGTTGAGTGTTGGAATTTATAGAAGGCAGAAATTTTTTTTTTTAGGAAACACAGCAATAGAAACCTCCCTCCCACGTGACTAGTGAAAGAGGCCATTAAAAAATGGAATAATGCAAAATGTTTTGTTATTTGCAAGGTTGAAAACATCAAACTTGACAGGATTCTCCCTTTGCGTTGTATAGATAAGGGTGCTGAGAATTTCAATGAAGTATTATATAGTGCCATTGAATTGTAAGGCTGTGTGTAATAATTCTTTTTCACCGTGCATGGTTATTGAAATGGCCAAAGTCTAGCACTGAAACTTTATGCAAATGCAATTGGCATGGTGCCAAATTCCCTCCTCCTGCGCAGTTATTGAAATGGGCATCTAAATAAACTAAATCCAATGCAATGATAGGTGAGCCAAAACGTAGAAGAAGCCTTCACAAATGCTTTTTTGGGCAAAGTGTTAATCCCACATTCATTGGGAAGTGGGGTCATTTGGTATTTATAAGCAAAAGCCCACACATCTAATATGTCAAAGCCATCAAGGCTTTTGATGGATGGTGCCCGTTGGGTGTCCAAGGTAGACCGCACGCGCATGGGTGTGGATCCGAAGGTGACCGGAGGAGGTGACAAATGGCGACAGGTGGACCCCATGCAGGCATGCTTCCTGAGGCAAACAGGTGAAATTTTGCAGAGAAAGGCCGACTTAACCAACAAGCATGTCCAAGATGGATCGATGGTCGATGCGACTTCGCGAAGGTGAGATGCACAAAAGATAAGCCCTGTGAAATGGCGAAAAGCTCAAGCGGATCACGTAGAGTTAAAGAGTGAGCAAGTTCGGAGGATCCGACGACCTGCATGACTTCGTGACCTGAAGATGTAAGATCGTTAGCCATTGCGAAATGGCGAAAGCCAGGTGGTGCTCAGGTGGCAGGTCTAGTTAGAGGTCCAGCAGGCGGGTCCTGTCCCAATGGTGCCTAGGTGGTGATGATGTGGCCCATAGGTGGCGATGAGGTGGTGTACACATGGCGGCCAAGTGGCAGTGACAAAGCGTGCATGTGGTGGTGATGATGTGTCATCCAAGGTGGCGCCCAGTGGATCCCATCAGCTAATTAGGTATCGACACATGGCAAAGCGTCAGAGCACAATTAGAGCAAAAATCAAAGTTAAATGCATGTTAATTATATAGTTCAGACTATATGAATAAATGAAAAATTTAAATGATGTGCACACATGAGGAACTAATTCACTCAAGGCTTATTTTTTTGCCAAAATATGAAGTATTATATGTTTTCGGAAAGCTCTCAAAGTGAGGAATCCAATTATGTAGTCAATTTTGACAAAGATCAGATATTTTGGGAGCAATTTCGATGGGAATGAAATTCAGTTAGAGAGGAGACACTTGGCTATTTCGATTGCAGATTTGATCTTTCCCTCCTCTTCTTATTCCCAATTCTTCTCATTTGTAAGGGTTCCAAAATTTTGGAGGAAGTGCTCCAGTTTTCATGGCTTCCATTTTCTGAAATTCTTGACCCAAATGTGTACAATTCTATGGATCTTTTTCAGGGTATAGAGGCTACATTGCAGGATGATAGATGTTTTCTAGTTGCAGATCTTACTTGTGTCAGGCATGAGTAAATTTCCCGCAATATTGTCTCTGTGTATGTATTTCCATTATTATAAAATGAATCCTTAAGGAGGATGAAGTTTGTCAATTTGAAGGAGATTGTGTGATTGTCTATAGGTATCCTTCAATGAAGGTTTTAAACTCTGTAATCAGTCATGAATAATGGAATGTGTCCTAGATCTGATAATTCTATGAATGGAATTGAGTAATGTATTAATATAAGGTGTTAATGCAAGAATATTGTTTAAGGAAAACCAATTTGTGACTAAGATACACATTTGCAATTCTTTGTGTGACTCCGTTGCCCAATGAACAAGGCACTGGTCTTGCAGATTTGGGGATAGTTTCAGATTTATACAAATCAAAGACAAATCTATTTCCCTTTATGTTTAGGGGTGTGTTCATTTCATTCCAAGCTCTATTTTCATTTATGGTTTATACAGATTTAGCCAATCTGTAGTGTGTTTCTAAATTGGGTGAGCTTGTGGAATGGTTTATTTGCTTCATTGATGTTGTCATGGTGAATAAATGAGTTAATTTCATACATCAAAAGGGTGCCCCCCCCTAGGTCTAGCAGAACCTGAAGTGCAGGAGGATCATTAGGATCCTATATTATGTTGTCCAAGCCCTGAAGTGTTTCATTGATTGAGATTGGCTATCTCATAGATATATTTGTAGGTGTGCTTGGGTTATCACTTTTGGTGAACAACACAATCCACCAATCATAGATCTGTATCTAGTCTGATTTGCTTTCAGAGAATCATCATTCTTAGTTAGCTTATATTCAGTCAGCATAGGTGTATCAATAGGCTTTGAATCATCTAAACTAAACTTCTTCAACAATTCCTTCACATACTTAGACTAAGATATGAAAATACTATTAGACAGATGTGATACTTGGAGTAAACTGAGAGGGTAGGGGTGAATCAATTTACTATCAGAAATAAGAACTAATGCATATCAAAACCATTAAACAAGAGCACAAAGAAACCAACACAATAAATGATAGAACATGAATGCACAATACACACAACACCAATATTTTGACATGAAAAACCTAGTAAAGGGAAAACCCATGGTGGGTAACCCTACCCATAATTAGATAATACTTTTGCAGCAGTATGTGAAATTACAATGGGGATTGCACTTGCAATTAGGCCAACCGCCTAGAGCTCACTTCTCATCACAAAAGAAGTCTCATTGACTTACATAAATATTAGACTACAATCTGGAAAGAATGAACTATGAAAGTAGCATCTTTTAATGCTTGATACATTTCCGATTAAGCACAAATGTCTTCCCCACAATTCAAAAACTTTTGGCAAATGATATATCACTTGTTTTCACATAAACCTTTCTATGATAATGTAGACAAACCATTGATCCCATCAATCCATTGATATCCAAATTACATGAATAAGTCACCTATAAATACTGATCATCAATCTTATTGACAAGGTCGGCTAAACCCTAAACCCATAAGCCCATAATAACAAAAATTACATTACACCATATAACTAGACCAATATTATGATTTACATTACATAGCATGGACCTAAATCAAGTAACCAAATAGTTAAATTTGCCGAAAATTCCGCTAAGATCAAAATCCAACATGCTTCACCAACCAATAGAAACCCTCAATGAAGTAACATAGAAAGTCTAACTGGATCAAGATAGGACCACCATAACCGCACACCAGAAAATGCAAAGTCACCAAGCACTCATAATATGATCAAGAAGCACCTTCAACATGATAGAAACTGATTCCATAAACTGGACCAAAATCATCTGACCAAAAACATCAAATATCACTTACCGGTAAAGCTAACCAGTACTAGGAAATACCAATCAAGAAAAAAAGAGATAGTTACCAGAGCACAAAAACATGAACCAACAAAATATGGAAAATAAATAACCATCCAGAGTAAGCATCCAAAACTGAGTCCAGAGATCTGATCATACCGTATTAGAATCATAGCCAAAACCAAGATGATCACCAAGACTAACCGGGATACATTGTTGACATCAATGACAACACTTAACCAAATCTATCATATTACCACCACTCCCCCCCTTTGGAATTGATGGAAACACTGAATGTGAAAAACATCCAAGTGCCAAGGAATACCAACAATCTCCCTCACAGATATGACTGATTTTCACATGAATAGAACCTCTCCCCCTTTGACATCAATGAAAAAGGATGAATACCAAACCAAAAATAATGAACCAAACAACTGACTACTCCCCCTAAGTAGTAGCATCATCTCATCAACCCAAATCAAAGAAAATATTAGATAAGCTTACCAGACTGATGCATTCTAGCATCTCTAAGTCTCTTTCGGAGGGTTGGTAACTCCCAACTGATCTCTGAGATATTCAAAAGTGTCTTTAGGCATGGTTTAGTTAGAATATATGCAATCTATTCCTTAGTAGGCACATAAACCAATTTGACTTCCTTTGCTTCAACCTTTTCCTTCAAGAAATTATACATTATAAAAATGTGTTTTGATTTGGAATGAAATACCAAATTATTTGACATATCAATAGAAATAGTATTATCAGAGGGAATAACAATAGGCTCAAAATAACTTACCTTTATATCTTTTAACATTTGTTTCATCCATAAAATCTGAGTACAGCTGGTAGCAGCAGCTACATATTCCACTTCAACAGTAGATAATGAAGTACATGATTGTTTCTTTCTAAGCCATGAAACCAACTTCTTCCCAAGAAAGAATGCACCACTAGTAGTGCTCTTCCTGTCATCCAAATCTCCTGCCCAATTATAATCTATATATGCACATAATCTGAAGTCATCATTCTTTGGATACCATAACCCAAAATGTGTTGTACTTGCCAAATATCTGAATATTCTCTTGACACCAATATCATGAGTTTCTCTAGGATCTGACTGAAATCTAGAGGCAATAAAAATAACATTCATAATATCAGGTCTAGTTCGAGTTAAGTACAACAAACCACCAATCAGTGATTTGTATCTACTTGGATTCTCTTTAAGGGATTCATCATCCCTTGACAATTTGCAACCGGTTATCATAGGAGTACGGACAAGTTTGGAATTCTCAAGTCTAAATTTCTTAAGTAACTCTTGTTGGTGCCCAAAACCACAGATTGGAAAACCCAAAGACTTGCCAACTCCTTAAGAAATCCAATCAGCCTTGGCCAACAAACAGGGATGGTCGAAGACCAAATCCCTCTGCACTTCAGGCTCCACAAGGCCCAGGTGAGTGTACCCTTCCCTCTCAAGCACAAAAGAGTTATTTAAATGTGGATTTAAGCCTCTAAGAAAGTTTACACAACTGGCAAATTAGTGTTTTGCAACTATGCTATATCATGTGCTTTAGCTGAATACTTTGAAAACTTAAAACTAAATATGAATAAAAGTGTATGTTAAAGATATTGTATATTGAAAATGAAATGCTTTCAGGACTTGAATGAAATCTGCAAGGATTAGTTCAAATAGGATATGGAAGAATGTTTATTTGTAAGGACCTTATGCACACAAATCAAATCTCAGAAATAAATAACAGACCAATGCCTCTATCCAGGAATATGCATGATACTTTGTGGACAAATAATTCAATTAAACTCTTGAGATAGTTTTCAGGCAACTTGTAACACAAGACTATCAATACAGAGGTTCCATTAAGTGCTATAAGAACATGAAGAAGCAAATCTTATATTCAATTATAACAACTTGTGGTGGCACACTGTATTAAACCCTTTATCAGATTTATCAAGAGGACAAAATGAAATTCATCAACACAAAAGTATACATGAATTCTGGAATTGGAACAACGAATCTTGTATATTAATTTTTGGAGAGTGAATGCATACAATAGCTACACTTACAGATACTCCATTACACAGTGATTTCTCAAAATGATACTTCCATTCCTACAGACTTCTCCAATACAGACATCCCATAGCCCCTACTGGCAGCCTGACAGATTGTGAGTTTATCTTCCTTTTTTTTTTTAATTGAAAAAGACTCCCTATAAATACCTGATTCAAAAGACATATGTGAGAGGACACACCCTTTCATTTACAAGATAATTATATTTGAATCCCTAAAATGCACACTAAATAAAGCTTTAATAATGTTCTTTATAGTCTTTCACTTTGATAAAATTCCACTTCCGCTCTTGAACTCCTTGATGTTCCTCGTCACCAAACTTTGATAAAATATCCTACACACAAACTAAACCAATCAAATTCATTGGTTTAAAAAATTAATTACTCTCGATTAAGTTTTGCTTATGAAAGATTAATAATCCCTTTCCTAATCCAAGATCAATCCTCCTTAATCAAAGTATATCATCAAGAGGATATTTTACAAAGTGATTTTTATACTTGGGACTTTAAAAATATTAATTCATATAATAAAACAAAATATTTACCCAAGTATATATTTCCAAATAATAACATAAGGTAAAATACTTTATAATAATACTTCCCTCGGAAAATGGTAACCATGGATAAATATTCCAACTTTGCAATACCTTTTCATCCTTTTAGGGCAACTTCAATTCTTTTTGACATATTTTATCATATAGAACATATACTTGCAAAAAACCAATCAAACCATTAACTATATGATTTAAATAATTTACCCTAATAAATATATTCAATTTATAAACTTAGGGAAAATAAAATGCATATGGAAGGATCACTTAAATAAATAAATGTTTTTCATCATTTTACTTATGGTAAAAATACATTTTCTCTAAAATAATAATAATCATGTTTTGATCTTGCATAAAATCAACCCTAATATATACATGTTCCATTTTATTCACTTAGGGTGAAAAATATAAATGATCAAATGATAATATCAAAAAGCTAAAATTTATTAAGTTATCAAATTAAAGATTTAACCATGGTAAAAGAACTTATAAAATATAACTTCCTTTGTGATAAAATATATCCCTTTATAACCTCTCAAAAGGTAATTTCAAAAGATAATATTGAAAACTATTATTATTGTATCAAATGTTGTAAACAAGATTTCTTTTACCAAGGTGCTCCTGAAAATCATCAAATTATAATATCAAAACATTAAATTAAATTTCTTGAGTAAGGGATACTTCCTCTTAATATGCACCAAAGAAATATAATTTTTGCCTATAGTATCCTGCACAAAACATAAAAAAAATCAACAAGCTTGATAGGTCATATGTTCCTATTTCATAGGGATATATTTAATAAAATCATTGATAGTATTTTCCCCATGCAGATAAAAATATTTTCCCCCTAAAGAGACATATGATCTTTGCACACAATTAGGGTGAAATATTTCTAATAAAATATGATATTAACATAAAACTCCAAAAGTAAATGGGAACTTCTTGAGTAAACATTCAAATAAGGATATTAAAGATTTGAGAGTGTTTTTACTTTCACTTGAATAATTTCCAAAGTAACAAAGAATTTGCCATAATAACCTCTTGAAATTAATTTTACCTTTAAAATAATAAATCAAAAGCAAATGATTAAAACATACCTACCTCCGCTTGATAAAAATACATTACCTTGGCAAATATTCCAGAATAGATTTTCATCTTGAAGGCAAACTCAATTTGGTTGGAAATAATTTAGCACATGGGATGCATACTTGCAACAAACCAATCAAACCATTAACTACATGATAAGATGGTTTACCCTCATATAAATTATTCAATTTATTAACTCTAGGGTGAATAATATGCATATGAAAATATTAAAAATCCACTTAAATAAACAAATGCTTTTTATTATCTCCACTTGTGATTCGAAACATTTCACACCTTTGAAACATTTTTCAAAATAAGATCCATTTATATGAAATAACATTTTACCTTAATATATATTTTACCAATGTTTTAGGGTAAAAATAATTTATTTAAATCACATATTTAAAAATGTATTTCCACATTTCAAGATTACTTTAATAAATTAAAATCTTGTGGAAATATTTGCAAATTATTATCCATAGTAATTTACCTTAATAAACATTTTCAAGTAATACAATAGAGCAATTGGTAAAAGGGGAGGGTAGGTATGGGTAGTTAGGAAGGTCGGGTTGAGAGGTTGAGTGTTCAACTCCATCTGCCTGCCCTTTTGTAAAAATATATTTTATTTTTAAATCATTTATATGCAAAATATAATCACATTGCAAAAAATATTTGTGGGTAAGATATACTCCCTGTAGAATAATTTTTTGATTGTGCAACCTAAGCAATCTCGTTATCAATTACCAAGTTTTTGCCTGTAATTTTAGGTTCCACCAACTCCTTCACATACTTAGTTTGGCAAATGAAAATACCTTTATCAGTCTGAGTAATCTACAAACCTAAGAAAATTTCATCTCACCAATCATAGATATTTCAAATTCATTCTTCATATCATTAGAAAATTTCATGCATAGAATATCTTCTCCTCCAAAAATTATATCATCCACAAAGACTTCAATGATTAGTATGTCATCATGCTCAATTTTGTAATATAAGTTACTATGAGCATTACCTTTGCTAAAACCAAGCTTAGAAAGATATTTGTCTAATCTAGCATACCATGCTCTAGGGGCCTATTTTAGTCCATATAAAGCTTTCTTCAATCTGCAAACCATGTCCTTGTCTTCTGATAAAGAGACTCCATTAGGTTGCTCAATGTAGACTTCCTCTTCAAGATCTCCATTCAGAAATGTGCATTTGACATCCATTTGATATACTTTGTAATTATTGTGTGCAGCATAAGCAAGAAAAAGTCTTACCTCTTCAATTCTAGCAATCGGGGCATAAGTCTCTCCATAGTCAACTCCTTATTCTTGTGAATAACCTTTGCAAACCAATTGAGCCTTGTTTCTCACAATTTGGCCTTCCTCATTCAATTTATTCCCGAAAACCCATTTAGTTCCAATAATTTTCTTGTCTTTAGGTCTAGGAACTAGTTCCCATGTCTTATTCTTTTCTATCTGATCTAATTCTTCTTCCATTTCTTTTATCCAATTTTCATCTTTACTTGCTTCAATAAATGATTCTGGTTCAATTTTAGAAATCAAGAATACCTCTTCAGCAGCTAGCCTTCTCCTAGTCATCACACATTCGCTTTTATCTCCAATGATCTGATTTTTACAATGTTTTAGCTTCACATATGTGGGATTCTTTAAATTTTCTTGATTTACTGACTCTTTCTATTGTTCTTCTATCACAGTTAAGTTTTTTGATGTTATCGGAGTCATAAGTTCACTGTTCTGAGCAACTTCTTGCATTACCGGTTCAGGTCTGATAAATTCATCTTTCAGTCCACAATCATATGATCTGATCCGATTACCACTTTGTTCATCCACCTTGACATTTATTCTCTCTATTATCCTATTCAATCTTTTGTTATAACATCTATATGCTTATTCTCTTAGTAGAATAACCCAAAAATATTCCTTCATCACTTCTAGGATCAAATTTTCCTAATGCATCATCTCTTCTAATGTAACATTTACTTCCAAAAATTCTGAAATATCTGACAATAGGAGTATGACCAAACCATAATTCATAAGGAGTCTTACTGGTATCACCTTTTGTGTGTACTATGTTGACAGTGTTTACAACAGTATTGATAGCTTCCCTTCGATATCAGGCAATCTAACTTCTATCATCATAGTCCTTGCCACATCCAATATGGTTATGTTCTTCCTTTTCACCAATCCATCCTGTTATGGAGTCATAGGTGCGGAAAGTTGTCTTCTGATTCCATTCTTCTCATAAAAGTTGTTGAATTTCATCAGATGTAAATTCACCATCTTGATCTAATCTTAAATATTTTATCTTCAATCCTATCTCAGTCTCAACTATAGCTTTAAAGATTTTTAATTTCTCAAAAGCTTTAGATTTTTCCTTCAAAAATGCTACCCACATCATTCTAGAATAATCATCAATAAGTAACATAAAATATCTATCACCTTGAAAAATTTTAGTCCTTGCCGGTCCACACAAATTAGTATGAATAAGATCAAGAATTTCATTAGATTTATCATGTATGCTTCTAAAATAAATTCTGACTTGCTTACCCATTTGACATTCTCTAAATATTGGATTATGAGGTTTAACAATCTTGGGAAAATCTCAGACAACCTATGTTGAACTGATCTTCACTATGAAATCAAAATTTATATGACACATCCTCTTATGCCATAACCAACTTTCACCAATCTGAGTAATCAAGCAATATTTCTCACCGGAGTTCAAATGAAAGATGTTTCCATTGTTCTAGGTTCCATAAGCATTTTCCAATCCAAATCTATTGAGGATCTTACATTTACCATCCTTGAATTGTAAATGAAATTCCTCTATCCACCATTTGATTTACACTTAAAAAATTATGCTTTAAGCCTTCAACATAATAAACATTGTTAGTATTAGTCTTACCATCCAATGATATCGTTCCCTTGCCTTTGATCCTACATGCCTTGTTGTCTCCGAATCTGACTAATCCACCATCAAATTCTTTTAGTGATAGAAATTTTCTCTTGTCACCAGTCATGTGATGTGAGCATCCACTGTCTATAGCCCATTCATCCTTTTCTTCAATTTTAGCAGCCAAAGCCTTTTCCTCGGTATGAGTTGCTTCAATGACAAATTCCAAAGAATTATCCTTGATAGCAATAAAAACCTAGTCCTTAGCAGAGGAAGTTCCATTACCAGTTCCACTCATAGGTTCATCATCATCATCATCACCAGCATAATAGCACGATTTATCTTTATTCCTTCTAAATCTACATTTGTTCTGATATTATAGATTAGTCTTATAACTCTTCACAAATCTTTCATGATTCCTAGCAGCTCTTTTAGAGTATCTAGAAGAAAAATGACCAATCTTATTGCATGAAAAACATTTAAAAGGGACTTTTCCTTCATACTTACTTCCAGCTGGCCCTTTAGGAATTCTTCTAGCAATCAGGGCTTCTAGCTCTTCAAGTTCTCTTTCTTCTCTTTCAATGTCCTCCATATCTTTAGCATACATCTCCTTCCAATCTATCTTTTTCTTACCAGAGGCAGATGCTTTGAATGTAGTCTCAATTTTAGTAGCCCTCTGATCTCCAACTTCCTCAAGCTCAAAATTAGTCAATTTCCCAAGCAATGTATCTCTGGTAACAGGGGTACTTGACATTGTCCAGAGTTCATTAATTGCAGTAGCCTTAATCTTGTAAGATGAAGGTATAACTCTCAGAATCTTTCACACTATCTCATCCTTACTAACTGATCCACCACAACATTTGATTCCCATAACAATCTCATTCACTCTATCCATGAAATAACTTATCTTCTCATCTTCTTCCATCTTCAAAGTTTCATACCTTACCCAAAAACCTTCAAGTTTTGCAATTTTCACTTCCTGGTCGCCTTCATAAAGAGTTTCAATCTTAGTCCAGATTAACTTAGCATTCTCCAACTCTATGACATTAAATAGCTTTTCATCAGATAGGGTGTTTAACAATGCTTCTTTTGCTCTGACATCATTTTCAGCCTTCTTCTGTTCATCAGCAGGTGTTGGTGTTCCAGAATTAGGATCATGAGGTATATACCCTTTCTCCACTATCTCCCAAACTTCAACTCCAAGAAATCTAAGATGAATCTTCATTCACTCCTTCCACATTTTGTAATTTGTACTGTTACCAAATTTTGCACATGCCAAAATTAGTGCCCTAATGAAGCCTTGCATTCATTCATTTTGAAAAGATCAAATCATGAACTGGGCAGAAATGCACTGTTTTTGTCTAACTTGTTTGCTTCATGTGCAGATACAGGAAAGTAAGACAACATGTGGGTTAAAATGTGGCTTCCACGAGGGTTGAGCTCAACATGTTATAGATCACAAAGATATTATGGTCCATTATCAAATCTCCTGCATAGCTGATGAAAGGCCAAAAGAAGCTCAGAGCAAATGCAATCAACCTGTGTAAAGTTTTACTTGAGCACCAAAGAGGGTTTTAAAAGGCTAGAGAAGTTCCAAGCATTTTCAGTCACCAAGGAGGAAGAACATTTATCCCACATTGGTTGTGGGGAGGAGCATTTTTGTATTTAAAGCTAAAGTCACATATAACTATAGTATCAAAGCTTATGAGCTTTTGACAAGAAGTATCTCATCGCCCCATGGACCCCGCATGCGAGCGCATCTCAAGGAATCTTAATTTTGTGACCGGCTGGCTAGAAGAGGTTAAAGGTCAAGCAAGTCAGTAAAGATTGGATGCAGATCATAGAGATCTAATGGTTGTCGCTCAACCCCAAGGAAAAGTTGCTCACCTAGCTATCTCATGTGACTTGGTGACCAAGTAGTGGGGCTCGCTAAAGAAGTAATTCAGAGGGAGAAATAAAGAATGTAGATTAAGGTTGATCGGACGAAAGAGCTTCATTCTGATAGTGAGTCCACGGCATGCTAAGATGGCAGGGCAAGAACCCCAGAACCAACTAGGATGTGACACGTGGCCAGACCGATAGAAAAGCAAGTGAAATGGAGTGTATCATCGACCATCAAAATAAGAATTTTAGTGCTAACCCAATGACCCGATGAAGAAAGCAATGCTAGTTAGTGTCAAAAGCCAAAAGTGGTGGCAGGCAAAGTAGCGTCCAGGGATCCATGCAAAATGAGAAGAAAAAGTCATCAGGTAGTTTAAGGTCCAATTACTCAGCTTAGAGAAAGTTTGCATGATTTTTTCTCATGATCTTGAGGTGATAAGGATTGATTTTGAGCACCATATAGGTCAACTTTTAGTTGACTAAGAGTTTGAACTAAATTACATGAGTTTTTCTCATGATTTTGAGCCTTTTGATGGCTTTTTTAAATTTCTATGAGAGGATTAGTTTTCATAGGAGATATTTTTAGTGGGAGTTCATCTTTAGTCATTCTGGAATTATCTTTCCTCTACCTTTTGGAAGGTTTTTGTATAAAGTGAAAAAGTTTTATCTTTCTTCACTAGTTCTTGATGATTCTCTGGTTGATTTTAGCAGAGAATACATTCTTGTAGCTCATATGCAGTTTTATGATAGAATTATGAATAAAAATTACCAGCTTATGCCTTATGTCTTTATAGTTCATTTTCTTATCCTTGATTGAGAGTTAGTTTATTGTGTTATTGTCTAGATAACCTTTGAATTTTCTGTCTCATTTATAAGTCATAGGTTGTGCATTGTGATAAATTGGTTCATTTGGTTGATTGTGAAAATTTCTCTTTGCTTTCAATTTCTTGAAGTTTTAAATCCTTTGCATGAAATATTTATGTGTTATGAACCAGAAGTCTATTTGTGTAGATTGGTCTTTTTGGGAGTGTATCTCTGTTATTTTGAGATATCTTATTGATGCTTCACCTTGGTTTAGCTTTCACAAGTCATTCTATTTTCATTTTTTATTTTTTCTACCCCTTTTCTTAGTAAAGATTTAGAGTTATTCGTAGGGAACCAACCCTTCATCTGAAGGTTAATTCTCACTATAGGCAACCCATAGGTCTGAGAATCATCCCATGTGTCACCAAGTTGCTTGAGCTTTCAGCTTGTGCACTATGGGTGCAATTTGAGTGACAACAGTTTTTGGCATGCCCAGTGGGACCCATTTGAACTATCTCAGTTCAACAAATATTCACTCTTTCTTCTTTTGGTGTGAGGAGTAGTAATTCTAGCCTTCAAAGGCAATAATTTTCATACCTGTGACTCATTTTCTTGGTTTCTATGAAGATACAGTGTCATTTTGTAGCATATGAGAAAGCATTAAACCAAACAGAGTGAGGATCCAGCTGAACATATTGAGCTACCACCATCGCAGAGAACGTCAAGGACAACAAAAAAGATAGAGAAAGCAACAAATTCAGCAGTTGAGTTTCCAAAAAGTTCTTCAGTTGAAGTTTTTCAGGAAATTCTAGATTTTGATCTCTTGTCTATTTGTTCTCCTCTACCTAATTCTTAGCCTAATTTTGCGACCCGCATAAATCCTCTTTTTGCAACTACTCCAATTCAACCACCTATTATCCAGAGTCCACAAGTAAATTCACCTATTATCCCAATGGCTCTGCCAAGAGCTCAGCCTTTTGTACCTTTCAATCAAGGCAACCCTTTGAATCTTACTCATTATGATGATATTCCTGTAGCAGCATTGAAAAGCCTACCTTTCTTCATAGGAGAAGATCAGACCACTCCCATAGAACATATAAGGGATGTAGCTTTGTTGTGTGGTGTACATCATATCACACAAGAGAATGTTGCAATCAGACTCTTGGCTGCCTCATTTAAAGGAAAAGCACTTCAGTGGTTCAGAGGACTACTTGTAAACTCAATTGATACTTGGGATCAGCTGGGTGATAGATTAAATTCACAGTTTGAGGACAAATCTGACCATTTGTCACTATTAGAGCAACAGAGTACTATAAAGAGATCCCCTTAAGAGCAAATGACCAAGTTCAATTTTTCATTTCCAGAAGACTTGGAGTAGAATCCCTGTCATTGTAAGGCCTACTCCTGCTTATGCATTTCTATCTTATCTTAGATCCCTTAATAGTGACATTTCAGTCATGATTCAGTCTATGGGTGCAAATACTCTACCAAATGCATTTGATGTTGCTATTAGGGCAAAAAACTGCAAATAGCCCCTAGGCCCCCAATGCCCATATTTCTAGAAATACAACCTATTGTACCTCTTTTAGAGCCTCTTCTATTCATTGTCCCACCTTTAACAATACTAAATTATCAAGTTGTAGCTCAAGAAAATACTGTCACACTCCCGATCCAAGAGTTTCAGGAGTTTAAAAATGAAATAAAAACCATGTTCCAAGGCGTTGGTAACAAAATGAACAATATTGAGAAGCAAGTTTACCAGAACACCGAGACCTATCAGAATAATCAACAGAACATGCCTCCTTATCAAGCTGATCCTCAGGGTCAAAAGAGAAATTATAACCAAAGATCCAATATACCTTACAATCCCAACACTACCAACACATCTAGAGATATCATCCTAGCTCAAAACAACATGGCATCAGATTATGATTGGTGTTATCCTTGCAACCAACCTCATAATAAGACCACTTGTTTGAATGGTATGCTACATTAAGCACTCATGGTTCAAAATAATGTTGTTGTCTTAGAAGATAGTACTCATGGAACTCGTGATCAACAAGTTTCTCATTCTGAACAAGGCCCAGATGTTAACTTGGTCAATTGGCAAGGTGAAGAATTATGTGGAGTAAATTAGCCACAAGATCAGAATTAGTCCTACACTTCTATTGTAGCCAATACACGGTCCAAGAAGAGAGTCATTGATATAGGACAACAAGCTGATAAAGGCATCAATCAGGCTTCTACAAGCCGACAAGCACCACTTGGACCTCAACCCACTCCAAATATACGAATCTTACCAAAAGGGAAACCAGTGGTCAACAAGGATTAACCAAGAGGTCAATTACCAATAGCACAAGTTCAAGAGGATGCCGTTGTTAAAAGAGGGCAGCAGAAGGTTAGTACAAGCTCATTTAATATTTTGGATCAATTCAAAAAGACGCATGTCAGTGTCTCAATGTGGGATTCATTATGCTCTACCAAGGCAAAAAGATTTTCTTAAAAATGCCTTGTCTAACATCTCTTTGTCACAAGAGCTTCCTAATGAGCAACCCAAAGTAGTCTTATCCAATGCCCCTCAAGAAAAGAAGGGTGAACAACAAACTCAGAAGGTTAAACCCCCTCCTTTTTATCTGACTTTAATCATAGGCCAACACCTAGTGCATAATTGTATGATTGATTCAGGTGCAAGTAGTTCTGTCATGCCAAAGAGCATAGTTGATAAGATGGGTTTGACATATGAGCCTCTTTCAAAAGGGGTAGTCCATTTAGATGGGATAGTAGTAAACATAGTAGGTGTGATTAAAAATTTGGATCTCATATTGCATGCATGCCCAAACTTCTCAATCCCACAAGATGTCTACATCATAGATATCCCACCTTACTTTGCTTTGTGTTTGTCTAGAGATTTCACAGCCAAGATGGGTGGGTATTTGTCTTCTGATTGGTCACACATGTTTTTCAAAACAAGATATGGTACCAGAGTGACCATAAAATCAGAATTGTTAGCTAATGATCATATAGAACCATATATCCCAAGTGTTGTTAATGCAAATTTGTCTATACAAGAATCTAATGAACAACCTGATATCCCAGATCCAAACACTCCAATAGAAGGGATATCTGATGTAGTATTAGATGAATGGGCAATAGAGAATGACGAGGAAGATCCATTCAAGCATATGGAAGAATTAGAGCTAGTTGTCTACATGATCCATGAAGAAGGTGTTGCTGTCCCTAATCTCGAAAAGGATGACAATCAATTGTCCAATTAGTAGGGTGAACAACAAAACAATGAATTGTGGCAACTCTATTTTGATGGCTCAAGGAGCAAGGTTGGTTCTGGTGGTGGTGTTATGTTAATCTCTCCTAAAGGTAAGAAATATTTTTCAGCCTTTAGATTTTCTTTTAGTTGTACTAATAATATAGCTCAATATGAGTCACTTGCACATGGATTGGAATGGGCTAGAAAAAGAAAGGTAAAGTGTTTGCAGGTATTTGGGGACAATGAGATAGTGGTAAATCAAGTAAGAGGTGTCAATGTGACTAAAAATGATGTCCTTAAAATGTATAAGCATAGGATATGGGACTTAATTTAAGAATTTGATGCTTTCAATCTGTTGTCAGTGCCTAGAAATCAGAATAAGGAAGAAGATAAGTTGGCTGCCTTGGGTGCTCAATTTGACATACCAGATGAGGTTAGCTATATTGAAAGACAAGAATGTGTCAAAGTGGTTGTTAGGCCTTGAATTCTAGATAACAGTGTCAATTGGCAAGTCATGATTCAAATAAACAAATTATTAATTTTCTTATTGAAGAGGCTGAATTTGTAGCTGTTAATCAACATAAGTTTATAAAGCAATATGAAAATCAGATTCTTCAATTGAAAACTAATAAGCTGCCAAAGGGATTGGTGACCCTTGAGTCAATCTTTAACATTGATGGTCTGGTTAGAAAGGAAAAGGGTAGCATGTTAGTTAAAGAGGAGCACTATGAACCTATTGAGATCTTCAGAGATAAGTTATTAAAGCTTGGAAAGGTATGTACAACTGATGAGAAACAAGCATTTGTTTTTCTTTATCAAGAGTTCAATGATGTATTTGCATGGCAGTATGAAGATTTGAAGGGATTTAACCCAGCATTAGCCCAACACACCATAGAGTTGGAAGTTGATGCCAAGCCTGTGAAACAAAAGAAAAGGTCCCTTTAATCCAAAACTCGAGCATCTCATGAAGAAAGAACTAAACAAGATGATCCAAGGTAATATAATCTTTCCTATGAAGCATACATCTTGGGTTTCAAATTTGGCTCCCGTAAGAAAGAAGAATGGTGAGCTTAGACTTTATGTAGACTTTAGAGATCTTAATAGAGCTTCTATAAAAGATCATTACCCGCTACCCTCAATGGAGCAGATCTTACAAGTAGTTTTAGGTTCAGATAGATTTTTACTACTTGATGGTTATTCTGATTATAATCAGATTTTGGTAAAAGAGGATGACCAATTTAAAACTGCCTTTACTACAAAATGGGCAACAATGGCATATAGGAAAATGCCTTTTGGTTTGTCTAATGCAGGAGAAACTTTTCAGAGGGCAATGGATATGGCCTTCCAAGGTCTTATAAATAAATTTCTTTTGGTTTATCTTGATGATGTAACCATTTGTTCAAAGCATGTGGAAGAGCACTTTTCTCACTTAAGGTAGATTTTTGAAAGGTGTAGAGGACATGGAATATAACTATAGTGTCAAAGCTTACGAGATTTTGACAAGAAGTGTCTCGTTGCCCCATGGACCTCGCATACGTGCACATCTCAAGGCATCTTAATTTTGTGACCGGTTGGTGGGAAGAGGTTAAAGGTCGAGCAAGTCAATAAAGATCGAACATAGATCGTGAAGATCTAATGGCTGTCACTAAGCTGCAAGAAAAAGTTTCTCACCCAACTATCTCATGTGACTTGGCGACCAAGTAGTGGGGCCCGCTAAAGATGAAGTTGTCACTCAAATTGCACCCATAGTGCACAAGCTGAAAGCTCAAGCAACTTGGTGACACATGGGATAATTATTAGGCTTGTGGGTTTCCTATAGTGAGAATTAACCTCTAGATGAAGGGTTGGTTCCCTGTGAAAAACTCTAAAATCTTTATCGAGAAAAGGGATAGGAAAACTTAAAATGAAACTAGAAAGAAACTGCAAATGCTAAATGAAGGTGAAGCATCAATAAGATATCTCAAAGTGACAGAGATACAATCCTAAAAATACCAATCTGCACAAATAGACTTCTAGTTCATAACACATAAATATTTCATGCAAAGGATTTAAACTTCAAGAAATTGAAAGGAAATGAGAAACTTTCACAATCAACCAAATGAACCAATTTATCACAATGCACAACCTGTGACTTACAAATGAGACAAAAAATTCAAAGGTTATCTAGACAATAACATAATAAACTAACTCTCAATCAAGGATAAGAAAATGAATTGTAAAGATATAAGGCATAAGCTGGTAATTTTTATTCAGAATTCTATCATAAAACTACATATGTGCTACAAGAATGTATTCTTTGCTAAAACTAACCAGAGAAACATCAAGAACTAGTGAAGAAAGATAAAAAAATTCACTTTATACAAAAGCCTTCCAAAAGGTAGAGGAAAGATAACTCCAAAATGACTGAAGATGAACTCCTACTTAAAATATCTCCTCTGAAAACTTATCCTCTCGTAGAAATACAAAAGCCATCAAAAAGGCTCAAAATCATGAGAAAAACTCATGCAATTCAGTTCAAACTCTTAGTCAACTAAACATTGACCCATATGGTGCTCAAAATCAATCCTTATCACCTCAAGATCATGAGAAAGACTCATGCAAACTTGCTCTGAGCTGAGTAACCACACCTCAAACTACTTGATGGCTTTTTCCTCTCATTTTGTATGGATCCCTGGACACTACTTTGCCTGCCACCACTTTCGACTTCTAAGTGTAACTAGCATTGCTTTCTTCATTGGGTCATCGGGTTAGCAATGAAATGCTTATTCTAATAGCCGATGATTCTCTCCATTTCACCTACTTTTCTATCAGTTGGCCACATGTCACATCCTATTTGGTTCCAGGGTTCCTACCCTGCCATCTTAGTACGGTCTGGACTCACTGCTAGAATGAAGCTCTTCCATCAATCAACCTTAATTTGCATTCTTTATTTCTTCCTCTAAATTGCTTCTTTAGCATGCCCCACTACTTGGTCTCCAAGTCGCATGAGATAGCTGGGCGAGCAAATTTTCCTTGTGGCTTAGCGACCACCCTCGGATCTGTGCCATCACTGTTGGATGTGATCAAATCTACTCGATCTTTACTCCGACTAATCTTTGTTCATGTGCCATGTCATCAACATGTGTCACCCTCTAGTTTTCTCATGGGTCCACTTTGTCTTCCATCTAGACCTAGACCTACCTTGTCCCCAAGTCACGACGATAACCTAGGTGAGCAACTTTTCCTTGCGGCTTAGTGACCACCATTAGATCTATCCACCAAACCATGTCACCAGCCACTAGACCGCCACCTGTCTTGTTGCATGTTACCACATGTCAACTTGTGATTTTCTCAGAGTACACGTCGGCACCACCTAGCCTACCACCTGTCGCGAGGGTATTTGTTTCTGGCACTTCACAACTGCGGTACAGTGACAGTCATGGATAGCCTTGGAATGTCACTCTGTCGTTCGATCTCTATTGATCTGATGGTCGATCTTTTCTCCTTTTTCTGCCATGTCATTAGTCACCAAGTCTCGGCGATAATCCGGTGTGCATAATTTCATTGCGACATAGCGACAATTGTTAGATCTCCGCGACCTGTGTCCGATCTTTACTGACTTGCTTGGCCTTTAACCTCTTCCCACCAGCTAGTCACAAAATTAAGATGCCTTAAGATGCACGCACATGCGGGGTCCACGGGGTGATGAGACACTTCTTGTCAAAATCTCGTAAGCTTTGACACTATAATTATATGTGCCTTTAGCTTTAAATAAAAAAATTCTCCTCCCCACAACCAATGTGAGATAAATGTTCTTCTTGCTTGGCGACTGAAAAATGCTTGGAAGTTCTCTAGCCTTTTAAAACCCTCTTTGGCGCTCAAGTAAAAGTTTACACAGGACGATTGCATTTGCTCTAAGCTTCTTTTGGCCTTTAATCAGCTATGCAGGGGATTCAGTGATACACTTGCCAATATGAATTTGCTTGAAGGTTTTAATAGGCCACCCTATTTCATCTGCAATGGAGCATAAATATCTTTGTGGTCTAGAGCATGTTGAGCTCAACCCTCGTGGGAGCCACATTTTAACCCACATGTTGTCTTACTTTCCTGTATCTGTACATGAAGCAAACAAGTTAGACAAAAATAATGCATTTCTCCCTGGTTCATGATTTGATCTTTTCAAAATGATTGAATGCAAGGCTTCATTAGGGCACTAATTTTGGCATGTGCAAAATTTGGTAAGAGAAGCAATTCGGAGGAAGAAATAAGGAATGTAGATTAAGGTTGATCGGACCGAAGAGCTTCATTTCAGCAGTGAGTCCAGGTCATGCTAAGAGGGCAGGGCATGAACCCCAGAACCAACCAGGATGTGATATGTGGCCGACCTGATAGAAAAGAAGATGAAATGCAGCATATCATTGTCCATCAGAATAAGCATTTCAGTGCTAACCTGATGACCTGATGAAGAAATCAATGCTAGTTATAGCCAAAAGCTGAAAGTGGTGGCAGGCAAAGTAGCATCCAGGAATCTATGCGAAATGAGAAGAAAAAGCCATTAGGTAGTTTGAGGTCTGGTTAATCAGCTGAGAGAAAGTTTGCATGAGTCTTTCTTGTGATCTTGAGGTGATAAGGATTGATTTTGAGCGCCATATGGGTCAACTTTTTGTTGACTAAGAGTTTGAACTAAATTGCATGAGTTTTTCTCATGATTTTGAGCCTTTTTGATGGATTTTTATTTCTACAAGAGGATTAGTTTTCAAAGGAAATATTTTTAGTGGGAGTTCATCTTCAGTCATTCTAGAGTTATCTTTCCTCTACCTTTTGGAAGGTTTTTGTATAAAGTGAATTTTTTTATATCTTTCTTCCCTAGTTCTTGATGATTCTCTCGCTGGTTTTAGCAGAGAATACATTCTTGTAGCTCATATGTAGTTTTATGGTAGAATTCTGAATAAAAATTACCAGCTTATGCCTTATGTCTTTACAGTTCATTTTCTTATCCTTGATTGAGAGTTAGTTTATTGTGTTATTGTCTAGATAACCATTGAATTTTTTGTCTCATTTGTAAGTCACAGGTTGTGCATTGTGATAAATTGGTTCATTTGGTTGATTGTGAAAGTTTCTCTTTCCTTTCAATTTCTTGAAGTTTTAAATCCTTTGCATGAAATATTTATGTGTTATGAATCAGAAGTCTATTTGTGCAGATTGGTGTTTTTGGGAGTGTATCTTTGTCATTTTGAGATATCTTATTGATTCTTCACCTTGGTTTGGCATTCAAAAGTCATTCTATTTTCATTTTTTAGTTTTTCTACCCCTTTTCTCAGTAAAGATTTAGAGTTATTCACAGGGAACCAATCCTTCATCTAGAGGTTAATTCTCACTATAGGCAACCCACAAGCCTAAGAATTATCCCATGTGTCACCAAGTTTCTTGAGCTTTTAGCTTGTGCACTACAAGTGCAATTTGAGTGACAATATGTACCATCAAATCTAGGGCTCTCCTTCCAATAGGGATTGAATGTAGAACTAGATGTAGTTTTCATCGGATCTCCTCAAGTGGTTAAGATTCTATAGAGAGGACCTTGCTTTGATACCAATTGTTAGACAGATCTGATACTGAGACTAAATTGAGAGGGGGGTAAATTAGTTTACCATCATAAATCAGAACTAATGCATATCAAAATCGTTAAATCAGAGCACAAAGAAACCAACATAATAAAGGATAGAACATGAAAGCACAGTACACACAACACCAATATTTTGACATGGAAAACCCGGTAAAGGGAAAAACCATGGTGGGAAACCCTACCCACAATTAGATAATACTTTTGTTGTAGTATGTAAAATTACAATGGGGATTGCACTTGCAATCATGCCAACCACCTAGGGCTCACTACTCATCACAAAAGAAGTCTCACTGACTTACATAAGCATCAGACTACAATCCGAAAAGAATGAACTATGAAAGTACCATCTTCTAATGGTTGATACAGTTCCGATTAAGCACAAATATCTGCCCTACAATACAAAAACCTTCACCAAATGATATATCACTTGTTCACACGTAAACATTCCTCTGATAATGCAAACATAACCATCAATCCCATCAATCCATCGATATCCAAACTACATTAATAAGTCACCTATAAATATAGACCATCAACCTTATTGACAAGGTCGGCTAACCCTAAACCCATAAACCCATAATAACAAAAAATACATTAAACGGTATCACCAGACCAATATTGTAATTTAAATTACATAGCATGGACCTAAATCAAGTAACCAAACAATTAAATCCACCAAAAATTCCACTAAGACCGAAATCCAACATGCTTCACCAACCGGTAAACACCCTTAGTGAAGTAACACAGAAAGTCTAACCAAATCAAGATAGGACCATTATAACCACATGCCAGCCAATGCAAAGTCACTAAAAGCTTGGAACATAATAAATAAGTACCTTCAACATTATAGAAACCAATTCCATAAGCGGGATGAAAATCATCTGGCCAAAACATCAAATATCACTTACTGGTAAAGCTAATCGGTACTAGGAAATACCAACCGAGAACAAAAGTGATAGTTACCAGAGCACCAAAACATGAACCAAAAGAATGTGGCAAACAAATAAACATCCAGGGTAAGAATCCAAAACTAAGTCCAAAGATCTGATCATACTGGATCAAGATCATAGCCAAAATGAAGATGATCACCAAGACTAATCGGGATAGGTCCAACTGGGATAGCCTCCAACTGGGATACACTGTTGACATCAATTACAACACTTAACAAAATCCAACATATTGCCAATAAAATCCTTTATTCAACTAAGTAATTTGCAATCCCCAAAAATATTTCATCTCACCAATCATAGACATTTCAAACTCATTCTGCATATCATCAATAGACTTCTTGCACAAACCATCATTTCCACAAAAAATAATGTCATCAACAAAAACTTCAACAATCAAGATATTATCATTATCTATTTTAAAGTAAAAATTACTATCAGTAGTACCTTTATTGAATTTAAGCTTCATCAAATACCTATCCAATCTAGCATACTAGGCTCTTGGGGCTTGCTTCAATCCATATAGTGCTTTCTTCAATTTGCAAACCATATCATTTTCCTTTGTTAACTAAAATACATCTGGTTGCTCAATATAGACTTCTTCTAGCTCACCATTAAGAAAGGCTGACTTGACATCCATCTAATAAAATTTGAAATCTTTGTAAGCAGCATAAGCAATAAATAATCTAACAACTTCAATTCTAGCTACTAGAGCAAAAGTCTCCTCAAAATCAATACCTTCTATATGAGAGTAACCCTTACAAACAAGTCTTTCTTTATTCCTAACAACTTCACCTTGCTCATTCATTTTATTTTGAAAACACCCATTTAGTTCCAATTACATTCTTATCCTTAGGTCTAGGAACAAGAATCCATGTATTATTCTTTTCAATCTTATTCAATTCTTCTTCCATTGCTTTAACCAAGTTTTCATCTTTACAAGCTTCATCAACACCTTTAGGTTAAATCTTAGAAATCAGGCAATACTCTTCATCAATTATTCTCTTAGTCATCACACCTTTATTCTTATCACCAATTATCTGATTTTCTGAATGATTCAATCTTGCATACCTGGGAGACTTAGGGTTTTCATGATTTTCAAACTCTTGACCTCTTTCTTCTACACTAGCATTTGCACCTTCTCTTTCATTCTTAGGCTTTTCCAAAATAGCCTGCACTTGGTTCTAGGTTTGCACTTTCTTTCCTTTATTTGCACTGACAATCTAATCATCTGAATCATAACCATAAGATCTAATTTGTCTCTCATTCCCCTTATCAACCTTTACATTGGCACTTTCAACTATCTTTCTCAATATCTTATTATAACACTAGTAGGCCTTACTCTTAGTAGAATAACCAAGAAAGATTCCTTCATCACTTATAGCATCAAACTTCCCTAGATCTTCATCTCTTTTGATATAGCATTTACTACCAGAAATTCTAAAATATCTAGCTATAGGAGCATGACAAAACAATAACTCATAAGGAGTCTTACCAATATCACCTTTCATATGCACCTAGTTAAAGGTATACACTGCAGTACTCACATCTTCTCTCTAATAGATATGCAAAACATTTCTTTCAATAATCATGGTTCTAGAAACTTCCTGAACTATCATATTCTTCCTTTCCACAACACCATTCTGTTGAGGGGTTTGTAGAGTAGATAACCATCTATTAACCCCATGCTCTTCATAGAAAGAATTGAACTCATCAGAGATAAATTCAGCACCTCTGTCAGATCTCTGACACTTCAACTTCATACCAACCTCTATCTCAACCATAACTTTGAAAATCTTGAACTTATCCCTTAAGAAAGTAACCCACATCATCCTTGAATAGTCATCAATTAGCAACATGAAATACTTGTCACCCTACAAGCATCTCACTCTAGAAGGCCCACACAAATCAGTATGCATGAGATCCAATATTCTATTAGAAGTATACTTTTTGGTTTTGAAAGAAACTCTTATCTATTTCCCTAATTGACATTCCTTACATATTGGATCAGAAGGCTTTACAATCTTAAGTAGATCTCTCACAATTTGAGTAAAAATTATCTTAACCATGCAATTAAAATTCACATGGCACATCCTTCTATGCCATAACCAACTTTCATCAATTTGAGCGATCAAACAACTTTTACCACCAGTATTCAAGTGAAAGATATTACCTTTAGTATGTGTACCTAATGCAATCTCAATTTCAGAGCTACTTAAGATTTTACATTTTTCATTCTTGAATTGCAAATCATAACCCTTATCAACCATCTATCCAAAACTCAAAAGATTATACTTTAGACCTTCAACATACAAAACATCATTAGTGTTATACTTACCATCAAGATAAATAGAACCTCTACCACACATTATACCATCTTTGTCATCTCCAAACCTTACTACACCACCATCATACTTTTCCATACTCACAAACTTACTCTTATCGCCTATCATATGATGAGAAAAACCATTATCAATAACCCATTCATCTTTCTCTTCAACTTTAGCAGCTAAAGCCTTCTCTTCAATGATGCAGCTAGTAGAATCAACAGTCACCATATCAACTTCCTTGATAGCAATGAACACCCATTCATCTCCCAAATTTCCTTTCTCAAACTCATCATCTGTCACACCTTCATCACCAGCAAAATAACACTTCTTCTGATATTTAGGCATATAGGGCTTAAATGGCTTCTTAGAAACTCTCTCTTTACAGAAACCTTGAGGTAAAATGTCTTATCGTATTGCATGAAAAACATTTAAGAGTTAACTTAGCCTTATACTTACCAACACCTTTAGGTAATCTTCTAGCAATCAGGGCTTCAAGCTCTTCAAGCTCTATCTCTTCTTCTTTAATTTCTCTCATCTCCTTCTCATATCTGGACACCCTTGTAGAAATTTCTCCCAGATCACATTTCTACTTCCCGGATATAGTATCTTTGAATGTAGATTCAAACTTAGGAGGGGCTTCACTGAATTTGCTCAACTCAAAAGCAGCAAGCTTTCCAATCATCATGTCTCTAGTCACATCTATCACAGTTCAGATCTCTTCAATAGCAGCAACCTTATGCTTGTAAGCAGGAGGGAAGGATCTTAGCACCTTAGCAAAAATCTTAGATTCTTCCAATACTCCACCGACACATCTTATATTCAATACCATCACATTCACTTTTTACATAAAGGAGTTAATGTTCTCATCTTCACCCATCTTCAGCATCTCATACTTTCCTTTCAAGTTCTGCAACTTAGCAACTTTCACATGATTATCACAATCATACAAAGTCTCTTTTTCTAGATCTCATGAGAAGTTTGCAAATCCATCACATTAGTCATCTCAGAATCAGACAAGGCACTCAAAAATGCTTCCTTTTCTCTAATGTTGAATTTAGCTTCCTTAATCTCATTCGAAGATGTAGGACCATTCTGAGGAACATTATACACATTCTTAGTAATCTTCCAATAGTCTTCTCCGATGCATCTCAAATGACATTCCATCTAGTTCCTCCAGAGAGTCTAATTCGTTCCATCAAACCTTGAACTATCCTTCTTAAAAGAAAAGGTTGCCATCCCAGATCTCCTCAAACGGTCAAGATTCTTCCATAGGATCTGGCTCTGATACCAATTGTTGGCAACAATGCAAAAAACTGAGAGGGGGGGGTGAATCAGTTTGCATACAAACTTAAACATAAATTTATATATGATAATTAGCAATGAAAGTACAAATCAATACCACATCAATAACACACATAACACCAAGATTTTTTATGTGGAAAACCTGGTTAAGAGAAAAACCACGGTGGGAACCTACACACAATGAGACAATAGTTAGATAGTTCAAATAATTGGAAGACAACTGAGGGGGAGGGGTGAATCAGTTGACACAGATTACTAGAACATTTAGCAATTAACACTTTAATACCAAAACCCAAAACATTAACACTAGAATGCTTAAACCAAATACCAAAATAGAATTTAAACCAATTAAGAATAAACAATAATCATAGAATAAACACCATCCACATGACACAAAGATTTATACCGGTAAAGGGAAAAACCACAGTGGGAAGCCTACCCACAGTCAAATAATACTTCTGCAGTAAGTATGTGAATTACAATTGAGGGGCATGCACTTGCAAGAAGGCCAATAACCTAGAGCGCACTGCTCATCACAAAAGGAGTCTCACTAACTACATAGAAATCCAGACTACAATCTGGAAGAAGTGTTTGAACTGCAAAGCTAGCATCTCCTATACTTGAGTACAATTCCAGTTAAGCTCAATACCGGAGGACTAAATCCTCTTACATAAACCCAATTCAATCTCTAACAATCGACCAAATCATTTGCCTGAATGATATTACATTATTAGCACATTACATATCCATATCCATTCCCTGATCTTATACCTATGATGATCTACAATGAGATCTTCAATCATATATATACATACCCTCGACCATAAACAATTAGGTCAGCCACCAGACAATAAACCAATTACATAATTACAGAACATGTCAGCCGTAGACAAAAAAAATAATATCCAACAAATAAGACATCCTGAAAATACATCGAGAGGTCCAATCCACATGTTACATTAAGCCGGTCCATAACCTAGATCAATTGGGACCCAATATAGGTCCACATGCTGAAGAAATGATCTCCATCCGCCAAGTCTTGAATATTATCCCCAACAACATCTTGAATCTCCACCAAAAGCTTCACCAACACCACTTATTCATATCATCAAAGATCTTCATCAAAATCTTTGCCGATGAAACCCTCGCCGGAACCACAAGCCAAGCTTCCAAGCAAGTAGGATAGAATTTGACCACCAGACCAAAACCAACTTACTGAATATGAACATGATAATCATGAATAAGCCAATTCCATAACCAAACCATACTGAAGCCTACTAGATTGTACCAAATCCAAACCAACCAGAAACCACTCAACCTACTAGGAGCAGAAGGGTGCCGGTAAAACATCCAAATAGCTAGTGTTGACATCAATGCAAAAATATTAGTGCAACACATAATCAATTCCTCCAAATGGCCAACAATCTCCCCCTTTGGCATTGATGGAAACAATAGATGTGAAAAACATCTAAGTACCAAGAAATGCCAAACAAGTCTCCCCCAATGGAAGACAACCAAAAATCTCGCACATATAGATGTAGGAATGAAGATTTGAAACAAAGACCAAACTCCCCCTATGAATGATATCTCCATAAAGATTTGAATTATACATATATCTCTCCCCCTAATGTATACAAATCCTTAAGTTTTTCTTTTTCACATCAATATCTCTCCCCCTTTAACATCAATGCCATAAATCTGACAAAAATATCAAAGCAAAAACATAAACCATTGAATCACAAAGCTGACTACTCCCCCTGAGCAGTAGCATCCCCATATTAGTGCTAGAATGAAAAATATCTCTGATAATGCATACCGTACTGATGCCAAAACTCATCAATCAAGTCTCTACCGGAGGGGTAGAAACTCCCAATCTCTCTCTGAAGTACTCAAATGATTCCTTAGGCAAAGGTTTAGTGAAGATATCTGCAATCTACTCTCCAGTGTTCACATAAACCAATCTAACTTCATTTGCTTCTACCTTTTCCTTCAAAAAGTTGTACTTGATAGATATGTGCTTTGTCCTAGAATGAAATACTAGATTCTTTGATGTATCAATAGCAACAGAGTTATCATAGTGAATAACTACTGATTCATTACAATCCACCTTTATATCCTTCAACATTTGCTTCATCCATAGAACTTGTGTACAGTTAGTAGCAGCAACAACATACTCAACTTCAACAGTAGATAAAGAGGTACATGACTGCTTCATGCTGATCCATGAAACAAGTTTATTTCAAAGAAAGAAAGATCCACTAGATGTTCTCTTTCGGTCATCAAAATCTCCAACCCAATCTGCATCTGTAGATGCACATAATGTAAGGTCATCATTTTTAGGGTACTATAAACTTTATTTAGTTGTTCACTACAAATACCTGAAAATCCTCTTCACCGCACTCACATGATTTTCTCTAGGATCACTCTGAAATCTAGATGCAATATAAATAACATTCATTATCTCAGGCCTAGTTTGAGTCAAATAAAGAAGACCTCCAATCATATATTTGTATCTTGTATGATTTACTGATGCGGAAACATATTTTCTTGTCTATTTCTCACTTGTAATCATAGGACTACTAACTGGTTTAGAGTTTTCCAAACCAAATTTCTTCAATAATTCTCTACAATACTTAGTTTGACAAATGAAAATACCTTTATCAATTTGATTAATCTGCAAAGATAAGAAAATTTTCATCTCTCCAATAATAGACATCTCAACTTCATTCTTCATATTGTTAGCAAATTCCTTACACAACTTATCTTTACCTCCAAAAATGATGTCATCAACAAATACTTCAATAATCAGTATATCATCATCAGTGATCTTATATATAAATTACTTTCAACATTATATTTAGTGAATCCAAGCTTCAAAAGATATTTATCCAACCTTACATACCAAGCTCTAGGTGCTTGTTTTAATCCATATAAAGCTTTCCTTAACCTGTAAACCATGTTTGTATCATCTAATAGTGAAAAACTATTAGGTTGCTCAATATAAACTTCCTCATCAAGATCCCCATTCAAAAATGCACACTTAACATCCATCTGATAAACCTTATAGTTTTTGTGGGAAACATAGGAAAGAAATAATCTTACAACTTCAATCCTAGCTATAGGTGAAAAAAGTCTCTCCATAATCAATTCCTTCCTTCTAACAATATCCTTTACAAACCAATCTAGCTTTATTCCTTACAACTTGACCATCCTCATTCAATTTATTCCTAAAAACCCATTTAGTTCCAATAACATTCTTATTTTTAGGTAGGGGAACCAAAGTCCATGTGTTATTTTTCTCAATCTGATCTAATTCTTCTTCCATAGATTTCAACCAATATTCATCTTTATATGCCTCAATTATTGATACCGGTTCAACATGAGAAATTAAACATACCTCATTAGTTGTCAGTCTTATTCTCGTCATTACTCCATTATTCTTATCCCCAATGATCTGATCTTCTGAATGATTCAATCTAACATACCTAGGAGTCTTTTGACTCTTTGTTCCTCTTCCAGGTTCTTCAGTTACTATAGAATTTTCTGATACTGCCGGAGTAACTAGTTCAACACTCTATTCTGGTAAAGATGCTACTGGTTCAGATATAATCATTTCCACCATCATTTCCTTCTCATAAACTCTGATTTGACCTCTATTCAACTCATCCACTTTGACATTATCACTTTCCACAATTCTCTGCAATCTTTTGTTATAACATCTATATGCCTTTCTTTTATTAAAATAACCAAGAAATATGACTTCATCACATCTAGGATCAAATTTTCCAATGATATCATGTCTCCTGATATAACATTTACTACCAAAGAATCTGAAATACTTAACTGTATGTGTATTGCCAAACCATAATTCATAAGGTGTCTTACCGGTTTCTCCTTTGATATGTACTCTGTTGAATTTATAAACTGTCGTGCTCACCACTTCTCTCCAGTAGATATGAGGTAGACTATCTTCCATCATCATTGTTCTAGTAGCATCCAAGATAGTTATGTTCTTCCTTTCCACAACTCCTTTCTGTTGAGGTGTCCAGGGAGCAAAAAATTGTCTTCTTATAACATGCTTCTCACAAAAGTTATTAAACTCACTAGATGTGAATTATCCACCATGATATGACCTCAAACATTTAATCTTCAATCATGTCTCAGCTTCCACTTTAGCCTTAAATATTTTAAACTTTTCAAATGCTTCAGATTTTTCCCTTAGAAAAGTAACCCACATCGTTCTAGAATAATCATCAATGATTAGAATGAAATATCTATCACCTTGAAAACTTCTAACTCTAGCAGGGCCACACAAATCAATATGAATGAGATCAAGAACATCATTATATTTATCTTGTATACTCTTAAAAGAGGTTCTGACCTATTTACCCATTTGAAATTCTTTACATATCGGATTATAGGGCTTCACAATCTTAGGTATATCTCTAACTGCCTTAGTTGAACTGATCTTCATAATGCAATAAAAATTCACATGACACAACCTTTTATTCCATAGCCATCTCTCATCAATTTGTGCAATCAAACATGTCTTCCCACCGGAATTCAAATGAAATATATTACCTTTTGTCTATGTGCCAGTTGCAATCTCCAAACCAAATATGTTAATGATTTTACATTTTCCATCCTTGAACTGTAATTTAAATCTCGTATCCACCAATTTTCCTACACTCAAAAGATTATACCTTAAACCTTCAACATAATAAATATTGTCAATATTGTTCTTACCATCCAATAGTTCCCTTTTCTTTGATCATACATGCTTTTTCATCACTAAATCTAACCAAACTGCCATCAAAATCTTGCAAAGATAGAAAATTCTCTTTATCTCCAGTCATATGATGTGAACATCCACTGTCTATTACCCATTCATTTGTGTCTTCAATTTTAGCAGCAAGTGCCTTCTCTTCAAGTACATTCTCTTCCAGTGCCGGAACATCTTCCTTGATAGCTAGGAACACCCATTCCTTCCCATTTCTAGAACCACTAGAAGAGTCTTCTGTCGGTTCATCATTAGAATCAGTAATGCCTTCCTCATCTGCTATGTAGCATGATTTGTCTCTGTTTTTCCTATACTTATACTTGTTCTGATATCTAGGGTTCGGCTTAAAAGATCTTCTAACTCTTTCTTAAAATCTTGAATTCCTTTTAGGACATCTAGATGCAAAATGATCAGTCTTATTACATGCAAATCATTTAAAAGATGCTTTTCCTTCATACTTACTTCCTATCAGTCTGCTAGGTACTCTTCTAGCAAATAGGGCTTCAAGTTGCTCAAATTCTTCATCTTCTATATTGATATCATCAAATTATTTTGCATACAAATCTTTCCAATCTTTCTTACCGGTTGCTAATGCAGATGCATGAAAAGCGGGTTCAGTCTTCACAGCTCCAAAAGGTCCAAATTCTTCAAGCTCAAAGGCAGATAATTTCTCAACCAAAGTATCTCTGTTGATAGTAGTGTTAGCCATAGTTCTCAATTCATTAATTGCAGTAGCATTCATCTTGTAAGCTGGTGGTAGGGCTCTCAAAACTTTAGAAACAATTTTATCTTCACTCAAAGTTCCACCACAATATTGAATTCCCATAACACTCTCATTTATCCTTTCCATGAATGTAGTAATCCTTTCATCTTCTTCCATCTTTAGGTTTTCATATCCCGGTAACCATAAAGTTTAACAGTCTTCACTGTAGGGTCACCTTCATTAAGAGTCTCCAACTTATCCCATAAAGCCTTTCCAGGTGATTTGTTAGTCAATCCCATGCACACAAGAGGGCTTCTCTTTCTCTACAATCATTCTCAAGCTCCTTATCTAGGTTTTCCAGAGGAGTATTGCCAGATTTCGGATTATGAGGTGTAACACCATTCTATGTGATCTCCCAAATCTCCTTGCCAAGACATCTCAGATGAGTCTCCATTTGAATCTTCCATACTGTGTAGTTTGTTCCATCAAGCCTAGGGATATCTCTTTGAAAGATAGCTCTAGATGAACTGGATGAACTTGAACTATTAGTTGCCATAGGATCTTCCTTGAAGCACTTAAGATTTCTACAGAGAGGTCCAAAGCTCTGATACCAATTGCTAGACAGTTCAAATAACGAGAAGACAATTGAGAGGGGGGGTGAATCAGTTGTCATACATTACCAGAACATTTAGAAATTAAAACTTTAATACCTGAACCCAATATATTAATACCAGAATGCTTAAACCAAATACCATAATAGAATTTAAACCAATTATGCATAAACAATAATCACAGAATAAATACCATCCACATGAAACCAAGATTTATACGTGGAAAACATGGTAAAGGGAAAAACCACAATGGGAAGCCTACCCACAATCAAATAATACTTCTGCAGTAAGTATATGCATTATAATTCAGGGGCTTGCACTTGCACGAAGGCCAACAACCTAGAGTTCACTGCTCATCACAAAAGGAGTCTCACTGACTACATAGAAATCTAGACTACAATCCAGAAGAAGTGTTTGAACTGCAAAGATAGCATCTCCTATGCCTAAGTACAGTTCTGGTTAAGCTCAATACTGGAGGACTAAATCCTCTTACATAAACCCAATTCAATCTCCAATGATCGACCAAATCCTCTCCCTCAAAGATATTACATTATTCACACATTACATATCCATATCCATTCCCTGATCTTATACCTATGATGATCTACAATGAGATCTTACATCATGTATATACAAACCCTTGACCATAAACAATTAGGTCGGCCACTAGACAATAAACCAATTACATAATTATAGAACATGTCAGCCTTAGACCAAACAAATAATATCCAACACATAAGACATCTTGGAAACACATCGAGAGGTCCAATCCACACGTTATATTAAGTCAGACTATAACCTAGATCAAACGAGACCCAATATAGGTCCACACACTAAAGCAATGATCTCCATCTATCAAGTCTCGAACATGATCTCCAACAGAATCCTAAATCTCCATCAGAAGCTGCACCAACACCACTTATGCATATCATCAAAGATCTTTATCAAAAGCTATGTCAATGAAACCCTCGCCGAAACCACAAGCCAAGCTTCCAAGCAAGCAAGATAGCATCCAATCACCAGACCAAAACCAAATTACTAAATATGAACATGAGTATCATTAATAAGTTAATTCCATAACCAAACCATACCAGAGCTTACCGGATTATGCCAGATCCAAACCAACTAGAAACCACTCAACCTACCGGGACCATAAGGGTTCTAATAAAGCATCCAAATAGCTAGAGTTGACATAAATGAAAAAACATCAGTGCAACACATAATCAATCCCTCCAAATAGACAACAACAATACCCTATTAGGAGTAAGTGAAATATTACAATGGGGAATGCACTTGCATTCAGGCACACTGCCTAGAGCTCCCTGCTCAAATACAAGAAGAGCTACAACCCCGAGGAAGGCTCACTACCTTACAAGATTTAGACAACAATCCAGATTACATGAACTATGAAAATCGTATCTCCCTATGCTCGGTTATAGTTCTAGTTAAGCACAGATAGTCAAAATTTTCTCTTATACTTCTTCACACTTTTTCACACTTCTTCACTTTTCTCCTCTGCTATTGAAAGATTGAAACAATGTTCACACATGTAGATACATTTCTAAAATAAATATTACATGTATTTATACAATTTATCAACCTATATTTCAAGGTCGGTTCAACCCTTAAAACAAATTACAAAATAATAACCTCACATGCTATATCAACACATGCAGACCAAAACAATGTCAGCTAAGACATATTTTGGACCCAAATCAGTAGCGCAACCAAGAAACACCACCAAAAATTATGCCTCAATCATCCACAACATGCTACAATCACCATAAATGTCGCATAACACGAAGAACACCACCGGATCAAGAAAATGATCAATATCGCACACAATGATCAATGCGGACCAACAAAATGGATAGAACATGATCTAGAAACATCCACAAGCAACATGAATTACCATAGAAATAATCACAACATCACATCCTACTAGAATCTTCATCATCATTATATTGAACCTTAAGAACATCAACTCAACTGACTGTCAAACTGAAAAATTCACTTGCAAGCTTCCAAATCATGAACCATCTAAATTAAGCACACAGCTAAATGTCCCAAACACTCTGGAAAAACCACAAACCAAGATATCGTAATTCTGGAGCAATGCTGAGCACAAATCAAAATACCAAATAAAATGAACTGAAGAAAAAACCGTACTACTCAATCACACAACTCGATCAAAACATCATGCGGACCACTAAAACTTCTACTGAATCAACTAGAAATAAGTATCTCTAAACCCATTAAACTACAATAGCACAACTACACCACACTAGCCAAACCAACTCATTTAATCTGACTACAACACTAGAATACACAAAAGAATATGTTGGCATCAATGACAAAATATCATTCCAACAAACTTCTCAACAATATCTAATATATGGGTCAAGATATCTTGGGAGTGGTTGAATATTTTAGGAGGAAGAATATATTTTTTAAGGAGTTAAATCATATGATGATAACTCTAATTCTCAAGAAGAAAATGTTGGCAACAACAAGGAAAACTGAGAGTGGGGGATGAATCGGTTTTCACGAGATTAGACAAGTTAAGCACAATTTTAGATCTGATCAACTACAACAAAAAGAAATATAATAACAATAACAACAACACACATAACACCAATATTTTGATGTGGAAAACCTAGTTAAGGGAAAAACCACGATGGGAACCTACCCACAATGAGATGATACTCTGCAGTAGTATGTGTAAATATTACAATCAGGAATGCACAAGCATTCAGGAACACAGCCTAGAGATCACTGCTCAAATTACATGACCTAGAAGGATACAACCCTCAAGGAAGGTTCAATACCTTACAAATAAATTCAGACTACAATCCTACAAAAATGAACTACAAAAAAATAGCATCTTCTTATGCCTGATGATAATTTCATTTAAGCTCATATGTCTCCCCTTCATCAATCTCTACTCAACACACCGCACTGAAAGATGAATTCACTTGATTGCACATAAACCACTCTCTGATGATGCAGACTCAACAACCATGATACACCAAACCAAAGATATAACACTTATTTATATAAACCATCAACCTTGACTACAAGGTTAGCCAAACCCTTAACACCTAATTACAAAATCACATAACATGATACATAAATCAATCACCAGATCAATACAATATCATAAAAAAAACATAGAATGAACCTAAATCAACTCCTCAAATGTGCAGAACCAACAAAAATCTCACCAAGATCAACCGCAACTCATTACACCACCAAAAATACAACATAACATGAAGAATATCACCATACCCAAGAGGTCTTCAATAACTCACACAAGGATCAATGTAGACCATCAAAACAAATAGGACATGATTAGGACACACCAACAAGCATGTTAGAACCATCTGTAATAGCTGCAACAATACCACTTAATCAAATCTTCATCAATCAACATGCTAATACTCAAGAACACTTAACAATAGCAACTTAGACAAGAAAGATAGCTTGCGGAGAATCAAATCATGAACCATCTGAAATGAAGATACACATGAACATCCAAAACACTCTTCCAAATCAACAACACAAGATATGATCATTGAAGAACACAAATGGACACTGAGAGTGGGGGGTGAATCAGTGTATTTCAAAATGTGCAAAATTTAAGGATGTAATGCAAACATAAACATACACACACAAGAGAACATTACATAACACCATATGTACGAGGAAAACCCAATATGGGAAAAACCTCAATGAGAATAGTTGTTGGAGTCTACTACTCCAATCTAGCCTCATAGGTAAATAACAATTTATAAGATGTTTTAGGGCACCAACCATTGATATTTTGAACACCAACTCAAGGAGCACCAACCCCTAGTTTTATGAGCACCTACTCAAAGGAGCACCTACCCCTACTCTAAGCACCCACTCAGAGAAAATACAATAAGATTCGGGTTTACAATGATAAATCTAGGTTACAAATGAATTTTATAACACTACAAAATTCTCATATCTTGAGAATGACTCTCTGTTTCTGAGGATTACACTCTATCAATTCTTTACAAATAGTTCTCTGTTCTTCTTCTTTGTTCTATACTCTTTTGTCTTCTTTACTTTGCCTCCACTTCACCTATCTCAAACCACTCTCTGTCCTTAATCTTTTGCTGCTACAACAACCCTCACTACTCTATTTCTGCAACTGTTCACACACTAACTCTCTCTGTCTATGCAATTCAACAATGTTCTTTACTTTAGCACATAACATCTCTCGCACAATCAGCTTAAAGAGATGTCTTTAGTTTCACAAATATCTCTTTCTCATCTACTCCCATCATATCATATCAGATTTCTCTTCCTACTATCAACTCTCTTTTTTAACAAGATCTTATTCTATGTCTACAAAATTATTTCAGACTAGCTACATACATTAAATGTGTTTCATCTATCTTTAGGTTGATCAGAACATAGATTACTAAACTTAGTAATCTGAATTTGCCCTTTTTGAATATGGTCTGCAGTAGATTAGATTTTATTTTTTGAATCAACTAATCCTACTCTATTTTCTTCCCTTTGGGGTTATGTTTGATTCACTTTTTGTCACTGGGTTGCTATTTTTAGCAATCCTGATTTGTACTCCAAATCTAATCCTACCTCTGTCAATCATCTCAAGCCCATCAAGCATCAATAACTCAATCACCATTAATGAGATTACTATCATCTTATCGATCTACCTAGACAGGTTTGATGACTATATGAGATCCACTGTCACTGACAACAACATATCCTATTTGTTTTGTCCACCAAGGAGCCACACATCTTAACATTCTTTGCCTAGATCAGATGGTCAAGGTTGGTCATAAACCATGTGGACAATCGGTCTACTCAAATCGATCAATCTTCATGTTGTCACTAACCTTCGTGTTATGTTGCACGTATCTGGTTAATAGTAAATCCTTATCCTGATCTACTCTTTCAACTGGAATTCTTATTCCTCATGTTTATCACCATAGCTATCCTGAAAAAGAACTTCTAGGTCATATGACCTCATATCTATTAGGATTCCCATAGATATTGAGAGGGGGGGGGGTGAATCAGTATCTAACCAGTGAGTAGAATTTCTTAAATTAAAACATGCAAAACATATTATAATAGTGTACCAGTATGCAAGAAATAATGCAATAAACAGAATCAAGAACATCCACATGAAAAGCACACCATAACACAAGGTTTTAATGAGGAAACCCAATGTGGGAAAAACCTCGGTGGGATTTGTGACCCACAATATTCACTCACTGGCCAATAAGAGAATATTATTTACAATAGGGGCCTGCACATGCAGGAAGGCCAACTGCCTAGAGCTCACTACTCAATAGGAAGTATCACTAACTTACAATGAGGATCATACAAATCCAATATCTTGTACTACTTTACAATAGCATCTATAATGCCTGATCTAGTACCAGTTGCTGCTCTGCTTCTTACATAAACCCTTAGCCTATATTTCGCATAATAGGTCTACCTAATATTTTTCCTTAATGCTTCCTCACTCATACCAAATGTCTAAAATGATCTCTTTTATATATAAGAGTCATTTTACAATTTTCCAAGTTGGCTTACAAAGTTTTTACAATAATAAACAAAATATAATATAACAAAATCCTGTCGGCCTCTGTGCTGGTATACTTCTTTTCTTTGTGTCGGTGCTGGTGTCCTGAGTGCCAGTGTAGAGTGTGATCTACTGATGCCAGTATAATGCCTTTGCCGGTGCCATAGGATTGCAAGGTTGCCATCAATGACAAAACCTTCAATCACATACAATGTCTCATTGGAGTGTGCATATGCCAACAATCTCCCCCTTTGGCATTGATGGCAACACTCATGAGAAATTTCAAAAATGTATCAAAAAATGTGAAGTCAAAAATGTTACCAAAAATGTGTGTGCTCCCCCTGAGCATATGATTCCTGTTATATTGAATTTTCTCATCCCACTACTCCCCCTTTGGCATCAATGACAAAGGTTGTCAAGATGTCAGTAGAGTTTGTAGTTTCAACCTTGTAACTAGGTGGTTACAATTTGAAAAAGATCTCCCAAAATCAAGTTTATACTATCCATAAACTTCTTGCTATCCTTTATTGTTGTCTTTGTTCTCTTCACTGTACCAGTGAGATACTGCAAATGCTCTGTCGGTGTTTTTTGTCCCTGTATTAGTGCCTTAGATACTTCCTTCCATAGTGATGCTAGATAGCCCAATCTTGGACTTAGTTTTAATCTCAAATGTTTTGCCTTATTCACTATTCTTTCTCTCTCTCTTTCCAATTTAATTAAATCTTCTTCAAAATTTGTTATCTTCTCCTCAAAAACTGATAGTGTATCAGGTGAGTTAACAAAATTATCTGCAAGTTTATTGATCCCATCCTGTACCTTGCTCATCTTTTTGTCTATATCTATAGTCAAAAAGTTTGTCTTACAGGTATCTTTATACAGAGTTTTGTACTCTTTCAATAAATTACACAATTCTGGTAGAAGTGTGTCAAAATTTCTGTTACACTTCTTTATTTGCTCATCAAAGAATTTCTACTTTATCCTTCAATGACTCTTCCTTTATTTTCTCAATGTTTTCTGTGATATATTTACACAGTGTATCAAGTTGTCCTAAAGAATCTTTATTGTCTATATTACCATTAGGAGCAATTACCTTCAAAATTGGTATGGTATCATCAATTGCTTATAAGCTTGTGAGCTGTAGTCTGTTATCTTTTTGATTGAATCTAATAGTACCTCAGTCACATTAGTTGATTTGTAGCCTAATGATGAACCAACATTCTGAGTACTGCCAGTGGAAGTAACCAAGCTTGTATTGACCTCTGGTAGGTCTGTTCGTGTCTGCATTTCTTTAAGCAATGGTTTTTCTATTTCTCCAGTTGTCGGTGGCACTGTTTCCTTATGTTCATGTTCCTGTTGTTCCTGTTCCGGAGCCTTTTGCTCTATTTGTTGCATTGTCTCAGTCTGAGTCTCTACCTTTTTCTCTTTGTCTTCTGTCGATTTCTCCTGTGTGTTTTCAGTTTGCTCAACTACCGGAGGCTCAATAGCCATGTTAGTCTTATCAGCTGTATCTTTGTCTAACACTATGTTGATCTTTTGAGTATCAATATCCACAATATATAAGACTTCAGGATTAGGATTACCATCCTCTACATCCATACTCTCAGCTACCAGTTGATCTTCTGTAGCTGTTGATTTTACCAGTGGAGTAATCAAAGGAGGTGGGGGTAAGTTATCTCTAACCTAGATACTAGGTGGTCCACCTATTTTACCTTTACCCTTGTCTCTATCTTTCTGATAAACTTTTATGGGTTTGGGGTTCCTGTATTCTTCTTGTTTTTCTTTTTCAACAAGGAATATATCCCATCCATTTTCTGTTTCCTCAGTCACCCATTAACTCTTCCAACCATTAAAGCAATGTGTCGGTGTGCAGTAGAAAATACTGACCAGTTGGCTTGAGCAATTAGGTAATCAATTTCTTTGGGTGAGTTTACCGGTTATACAACAAGTAGCTCTTCAATCTTTATTTTCTTGTCCAGTTCTATTACTGCTTGTCTTCTTGCTTCCAGTCTCTTAAATAGTTCATCTGGAATTTCATTGACTACTTCCATCAAAAACTTCTTATACATGTCCATATGCAATATAACACTATTTTCAACTTGTTCTTTTTCATCAGCTATTAAAGTGTCATATATTTTCTCTATATTTTTCAATTTACCTTCCTTTGTAATTTCATTCAGCAGTATATCAAGAGGGGTCAAGTCTTTGTTTGTCCTCTTCTTCTTTTTGGGTGTCAGTTTCTTCTTCTTTGGTGTAGCCTTTCTTGCTAGAGATCTCACTGCTTGTTGTTTTTGTCTTGTCCTCCTGGGTGAGGGTGTTGTTGCCAATGATGGATCTCTTTTCCTTACAACTCTTTTGAAAGTTGCAGGCATGTCACTCCCCGAAGAACTACCTACTGGTGATAGGTGAGTTTCAGGTTGTGAAGCTGCTAACTCATCCTCTGTTATACCGGTTGACTTCAACACATCTTCTTTGATGGCCTTTGCTTGTATAGAACCTTTCCTTACAACTGCCTCAACCTTTTTCACTCTTTTCTTTGATTGTATTTGGCTTTCAATAGTTTCTGCACTACCAAATATTTCTTCCTTACGTTCTCTAGGGGCTTCTAGAAGTGCTTTAGCATATGTTTCAATTATATGATCATCTATTTCATAGCCCATCTCAGTTACCCAAATTGTCCTAGGGATGACTGCTTCCATCCAGATTTCATCCTTCTTGATTACAAAGCATATTTCATCTTTGTATTTATCGATAATCTTTTGTGATAACC
Organism: Cryptomeria japonica; assembly: GCF_030272615.1. Taxonomy (NCBI): domain Eukaryota; kingdom Viridiplantae; phylum Streptophyta; class Pinopsida; order Cupressales; family Cupressaceae; genus Cryptomeria; species Cryptomeria japonica. The sequence continues at coordinate 260,096,820 of NC_081412.1, forward strand.
TGATTCTTTTCTTCATTTTGGCCTTTAATGCTTGAACGAAGTCATGAATATTGTTTTCCTTGTCTTCTCCCATGTTATTGAATAGTTCTGTTAACTGTTTACCTACCGGTATATCATATCCAAGTTCTTTGTAGCCTATACCGGGAACCTATTTGGTTATATGTAGCATCAGACATACTAACAGATTTCCAAACCTGAAAGTACCTTTCTTGTCCTTCTTAATCTTTTCAAGGTTGTCAATTAATTCATCCTTTAACCACTCACATATATCAATCTTTGCATTATCTGTGACCATATCATAAGCACTCTTAATGCATAAACTTGAAACTAAATTGAGTCTATTTGCATGAGTAGCTTTATACCCTAATATCATGCTGATAAATCTCACATTAATGTCTGTTACATCATTAACTCTTAGGGACCTTTTGTTGAATGTTGCACCAGTTAGGTTTGTAACTAGGTCATTGGATACCTTTTTGGTTTTATTTGGCCTTTTACCGGTGGTCGGTAACCCTGTGACAACTTTCACAGCTTCCTTAATGATTTTGTGGATTGCATCTAACCTGAAAAATTCAACTTGTACCCTGCTTAAGACTATCCTAATCACATCCTTGGGGAATTCAGGAATGCTAAGGATCTCTGTAAATCCTAGGGTTTCAATGATCTTGTGTTCATCTTTTACATTGCCAGTTTTATCACATATCACAGTTTTAAACATGGTTTTAATCTCTTCATCTCCTAGTTCCTCAATGTTGCAGTGGATGTACATTTTGGGGTCTTCAGCATAGACAACTCCCTTGGGAATTTGAGAAAAAGCACCTAAGGTATCATCTTTCTTTTCTACCTCGGGAACTAACTGAAATACAAGCCTAGGTCTTTTTATCACTTTGACAATAGTAGGGTTTTCTATATATTCAATTGTAGAGGTGGATGCCATGATAAAATACCTTTTGCTACCTTTAGGATGGATGAATGCTTGGAGTGTTCTTGCCTCTTGCTCGAAATGCCTTAGCTCAAAATCTTCGTGCTCTTCATAGGTTTGAAATCTCGGTGAAATTGAATGGAGCCAAAACCTCAATTTTATAGTGTCTTTTTGCCATCTACCACTTTAAATGCATGCCGGTTAAGTATTTACTTAACATTGTCTGGCAGTAAAAAGTAATTTCCAACTTCTTATCTCTAACTGAGGGAATAATAGCACATGTGTCATTAGATTACCAAACCCTTAAGGAAGCTTTCTTCAATTAGATGAAGGACTTCCTGCTGGTGGAGCATTGATTTGTTCTACCGGTGGAGGAGTATTCCCAATATTTAGATCATCTTTTCTAATCCATTGTATTGAGAATTCTTGCTTAACCTCTTCAACTTTTTCTTTACCTTTCAAGGTAGAAATTTTGCTGTCTGTCAGTGATCCTTTACTTCTACAGAATTTTGCAATATGCCCAATCTTGTTACATGCATAACAAGTTACATTATTCTTCTGAATAGCTTTCCCATAACCTATGCCGGTTTGTGTTTTGCATTGATTAGATAAATATCCAAATCTTCCACAAACATAACATCTCACATTCGTTCTACAATTTTTAGAGTTGTGACCAACTTTGTTGCATTTAGAACATTGACAGGTGGGTGTGTTGATATTCGGATAATTTCTATATCTACATTAATTTTCTCTATGACCATACTTATTATAGTTAAAGCATTTTCCATTGAATTTACAACCTTACCGGTTTGCTGTGATCCTGAGTATTTGCAGTACCGGATCTTTCACCAACTTCAAAGCCAATTCCAGAAGTGTCACCTTTAGGTTTTTGATTCTTCAGCAAGGTGCCAAGTTCCTCTGAGCTTTTCTTGAATTTTTCTTTATGTTGATTTGCAGCTTCTAGTTCTCTTTCTAAGACTTCTTTTTGTCTCATTAGTTCATTTGAGTCATTCTGAGTATGCATCAGATCTGTCTTCAACATGTCATTTTCATAGCTAAGTCTTGTGTTCTCATTTGCTGCATCACTTAGTCTTCTAGTCAATTCTTCTTCATTATTCTTCCTATCCTCAATCTCTTTGCAAAATCTTATAGTCATATCCTACATCTCATTCTTTGTTGTCATGTTCTCTTGTTTCAACTTGCTTATCATATCATTAAGTGATTCCTTTTCATCATTCTCATTTTGCAATTTTTCACAAAGTTCTCTTCTCTTATTTCTTGCAACAGTAAAATTTTCTTGAAGTGCCTGAATGATATCCTGAGCTGCCCTTAAACCATCTTCTAGTTTGATATTTTTCAATTTCTTTGCATCATAGTCTGAAAGAGCTCCTTCAAGTTGCTTCATCAAATTTTCCATCTTTACCGGTGTCAAGATCTTCCTCAAGTTGTTAGGCTTCCGAAAATAGAGGACCAAGCTCTGATACCAATTGTTAGGAATCCCATAGATACTAAGAGGGGGGGTGAATCAGTATCTAACCGGTGAGTAGAATTTCTTGAATTAAAACATGCATAACATATTATAACAGTGTACCGGTATGCAAGAAATAATGCAATAAATAGAATCAAGAACATCCACATGAAAAGCACACCATAACACAAGGTTTTAATGAGCAAACCCAGTGTGGGAAAAACCTTGGTGGGATTTGTGACCCACAATATTCACTCACTGACCAATAAGAGAATATTACTTACAATAGGGGCTTGCACATGCAGGAAGGCCAACTGCCTAGAGCTCACTACTCAATGGGAAGTATCACTGACTTACAATGAGGATTATACAAATCCAATATCTTGTACTGCTTTACAATAGCATCTATAATGCCTGATCCAGTACCGGTTGCTATTTTGCTTCTTACATAAACCCTTAACCTATATTTCACATAATAGGTCTGCCTAATATTTTTCCTTAATGCTTCCTCACTCATACCAAATTTCTACAATGATCTCTTTTATATATAAGAGTTATTTTACAATTTGCCAAGTCGGCTTACAAAGTTTTTACAATAATAAACAAAATATAATATAACAAAATCATTTCGGCCTTTGTGCTAGTATACTTCTTTTCTTTGTGCCGATGCCGGTGTCATGAGTGCCGATGTAGAGTGTGATTTGCTAATGTCGGTATAATGCCTTTGCTGGTGCCATAAGATTGCAAGGTTGCCATCAATGACAAAACCTTCAATCACATACAATGTCTCATTGGAGTGTGCATATGCCAACAATATCATAATATCCTTTAAATATCGACATAGGTAAATCATACTGAATTGATAGTATAAGATATTCTGAATTATACTTTCAACCTCTCTTTGTCAGTATAGGTTATTCTGATGAGAACCTCCCCTTTGATTTCCTTTATTTCCATAAGCTATATTGAACCACATTCTCCATGTTAACACACCTTATAGGCATAAACTATCTCAAACTAAAGACTTCAAGCCAAACAACCATTCATCAAAATAGTCATAACTATTAGTATAATGAAAACATGCCAAAATGACAGAACAAGTTATACTGATGTCATACTATTGATCTCTCATTATCGACAAATGTTATTCCGACACAATGATGTTAGTGTAGCTTACACTATCGACAAAATGCAAACTCATTAAGTTGCCTTTGTTAGATAACCCAATAGATGACTCTTGCTTTATTATTAGTATTGCTATCCTAATATGATAAAACACAAAGGAGACTCCAACATCGGCATAGTTATTTTGATCTGTTATGCTACAATATAACATGCATATTATGCTGACTGTAATTGAATCCAATGAACAATGTGAAACCTGCAACCTTCAATATTTGTTTCTCTGCATCATTTTGGCATCCCTATAATACTTGGTTGACAACAGTGAAAATAATGCCAACAATCTCCCCCTTTGGCATTGATGTCAACACATAGCAACAACACACACAGGCAACTCTTTTTCACATAGGTTGTTCTTTCTCCCTCTTTCATGTTAAAACAGACATATAACTTTCACAGGCAACCTTTTTCTCCCCCTTTGATAACACTAGCAAAGGGACCTACACATGACCTACATCTCTTTCTATAGAGTCCATTAGATGAATGATTATTACAATATAAACAACAGTGTCAATATTGCTCACAAAAAAAAAAAATTAGAACTTCCCCTTAGACAAACAAGACGTTCAAGGATGAAAAGTAGTAAAACAATATACTCCCCTTGAACCACAAACCTCTGTAATACATTTTAGTGATAAAAGAACATGGAACAACACCCAAGTTTCATATTAGATACTTAGGTGTGTCCTTTGGAAGAGGCTTTGTGAAAATATCAACAACCTGCTCACTTGTGGGAACGTATTCAACCTTTACCTCCTTCTCTTTAAACTTTTCCCTAATAAAATGATATTTGATTGCAATATGTTTTGTTGCTGAGTGCATGAAAGGGTTCTTGGAAATGTTAATGGCACTTATGTTATCACACATAATAGCTATAAGATCTGAAAAATGATACCTGAATGTCTTTTAAGGTTTATTTCATCCATAAAACTTGTGAGCAACAAGTGGTAGTAGCTATATACTCTGCTTCAACTGTAGATAAAGAAATAGAATCCTACTTCTTGTTGTGCCCTGAAACCAATCTATCTCCAAGGAAGAAAGATCCACCACTGGTTCTCTTCCTGTCATCTATGCAACCGACCCAATCAGCATTAGTAAAGGCTTGTAAAGTGAAATCTCCTTTCTTTGAATACCATAAGCCATAAGTGAGTGTCCCCTACAGATACTTGAATATTCTTCTAATTGCATTCACATGTGATTGCTTTGGAGCAGCTTGAAATCTTGCAACTATGCATACAATAGGCTTCTAATCATGGATCTATACAATGTCTGATCCACACTAGGTGACTCATCATCTTTTTTTAATTTGCATCCTATTTCCATGGGAGTACTAACGAGCTTGTTGTCCTCCATTCAAAACTTTTTCAACATGTCCTTTGTATAATTGGTTTGTGAGATAAATATTCCTTTATCTAACTGAGAAATCTGTAAACCAAGAAAGGATGACAACTCTCCAAGCATTGACATTTCAAAATCAAATTGAATTTGGTTAGAAAACTCTTTGCATAAGATGTCCTTGTTACCTCCAAGGATGATGTCATCTACATACACCACAACTATGAGCATGTGGTCTCCATCCACCCTAATATATAGGTTAAAACCTTGCTGATGGAGGTACTTATCCAGCCTAGAATACCATGCCCTAGGTGCCTGTTTCAAACCTTATAATGATTTTCTCAATCTCCAAAGAAAGTTGTCAGAGACTTCTTCTTCAAGATTGGCATTCAAGAATGCATATTTGACATCCATTTGATATACTTTGTATCCTTTATATATCAAGAATGCTAAGAACATCCTTATAGCTTCAAGTCTTGCAACTGGTGCAAATGTTTCTTCAAAATCTATGCCCTCTACTTGAGCATAACCCTTGCAAACTAGTCTTGCCTTGTTTCTCACTACCTTGACTTCTTCATTCATCTTATTCCTCTAGACCCATTTTGTCCCAATAAATTTTTTGTCTATAGGTCTAGGGACCAATTCCCATGTTTTCCTCTTTTCTATTTGTTGTAACTCTTCTTCCATAGCCTTTATCCACTTCTCACTCTTGTTGGCCTCAACATATGTCCTAGGTTCCATCTAAGTCATGAGGAATAATTTTACTTGTTCATTATTTCTTACAAGTCTTCTTCTAGTTTGTTCACCCTCATTGTTGTTGCCTATGATCTTCTCTTTAGGTTGATTATTGTGCACATATCTATTTGGAGTCTTGCTAGGTGTTTCTTCTTCTTGTTCATTTTCAGATTGTTCTTCATCTTCACTATGGGATTCTTCAATCTGATTTATTATGCTCTGTTTTCCTTTATGTTGATCTTCATCCACTCTTACATGTACACTCTAAATTACCTTCTTTAGTCTTTTGTTGAAACACTTGTAGGCCTTGCTATGAGTAGAGTACCCCAAGAAGACACCTTCATCATTTCTTGAATCAAAAATTCCTAATCCATCTTCATCTCTTTTGATGAAGCACTTTCTACCAAACACCTTGAAATACTTGACTGATGGTTTCCTATCATACCATAACTCATAACATGTCATTTTTTCATTCACTCTCTGTTGAACTCTATTTAATGTGTATATAACAGTATGGATTGCTTCTTTCCAGTATACATCAAGGAGATTAGCTTCATTCAACATTGTCCTTGTCATTTCCTTGATAGTTCTATTTTTCCTTTCCACAACACCATTTTATTGTTGTGTCCTAGGAGCTGAATATTGTCTTCTGATTCCATGCCTTTCACAGTAATTTTCAAACTCATTTGATATAAACTCACCTCCATGGTCTGATCTCAGACATTTCAACTTGTATTCACTTTCCTTCTCAACCATCTTCCTAAAGATTTTGAATCTTCCATAGGATTGAGACATGTCTTGCAAGAAGGTGACCCATCTCATCTTAGAGAAATCATCTATGAGAAGCATGAAGTATATTTCTCCATTAAGGGCTCTTGTCCTTGTAGGCCCACACAAATCAATATGCACAAGCTCTAAAGGCCTTGTATTTGAGTACTCCTTTGTCTTGAAACTCTCTTTAGTTTGTTTTCCTCTTTGACACTCATAACAGAAGTGTTTGCTGGTTTGATAACCTTAGGTATGTGCCTAACATATCCTCTCTTTCTCACTTTAACATCATTATCAAAATTCATGTGACCTAGTCTTCTATGCCACAACCAATTTTCATAAACTTGTCCCATCATGCATTGGGACTCAAAACATTCTTTCAAGTTGTACACATTTCCATCTGTCCTTTTGCCTTCATCAACTAGTTTGCCAATGCTTTCCTTTCTGATTTCACATCCTCTTGAGTCAAAGGTGAACATGTATCTTGTATCGCACATTTGACTTACACTCATCAAATTATGTTTTAGAAATTCCACATAGTATACATCATGAGCTTTTATTTTGCCATCAGTGTTTAGTGAACCTTTTCCTTTTATCTTGATGGAGGAATTGTCTCCAGACCTTATTGAATTTCTTCTTATCACCAGTCATGTGTTTGGAGTGACCACTATCTACTATCCATAAATTTTTTCCTTTCAGCATGCAGAGTAGTTTGAACAATCAAACTTAACTCAACCTTATGTTTATCCTTCTCTGTCCAAACTTGATTTGTTTCTTTATTCTTTTTTGGTGTCCCACTTGGTTCTGATTTTGCATTAGGTTCTGATGTTGACACTATCTTATTTTTCTTATCTGTCCTAAGCTTACAATGTTTTGCAATGTGGCCCAAGTTTTGACAATGATAGCATTTGACATTTCTATTGAATGATGAACTTAAGGGACTGTCATAGGACTAAAAACTATATCTCTTACTTTCATAACTTTTATGACCAATACCATTACAATGGTAACAAATAATATTTGCATCTCTAAGAGAATCAAAATGATTTCTACTTTCATAACTAGGAGGGGACCTATGCATAAGTCTACATTCTGCAATTCTATAACCATAAGTATTACATTTATAACAATAGCCATGGAGCTGAGGTACATACCAATCATTGTTGAAATTATTTCTAATTGGTCTCCTTGGAGCAGCATAACTCGGTCTTCTTAAGCTCTTCCTCATATCCTTGACTCTTGTTAAACCTCCATCATCCATCTTGGTTTTTTCTTTCGGATCAGAATAATTGCTCTTTGTAACAGTAGCATATGTTTTCTTCTTAGTGGGCTTGCTGACGGTGAAGGTTTGTTTGACTTCACTTTCACTTGAAGAGGTGAAGAGTATCCCCTTACCCGATGAATCTTTATTGTTAGAACATTGAACAACCTCAAATCCAACACCCTCTGTGTCTTTGGAGTACTTTTGTTTTCTTAGCATTTTATCCAAAGCATCAGTGCTTCCCTCATACTTGATTCTCACCTTGAGTTCATCTTTGCACTTTTCAAGTTCCTTTTGCAAGATTCACAATTTACTCCTCCATATTTTGGTATTCATTCTATTTGTTTTCTAAATCTATTTTTGTCACTTCATACATTCTTTTGGTTTCTTCCAACTAAGTAATTATGGAAGCAAGATTATTATTTGATTCTTCAATATTGTTGTTTAGTAAGGCATGCTCTTTTATGATAGACTTCTTGTACTTCTCAAACTCTTTTCTTACTTTGTCAAGTTCTTCAAGATCACAAATCAATTCTCCTTCAAGGTCAACCACAATATCTTCATCTTCTTCCTCACTATCATCTATATTTTTATTTCTACCACCACTATGTATCTCATTAAGGATATCTTGAGCCATGAAGACACTAGTCTATTTTTCATCTTCACTGTATTCCTCAACTAACTCACTTTCATCATCAAAGACATCACTATCAATTGAATAAAGAACCTTCCTCTTTTGAAAATTTCTTCTTTTTAATTTGTGAAACCTTTTACCCTTATCCTTGACACCTTCCACATTATTATCTTCCTTCTTCTTATAGGGACACTTAGCAATAAAATGTCATATTTTACCACAGTCAAAGCATTTGAAAGGTAGCTTTCCTCTATACTTGCCTAATCCTTTCTTAATCTTTCTAGAAAAGTTAGCTTTAGCAACATCAAAGTCATTTTCATCTTCATTTAAAGCTTGTTCTTTTCCTTTCTGTGTGGTATTGATGGATGTTTCTCTCTTTGAAGGTTAAACACTTATTGTTCTCATCTCATAGGCTAATAGATAGCCAAACAATTCATCCATAGAGAAAGTCTTTAAGTCTTTAGCTTCCTCAATAGATGAGACTTTTGTATCATACTTTGAGGTCAATCATCTTATAACCTTCTTGACAGTAACTTCATCTTTGACTTCTTCTCTAAGTCCTCTTATAGCACTCACAGTCTCATCTGTAATACCCCAAAAATGATCATCTAAATCATGGGCCCCTAATCTTGACAACACCACCAAGGTCCTAACCAAAGGCAATTAAATCAATCTTGAGCACATTAATTAATTCTTCAATCATCAAATGTCACATGGCAAATCAATTACTCAATATTAATTAAATATTTATTTAATTAATTGAATCATTTCAAGAATATCATTTTCATCAATTATCCTGTTTAATTTATTAAATATCCTAGCATATTTAATTAATTAATAAATTTGTCATTTAATCATGCAAAAGGGGAATTAATTTATTACAAAAGTGGAATTAATCACAAAGCAAGAGTTAAATTGAAAATAGAATAAAAGAATTAAATTGAGAGAGAAATCAAACTTGAGGTATTATTTCTTCTTCAAAATTGAGATTAACTTGAAATCAAAAAAGCAATTAAATGAATTTAATCATTCTCTAAAATTGGAACTCAAAGCTTTTGAGAAAAAGAAGTTCAGTTGCATTGAAAAGACTCTTTCTTGAATAAATCAAAGAATATGCATGGTGATAACTCAATGATGAAAAGTGAGTACCAAACCGGTACTGAGAGGGGGGGGGTGAATCAGTACAGGCACAAAAAGTTTTCCTGAACCAGTTTGATTGTAGACTGTAAACTACTGGTAATCCCTAACACCAGTCCAAACCAGATTACTACCAGTTTAAACATAGTGCAACTGTGAAAGACATGAATCGGTCAATCTTCTTAGCTTTCCATACAACCTACTCCCTTATTTCCACTTTGTCCTTATGCATAAATAGATAATATATCATCAGAAATATAATAACTTGCCGGATCAACATGATTCACCGCTTGACAAAAAACAACAAAGCATCAAATGAAAAAGACATCACATATGACACACATATTTTCACGTGGAAACCCAACTGGGAAAAACCATGGTGGGGATGAATACCCACAAGTTGTTTTGAACTCTTTAGAAGTCTTCTCTATTATGAGCCTAGTCCTATTAAAGACTGTTACATTAGGTTCTATTAGGAACCGATCCTGTTAGGGATCACCTAGTTAAGGGATGGCTAGAATGCCCGGTTAGGGGTTAAACCCTATTAGAGGTTACCTTGTTAGAGGATTTTATGAACTCAATGGCTTTGAGTCACCCTGTTAAAGGATTTACACCAAGCTAGTTTAAGCTACCCTATTAAGGGATTTTCCAACTATTGAAGTGGTTAGAGATCAACAGGTATTACAATGATCTGGTAATAGCACTCAATGCCAATGCAGATCCACTTTAGTTCCTTCCTTCTACACACACACTATGCAGGTATCAATCCTCTCAATTGGTCTAGCAAGAATGATGTATCCCTGCACATAGATACACACACAACATTTACCAACAACCTCAGCATGAAACACCACATCAACCTTATAGGAAACAGATAGGTCGATAGCATAAACCCTAAACCCTAAACACTTAGGTTGAGAAATGTAGTCAATTCAATCCTGACCATTGAACACTTTGTATTTGAATACAATGGTCTTGAACAGATCTCAAGACATTCTCCATCATTCGTTCTTCACCGCTTATTGGAGGTGATAACCCATCACGCGTTCTCCACCGTTTGCAGAGACTTCGCACATTCACGAGGTAAATAGGATCAATCTCCTTCATGCAAGATCCTTCACGTGCACAAGGCTGACATGGCAACACAATCTGATCTCCGTTACAATGCTAACTCATCACATAATACCATCAGTTGAGACACACAGACTCAAAAAAGTTCAACCAGAAACCCTGAAGCTGAGACTACCAACTGGTAGTCATGCCATATGAACCCTTGATACAAAACATTCCATATACTGGTTCTCATTCCAACATACCGGTTCTGGTTCACAACATCATACCGGTTCACTTTTTCAGTTGCTTAACTTCAATAATCCTATTCTCTTTATCATGTTACCGGTTCACTCTTCAGCATATTACCAGTTCTCTTTCAGCATATTACCAGTTCTCTTTCAGCATATTGACATCAATGACAACACAATATCATCATGTCAACATATTCTGCACATATACCAACAATCTCCCCCTTTGTCATTGATGGGAATATACAAAGATATCTCTCTTTTTGCATCACATCTTCTCCTTAATACTGCAAATATCTTTTCCACTTCACATCTTCTCCCCCTTTGACAACAATGCCAAAGTGGAGGCACAAGCTTCCTTGTTCCACTATGCTGCTCCCCCTAAGGAGTAGCATCCTTCAACACATCAATCCTGAAAAGATATAGAAAAGTAAGATTTGACTGATGTGGAGCACAAACCTTTAGATTACCTCTTGAAGGGGCAGTACCCCTAACTTACCTCTCAGATAGGTAAAAGTAGCCTTCGGTAGAGGCTTGGTGAATATGTCTACTAACTGCTCCTTACTGGAAACATGTTCCAATACCACCTCTTTGTTCTGAACCTTTTCCCTCAAGAAATGACACTTGAGTTCAAAGTGCTTGGTTCTAGCATGTAAAACATGATTCTTGGATATGTTAATTGCACTAGTATTGTCACAGAATATACTTACCAGTTCAGATATAGGAACTTTGAAGCCATTCAATAAATGCTTCATCCAAATAGTCTAGGTATAGTTCATAAAAGTTGCAACATACTCTGCTTCTACTGTAGACTGAGAGATACAACTCTTCTTTTTACTCATCCATGAGACTAGTCTACCACTGAGAAAGAATGCACCACCAGTTGTGCTTTTCCGGTCATCTACATTACCAACCCAATCAGCATCTGTGAACACTTTCAGGTTGAAATCATTATTGTATGGATACCATAACCCATAGTCAATAGTTCCCTTCAAATATCTAAGAATCCGCTTGACTGCTACCAAGTGGGATTCTCTTGGGCTTTGCTGAAACCGAGCAGTAATACCCACTGCATGTGCAATGTCCAGTCTGCTATGCACTACATAATGCAACTTACCAATCATTGATCGGTATTCCTTATCATTTACCAATGCTGAGTCATCTTCTTTTGATAGTTTACAACCGGTCACCATTGGTGTACCAAATGGTTTACTGTCTTCCATGCCAAAGGTCTTCAACACCTCTTTGAAATACTTGGACTGAGTAATAAAGATTCCATTTTTCATTTGTTGAACCTGCAGTCCAATGAAGAACTTAATTTCCCCTATGAGTGACATTTCAAACTTCTTTTTCATCTCATCTGCAAAGTCATGACTCATCTTGTCATCTCCACCAAAGATTATGTCATCAACAAATACTTTGCAAATCAGAATCTGATCTCCTTCTGATTTCAAGTAGATATTGTTATCTTCACTTGTTCTTTCAAATCCAATCTTCACAAGATGGGAATGTAAGCATTCATACCATGCTCTTGGTGCCTGCTTCAATCTATATAAGGCTTTATGTAGCCTACACACCATGTCACTATCTTTTGATAGGGAAAACCCATCTGGTTGCTCTATGTACACCTCCTCTTCAAGTATTCCATTTAAAAATGCAGATTTTACATCCATTTGGTTTACCTTGAATCCTTTAAAAGTTGCATATGCAAGAAGCATATGAACTCCTTCCAATCTTGCTACTAGAGAAAAGGTTTCTCCATAGTCTTCTCCTTCTTCTTGGGCATATCCTTTACATACTAGTCTGGCTTTGATCCTTACCATTGTGTCATCCTCATTAAGCTTATTTCTGAAAACCCATTTGGTTCCAATGACATTTTTATGCTCCAGTCTGGGTACCAAAGACCATGTACCATTCTTTTCTATCTGGTCAAGTTCCTCCTCCATTGCCTTGATCCAGTCTTCATCTTTATGTGCATCTTTGAATGATTTAGGCTCAAATTCAGAGATCATACATGAGCTTTCTCTGACCTTTCTTCTTGTAAGAATTCCTGTATCTTTGTCTCCTATGATCTGCTTTGGATCATGATTAAGTTTGACATACCTAGGTATGTTCTTAATAGCTTCCTCTTTCTTTTCTTCATTATCCTCATCTTCATCAGCATCAGCATCTACCGGTGTAGGAGCACAATTATTGGTACTGGGCCGATTTGCAACCGGTTCCCAGAAAGTTACTACCGGTTGATCTCCTCCTTGCTTACTGTCATTCCCTCCGATTTCTCAGAGTTTTCATCAACCCTAACATTGATGCTTTCAATGTTTCTTTGAGTCCTATTATTGAAACATTTGAGAGCTTTACTTTTTGTGGAATATCCTAAGAATATTCCTTCATCACATTTTGCATCGAACTTTCTCTGATGTTCACTCCTCTTGATATAGCATTTTCTACCAAATACTCTAAAGTAGCTTACCACAGGTGTCTTAACAGTTCAATACTCATAAGGATTCTTATCCTTTTCTTTCTTGATGAGTACCCAGTTCATTGTGTAGACTACAGTGCTCACCTCTTCTCTCCAAAAGGTGTGAGCGACCTTTCCTTGGATCAACATAGTTCTAGCCACTTCAACCACAGTCCAGTTGTTTCTCTCTACTAGGCCATTCTGTTGTGATTCTGGGGGACAGACAGTTGCCTCTTGATGCCATTTTCTTCACAATATTTTTTGAATTCACTGCAAGTGAATTCCCCTCCTTGATCAGTTCTAAGGCATTTGATTCTTCTACCACTTTACTTTTCTACCAGTGCTCTGAAAGCTTTGAACTTTCCAAAGGCTTCAGACTTGTCCTTCAAGAATGTGACCCACATCATTCTTGAGCAATCATCTATAAGAATCATAAAATACCTATCTCCATGCATACTCCTAGTTTTCATAGGACCACACAAATCAATATGCACAAGATCAAGTAAGTTGTCAGTAGTGAAATATTTACCTTTGAAGGTTGAGGAAGATATTTTCCACAGTTGACATTCTCTGCACAAAGGATTTTCTAGTATGCTCAACATCGGCAGTCCTCTAACTTCCTTGATCTTACTGGCTTTTACTCTGTTATCAAAGTTTACATGGTAGAGTCTCTTATGCCATATCCAACTATCATCATACTTAGCCATAAGACATGTACTTATATTTGCATTCAGCTGAAATAAGTTACCTTTGATATGCATACCAGTGGCCATTAGTTCACCATTCTTTCCTTTGATTTTGTAGACCCCATTTTTGAATTCTAGAGTGAGTCCATTGTCATTTAGATGGGCAACACTCAATAGATTGTGTCTGAGACCTTCCACCCAATACACATTGTCAGCACTGCTCTTTCCATTTAGAGAGATGGACCCTCTGCCTTTGACCATATATGGTGAGAGAAACCACTATCAATAATCCACTCATTGGAATTATCAAAGTGGGAGACAAGAGCCTTCTTGTCTGACACATCCTCCTTGACTGCAAAAAACACAATATCTTCATTTTCTTCATCTTCTGATTCCTCATCTGTGACACCTTCATCAACTGCTACAAAACAATTTCTCTGGTTTCCTCCTTTGAATTTCTTGAACCTTTCCAGTTTGTCCTTGCTATCATCATTAGGATAGTTTATAGGGATGTGTCCTATCTAGTTACAAGAGAAGCATTTCAAAGGAAGCTTACCTTTGTATTTGTCGGTTCCCTTAGGAAGTCTGTTGGCAAGAAGAGCTTCAAATTCCATCAGAATCTCCTCACCATCTATTTCTCTGCTCTGTCTTGGTTCACCGCTAGTGCTTGCTTCTTTTCCTTTTATGGATGGTGTAACAAATGCTCTAAAAACTGATTCAGTCTTCTGAACACTGCCATCAAAACTATTTAGCTCATAGGCTATTAATTTTGCAATGATGAAGTCTAGGGATACCTTAGTCTTGTCTATTGATCTCAACTCCTGAATAGCAGCAACCCTTATTGCATAGACCGATAATAAGGACCTCAGGACTTTACTAATAATAGTAGAATCTTCTATTTTCCCTCTTGCACTCTTGATGTCTCCAACAATAGTCTTGATTCTTATTTCATATTCTTGAATGGTCTCACCTTCAACCATCCGCATGTCTTCAAACTTCCCTCTAAGGCTTTCTTCCTTATCTTGTTTTGCATGTTCATCACCGCCATAGATATTCTCAAGAGTATCCCATACTTCTTTAAGATTTTCTTTATCCTGGACATCGATAAACTCAATGTCAGTTAAGCTATTGATTAGGGCTTCCATGATTTTCCCATTCTCCTGGATCTCTCTCTTTTGATCATCGATGAGAGTACCGATAGGAATAGCATAGGCATTTTCAGCATAGTTCTAGTGCTGAGCACCCATGCTTCTAATGTATATATTCATTTTATCTTTCCATATTTTAAAATTGTCTTTGTTGAACTTTGGACCTTCCCTCTTCATCATTACAATAGGATTTTTCCTCAAGCGGTTAAGCTTACAACATAGAGGACCTGGAGGATGCTCTGATACCAATTGATAACTAAATGATGAAAAGTGAGTATTGTTCGCATTATGAGAACTGGCATGAGCCTTATGTAAACTGGCATGAAGACATAATGATATTGTATGTTGTCATTGATGTCAATATGAGACATAGTGTGAACCGGCACATGAGATAAGAGAAGAAAGAGATACTGGCATATGTGTGAACCGGTATATGCCTAAGTGAAGCAACACATTTGTTCAAAGTGAACCGGCATGCAGTTATGGGAACCGACACATGGAAGCACTGTATGACTACTGGTTGGTAAGGCAGCTTCCACTTCAGGGTTTCCGGTTGGAGTATCTCAAGTCTGTGTGACTCAATCGGTGATCTTTGTGTGATGAGTCAGTAGTATGATGGAGGACAGATCGTGTTGCCACGTAAGCTCTGTGCGCGTGAAGGATCTTGCATGAAGAAGACTATTCCTATCTACCTCAGGAATGTGAGAAGTCTGTCAAATAGTGATAACGCGTGATGGGTTATCAACCGCCATGAAAACGATGGATAATGGATGATGGAGAATGTCTTGAGATCGACTCAAGACTAGTGCATTCAATGCAGTATGTTTCAATGGTCAGGATCAAACTGTTTGAATTGCTCAACCTAACAGGTTTAGGGTTTAGGGTTTTTGCTACCGACCTGTATGTTCCCTATAAGGTCGATGTTAGGTTTCTGTCTAAAGTTGTTGGCAAAAAGTAGTGAGTGTGTATCCAACAAACGTGATACAAGATTCTTGCTAGACCATAGGAGAAAAGAGATACCTGCAAAGTGTATGTGCAGAAGGAGAAGAGGAGCCTAAATGAATCTATATTAGTATTAAGTATTGTCAATAGATCATTGTAATACTTGTTGATCTCTAACCACTTCAACAGTTGCAAAATCCCCTAACAGGGTAGCCTTAACTGGCTTGATTCAAAATCCCTTAAATCGGGTGGTCTTAACCGGCTTGCTGTAAATCCCTTAACCGGGTAACTCAAAGCTAATGAGTTTTGAGAAGCTAGAAAAGCTTAGGAGATCCTTTCAGCTATTGAGTTCTTAAAATCCTCTAACAAGGTGACCCTACCGGGTTTAACCCTTAACCGGGTATCCCTTAACTGGGTGATCCCTAATAGGATCGGTTCCTACCAGAACCTATTGTAATGTTCTTAACCGGACAAGGCTCCTAATAGAGCGGACTTCTAAAGAGTTCAAAAATTAACTTGTGGGTATTCATCCCCACCATGGTTTTTCCCAGTTGGGTTTCCACGTGAAAAATATGTGTGTCATGTGAAATGCTTTTGTCTTGTGATGCTTTGTTTTATCTGTTATGCACATGAAGTTTCTATGTTTTATGCCTGTCTATAAAACATATTGAACTCACTGTTGTGAAGATTTGATGGTTAGGTCTACTAGGTCATGCATGAGAATATTATGATAATGTGGTATTAAGCTAAGAGAAAAGCTTAACAAGTGACCGGTTCATGACTGATTGAGTTATTCTGGATGCTACCGATTGCACTCTATTTTACCGGTATCTCTGTTTATCAGTCATTGAGAGTGGTTGCTGTCAAACCAGTTTTGAACTATATTTGTGTCTGTACTGATTCACCCCCCCCTCTCAGCACCGGTTTGGTACTAGTGGTTCATCATTGAGTTATCAATTGGTATTAGAGCCCTCCAGGTCCTCTGTGTTGTAAGCTTAATCGCTTGAGGAAAAGATCCTAGCCAAATGATGAAGAGGGAAGGTCCAAAGTTCAATAGGGAAAACTTTGGTAAATGGAAAGACAGGATGAAGATATTCATAAAAAGTATGGGTGTTCAACACTGGAGTTATGTTGAAAATGTATATGTTGTTCCTACCGGTACTCTCACTGATGACCAAAAGAGAGAGATACAAGAAAACGGGCAAGTCATGGAAGCCCTCATCAGTAGTCTATCTGACATTGAGTTTATTGATGTTCAGGACAAGGAAAATCCCAAAGAAGTATGGGATGCTCTTGAAAATATCTATGGTGGTGATGAGCATGTAAAACAGGCTAAGGAAGAGAGCTTGAGAGGAAAGTTTGAAGACATGAGAATGGTTGAAGGAGAGACCATTCAGCAGTATGGAATAAGAATCAAAATAGTTGTTGGACAAATAAAGAGTGCAGGTGGCAAAATAGAAGATTCCACTATGGTAAGTAAAGTCCTGAGATCCCTATTGTCGGTCTATGCAATAAGGGTTGCTGCTATTCAGGAGCTGAGATCAATAGACAAGTCTAAGGCATCCTTGGACTCCATCATAGCCAAGTTGATAGCCTATGAGATAAATAGCTTTGATGGTAGTGTTCAAAAGTCAGAATCAGCTTTTAAAGCTTCTGCTATACCATCCAGAAAAGGAAAAGAGGCTAGCACTAATGGGGAACCTAGTCAGAACAAAGAGATGAAGGATGAAGAGTTTCTGATGGAATTTGAAGCTCTTCTGGCTAGGAGATTCCCAACAGGAACTAGTAAATACAAAGGTAAACTACCTTTGAAATGTTTCTCTTGCAACCGGATAGGACATATTGCTATGAACTGTCCTAATAGTGACAACAAGGACAAACCGGAAAGGTTCAAGAAATTCAAAGGAGGAAAACGGAGAAATTGTTTTGTGGTAGTTGATGAAGGTGTCACAGATGAGGAATCTAAAGATGAAGAAAATGAAGACATTGTGTTCATTGCTGTAAAGGAAGATGTGACAGATAAGAAGGCTCTTGTCTCCCGGTTTGATGATTCCAATGAGTGGATCATTGACAGTGGCTGCTCTCACCATATGACTGGTGACCGGAACAAGTTTCTATCATTAGAAGAGTATGATGGTGGTGTGGTTCACTTTGGCAATGATGCACCATGCATGGTCAAAGGAAGAGGGTCCATCTCCTTGAATGGAAAGAGTAGCGCTGACAATGTGTATTGGGTTGATGGTCTCAGACACAACCTTCTAAGTGTTGCCCAGTTAAATGACAGTGGACTCGCTCTGCAATTCAAGAATGGAGTTTGCAGAATCAAAGGTAAAGATGGTAAATTGGTAGCCACCAGCATGCAAACTAAAGGTAACCTATTTCATCTAAATGCTAATATAAGTACATGTCTTATGGCTAAGCTTGATGATAGCTGGATATGGCATAGGAGATTCTGCCATGTGAACTTTGACAACATTGTGAAGGCTAGTAAGATCAAGGCAATTAGAGGGTTGTCGGTGCTGAGCAAACTGGATAATACCTTGTATAGAGAATGCCAATTGGAGAAAATGTCTTCCTCAACTTTTAAAGGTAAATCTTTCACTGCTGACAACTTGCTTGATCTTGTGCATACTGATTTATGTGGTCCTATGAAAACTAGAAGTGTGCAGGGTGATAGGTACTTCATGATTCTCACTGATGACTGCTCAAGAATGATGTGGGTCACATTCTTGAAAGACAAGTCTAAAGCTTTTGGGAAATTCAAAGCTTTCAGAGCATTAGTGGAAAGGGAAAGCGGTAAAAGGATCAAGTGTCTCAGAACTGATCAAGGAGGGGAATTCACTTCCAGTGAATTCAACAAGTATTGTGAAGAATTTGGCATCAAGAGACTATGGTTGAAGTAGCTAGAAATATGGTTGAAGCAGCTAGAACTATGTTGATCCAAGGAAAGGTGGCTCACACCTTTTGGGGAGAAGCGGTGAGCACTGCAGTTTACACTATGAACCGGGTACTCATCAAAAAGGGCAAGGACAAAACTCCTTATGAGTATTGGACTGGTAAGACCCCTATGGTAAATTATTTTAAGGTCTTTGGTAGAAAATGGTACGTCAAGAGGAGTGAACATCAGGGCAAATTTGAAGCTAAATGTGATGAAGGAATATTTCTAGGATATTCCACCAAGAGTAAAGCTTTCAAGTGCTACAACAATAGGACTCAAAGAATTATGGAAAGCATCAATGTAAGAGTTGATGAATCCTCTGAGAAGACTGAGAAAACCGGTAGTGAGCAAGTTGTAAATGAACCGGTTGCAACCTTCTTGGAACCGGTTGTCAGTCAAGAAAGCACCAGTAACAGTGTTCCTGAACCAGTGAATGTTGATACTGATGAAGATAAGGATGAAGAAGAAAAGCAAGAAGAACCAATTAAAACCATTCCTCGGTATGTCAAGTTGAATCATGATCCCAAGCAGATTAGAGAAAACTTATGCATGATCTCTGAATTTGAGCCTAAATCATTCAAAGAGGCTCATAATGATAAAGACTGGATCAAGGCAATGGAAGAAGAACTTGAACAGATAGAGAAAAATGGTACATGGTCCTTGGTACCCAGACCAGAGCATAAGAATGTCATTGGCACCAAATGGGTGTTTAGAAATAAGTTGAATGAGGATGGCACAGTGATTAGGAATAGAGCTAGACTGGTATGCAAAGGATATGCTCAAGAAGAAGGTGAAGACTATGGGGAAACCTTTGCTCCTGTAGCCAGATTGGAAGGAGTTCATATGCTTCTTGCATATGCAGCTTTTAAGAGATTCAAGGTGTATCAAATGGATGTAAAATCTGCATTCCTAAATGGTGTACTTGAAGAGGAGGTATATATTGAGCAACCAAATGGGTTTACCCTATCTGAAGACAGTGACATGGTATGTAGGCTATACAAAGCATTATATGGTCTAAAGCAAGCACCTAGGGCATGGTATGAGCACCTACATTCTCATCTTGTGAAGATTGGATTTGAGAGAACAAGTGAAGATAGTAATATCTACTTGAAGTCTGAAGAATATCAGATCCTGATCTGTGAAGTCTTTGTTGATGACATCATCTTTGGTGGAGATGACAAGACGAGTCATGAATTTGCTGATGAGATGAAGAAAGAGTTTGAAATGTCACTCATAGGGGAGATTAAGTTTTTCATTGGACTACAGATCTAGCAGATGAAAGATGGAATCTTCATCACTCAGTCCAAATATGTCAAAGAGGTGTTGAAGACTATTGGCATGGAAGATAGCAAACTGGTTGGTACACTGATGGTGACCAGTTGCAAATTGACAAAGGAAGATGATTCCACACTGGTTGATGAGAAGGAATACCGATCAATGATTGGTAAGTTGCACTATGTAGTGCATAGCAGACCGGATATTGCACATGCAGTTGGCATCACTACAAGGTTCCAGAAGAGTCCAAGAGAATCTCACTTGAGTGCAGTCAAGCGGATTCTTAGGTATCTGAAGGGAACAATTGACTATGGATTTTGGTACCCATATAGCAATAATTTCAATCTGAAAGTATTCACAGATGCTGATTGGGCCAGTAATGTGGATGACCAGAAGAGCACAACCAGTGGTGCATTCTTTCTTGGTGGTAGAATAGTCTCATGGATGAGTAAAAAGCAGAGTTGCATCTCTTAGTCTACAGCGGAAGCAGAGTATGTTGCAGCTTTCATGAACTGTACTCAGGCAATCTGGATGAAGCATGTACTAGAAGGCTTCAAGATCCCTGCACCTGAACCGGTAAGTATATTTTGTGATAACACAAGTGCTATCAATATATCAAAGAATCCAGTTTTACATTCTAGAACCAAGCATTTTGAACTTAAGTATCATTTCTTGAGGCAAAAGGTTCAAAATGAAGAGATTGCACTAGATCATGTGTACAGTAAGGAGTAGTTAGTAGACATATTCACCAAGCCTCTCCCAAAGACAACATTTGTGCATTTGAGAGGTGAATTAGGGTATTTCCCCTTCAGGAGGTGAACTAAAAGTGGTAGTTCCACATCAGTTAGGTACTGGATAGACAAATCTTTGGTTGATTGGTGTGTTTAAGGATGCTACTCCTCAGGGGGAGCAACATAAGGAAACAGTGGTGATTGTACCTCCACTTTGGCATTGTTGTCAAAGGGGGAGAAGAAGTGAAATGAAAAGACATATGCAGCAACTAGGGAGAAGATGTGAAGCAGAGAAGATATCTTTTGTATATTGCCATCAATGCCAAAGGGGGAGATTGTTGGCATTATGAGAACCGGCATGAGCCTTATGTAAACTGGCATGAAGACATAATGATATTGTATGTTGTCATTGATGTCAATATGAGACATAGTGTGAACCAGCACATGAGATAAAAGAAGAAAGAGATACCGGCATATGTGTGAACTGGTATATGCCTAAGTGAAGCGGCACATTTGTTCAAAGTGAACCGGCATGCAGTTATGGGAATCAGCACATGGAAGCACTGTATGACTATCGGTTGGTAAGGCAGCTTCCACTTTAGGGTTTCCGGTTGGAGTATCTCAAGTCTGTGTGACTCAATCGGTGATCTTTGTGTGATGAGTCAGTAGTATGATGGAGGACAGATCATGTTGCCACGTAAGCTCTATGTGCGTGAAGGATCTTGCATGAAGAAGACTATTCCTATCTACCTCGGGAATGTGCGAAGTCTGTCAAATAGTGATAACGCGTGATGGGTTATCAGCCACCATGAAAACAGTGGATAATGGACGATGGAGAATGTCTTGAGATCGACTCAAGACTAGTGCATTCAATCCAGTATGTTTCAATGGTCAGGATCGAACCGTTTGAATTGCTCAACCTAACAGGTTTAGGGTTTAGGGTTTTTGCTACCGACCTGTATGTTCCCTATAAGGTCGATGTTAGGTTTCTATCTAAAGTTGTTGGCAAAAAGTAGTGAGTGTGTATCCAACGAAAGTGATACAAGATTCTTGC
Source organism: Cryptomeria japonica (assembly GCF_030272615.1). Classification (NCBI taxonomy): domain Eukaryota; kingdom Viridiplantae; phylum Streptophyta; class Pinopsida; order Cupressales; family Cupressaceae; genus Cryptomeria; species Cryptomeria japonica. The sequence continues at coordinate 260,118,795 of NC_081412.1, forward strand.
CAGACCATAGGAGAAAAGAGATACCTGCAAAGTGTATGTGCAAAAGGAGAAGAGGAGCCTAAACAGATCTGTATTAGTATTAAGTACTATCAACAGATCATTGTAATACCTGTTGATCTCTAACCACTTCAATAGTTGCAAAATCCCCTAATAGGGTAGCCTTAACTGGCTTGATTCAAAATCCCTTAAATCAGGTGGTCTTAACCAGCTTGATGTAAATCCCTTAACCGGGTAACTCGAAGCTAATGAGTTCTGAGAAGCTAGAAAAGCTTAGGAGATCCTTTCAGCTATTGAGTTCTTAAAATCCTCTAACAAGGTGACCCTACCGGGTTTAACCCTTAACCGGGTATCCCTTAACCGAGTGATCCCTAACAGGATTGGTTCCTACCATAACCTATTGTAATGTTCTTAACCGAACAAGGCTCCTAACAGAGCAGACTTCTAAAGAGTTCAAAAAGCAGCTTGTGGGTATTCATCCCCACCGTGGTTTTTCCTAGTTAGGTTTCCATGTGAAAAATATGTGTGTCATGTGAAATACTTTTGTCTTGTGATGCTTTGTTTTATCTGTTATGCACATGAAGTTTCTATGTTTTATGCCTGTCTATAAAACATATTAAACTCACTGTTGTGAAGATTTGATGGTTAGGTCTACTAGTTCATGCATGAGAATATTATGATAATGTGGTATTGAGCTAAGAGAAAAGCTTAGTAAGTGACCGGTTCATGACTGATTGAGTTATTCTGGATGCTACCGGTTGCACTTTGTTTTACCAGTATCTCTGTTTATCAGTCATTGAGAGTGGTTGCTGTCAAACTGGTTTTGAACTATATTTGTGTCTGTACTGATTCACCCCCCCCTCTTAGTACCAGTTTGGTACTAGTTGTTCATCATTGAGTTATCAAGTACCAAACCAGTACTGAGAGGGGGGCGGTGTATCAGTACAGGCACAAAAACTTTTCCTGAACTGGTTTGATTGTAGACTGTAAACTATTGGCAATCCCTAACACTGGTCCAAACCAGATTACTATTGGTTTAAACACAATGTAACTGTGAAAGACATGAACCAATCAATCTTCTTAGCTTTCCATACAACCTACTCCCTCATTTCCACTTTGTCCTTATGCATAAACAGATAATATATCATCAAAAATATAATAACTTGCTAGATCAACATGATTCACCACTTGACAGAAAACAACAAAGCATCACATGAAAAAGACATCACATATGACACACATATTTTTCACGTGGAAACCCAACTGGGAAAAACCACGATGGGGATGATTACCCACAAGTTGTTTTGAACTCTTTAGAAGTCCGCTCTATTAGGAACCTAGTCCTGTTAAAGACTATTACATCAGGTTCTGTTAGGAACCGATCCTATTAGGGATCACCCAGCTAAGGGATGGCTAGAATACCCAGTTAAGGGTTAAATCATGTTAGAGGTTACCTTGTCAGAGGATTTTATGAACTTAATGGCTTTGAGTCACCCTGTTAAAGGATTTACAGCAAGCTGATTAAAGCTACCCTGTTAAGGTATTTTCCAACTATGTAAGTGGTTAGAGATCAACAGGTATCACAATGATCTGGTAATATCACTCAATGCCAATGCAAATTTGCTTTAGTTCCTTCCTTCTACACACACACTATGCAGGTATCAATCCTCTCAATTGGACTAGAAAGAATCATGTATCTCTGCACATAGATACACACACAACATTTTCCAAAAACCTCGGCATGAAACACCACATCGATCTTATAGGAAATAGATAGGTTGGTAGCATAAACCCTAAACCCTAAACACTTAGGTTGATAAATTTAGTCGGTTCAATCCTGACCATTGAACACTTTGCATTTGAATACAATGGTCTTGAACAGATCTCAAGACATTCTCCATCGTTCCTTCTTTGCCACTTCTTAGAGGTGATAACCCATCACATGTTCTCCACCATTTGTAGAGACTTCACACATTCCTAAGGTAGATAGGATCAATCTCCTTCATGCAAGATCCTTCACATGCACAAGACTGATGTGGAAACATGATCTGATCTTTGTTACAATGCTAACTCATCACACAATGCCATCGGTTGAGACACACGGGCTCAAAATACTTCAACCGGAAACCTTGAAGCTGAGACTACCAACCGATAGTCATGCCATATGAACCCTTGATACAAAACACTCCATCTACTGGTTCTCGTTCTAACATACCGGTTCTGGTTCACAACATCATACTGGGTCACTTTGTCAATTGCTTAACTTCAATAATCTTGTTCTCTTTATCATGTTACCAGTTCACTCTTCAGCATATTACCGGTTCTCTTTCAGCATATTGACATCAATGACAACACAATATCATCATGTCAACATATTCTGCACATATGCCAACACATAGAATTACCTATTTTTATCACAAGTGCATAGAATTAATTAATTCTTATTTGTAATGCAACTTGAACTTCTTATCTGAATGCATTTCAATTAAACTATAATTGGAATCTATCTCAAGGTTAACTAAACCCGATTTCTCAATTATTTCAATTAATTCTAAATTGTGCTTTTTCTTGATCTCTCTTGTGAATTTCTATAAATTCAGCCTTCAGCTCTCATTCAAATCACCCCAGAGATACTTGAGAAACACCTTGGAGATTATTATTATGCTGATTTTTCTCTAGAGTCATTGAAGATATTGTGCTTTCTTTTTGAGATTATTGCATCTTAGTTTAGTTTTTTGCATATTTAGTTTATTCATTATTGCTCGAATCCATGTTGTTTGAATCTTTCATCCATCTTGCATCCATTTAGCTTAATATCATGCTCATATAGATTAAATCCTTCATCTTGGTGTAGTCTAATCACTGGTATTGCTTATAAAAATCTGAGAGCAATCTTATACTCACATATTTTAGAAGGCAATTAGTCGCTTTGTTATGGTTTATTATTTATTGATTATTGATTTACTAACCATACATGTAATGACTTAATTGAAGTGTTGTGCCTACAGCTATCAGACTTCTTTTCATTTTTTCATACACACATTTCTGGCGCCCACCGTGGGGCAGAAGACTACTTTTTTCAGCCTCCAAGACTAACTGTTTATTTTTATTTTTTTTCGAATTTTTGACTTTTCAGATTTTTCGTCTGTACAGTTTCTGCGAATTGTCATATGACATTTCCCATACACCTGAATGATAAACTGCAAGTGTCATATGATGTGGTATGGTTTATCGTATGATCTGGTAAGAATTGTCATACGATTCTATATTTTCCTGGTTAAAAAGAAAATTTCATTCTTCTGATTTTCTATCCAAATTGATTATATTGACGCTGACCCTAGCTCGTTATCTGTTTATCTGAGAAATTTTCATAGCCTAATTAGTTTTTTTGCAAAATGCTTGTCGAAGAATATGCTTATCGAACAAAGACAATATGACTGCTGATCCGTTGTCTTTGCAGGTTACCTGAGAAGAATTGACCAAACATCGTGTATTCTTTAAATTCATTTTTAGGCACCTAGCTTGCTATTTGGTTAAAGAACAAATCTATATTTCATGTTTTAAGTAAATTATGAGAGGTAGGAGAGTATGCTCTTGTTTGTATAGACAATAAAAAATCTAGACCCTTGAGGCATTTTCTTTAAGTTTGAGATTTGTACATCTTTAGCGGGCCTACCCTCCCAAGGAGCTAATAAATTTTAGCCATTATGGTCGGTGAGAGGGGAATGACCCAAGTGGGAATGGCTAAACACCAAGTACTCCAACCCACTATAAAATAAATGTGATTTGATGAAAATCAAGTCAATGGCAGTGCTCGGGAATAGCTCTCCTTTGTACCTTCAGGTATATTAAACCTTGGTTTTCAAGGCTGGGAGACCTCTTAATTGAGTTTATACCTCGATGCACCAAACAGACCCCTTACTAGTTCCAATTCAAATTAGAAGCTACCCTTTTCACCTCTGAAAGGGGGAATAATATTTGTGCAAGAGAGATAGTAACTCTCTTAAGATACTTATCATTTTGTGCCCCCATTAGAGTTTGGAGTCGGCTAATATGGTGTTGAGAATCCATTGTGTGAGACTTAGCGGCCATATTCTGATTAGGTATTGGGTGTGTACCTAAGTCTACAAGCAAATGTTTTCTTCTCTCACCAATTTCTGTAGGGTTTGCATGCTGTGATTGGAGTTATTATTCATATTACATGCTTTTTGTGTCTTCATCCCTAAAACTGAAACTGAAATACCAAAACTGGAGAAAACAAGAAACAACTCAGTGATCAAAAACTCTATCCAAAACTAGTCTATCCCAACTGAAAATTTGTCCAAAACTAGTCTATCCTAAGTCAAAACTCAGTCCGTGTCAAAACTAGTGTATCCCAATCAAAACTCTATCCAAAACTAGTCTATCCTAAGTCAAAACTATGTCCGTGTCAAAACTAGTCTATCCTAATCAAAACTTTGTCTGTGTCACAAACTAGTATACCTTAGCTGTCAAGGACTCAGTCCATCTCTAAACTGCTCATCGTTAGTCAATGATCAAAACTCACTCCATCTCAAATCTGGTCATACTTAGTCATTGAAAACTTAGAAATTTGCCTCTATCCATTAAACAATCATATGAGTCTTCTTATTTATCATCCTAGTTCATATTCTATGTCATATGATTTTCTATCAGTCCTAATAGTCTATCGTTTCATCTTCAATCCCATGTCGTATGAATCTTGATTATCTGTTGTCCACTTCTGAGAATTGTCGTTTAAGATTTACTCCTGTGTCGTATGATAAAACATTACATTGAACAGTCTACCATTCTAGACATACCCATCTGTCATACGGTACTAGGTAGCAACTCGTACGAAACACTATTGTTGTCATCCTGAAACTATTGAATTATCATCTAGTCTTGTGAAATCTGTCATACGAATCTCTAATTTTGTCAGTCCGAAATAGTCAAACTTGCCTAAAATAGTCTACAATGAACATAAAACTGGTTATCATCATCTTGAGCATAAACAGATCAAAATAGTGTACCTCTGCCATTTGTGTTGCATGATTTTGTCGGTCATCTTTCAGCTAGTTCAATCAACTACATTCAAACCTAAGTCACTTAGATAACGTCTTATATAGGATAGATCTTTCTTGAAACTAGACTAAGTCTCAGTCACTTCTCTCATATCAACTTAGATAAATGTCTTATACAAGATAGATTGTTCCTAAAACCAAACTAAATCATAGTTGCTTCTCTCAAACAATACGTTAACCGAACAACTAGCTCTAAATTTGATCTTGACTTCTGCATCACAAACAACTTTAGGTCACACCAATCAATAAAAATACCTATTCAGACCAGGAGTTCTTGTAAGAAAGATGCCAAAGGCAAAGGGCAACCCTTTTCATATAAAGATAATCCATTTTACAAAGAGGATCCCCTGACTGATAAACCTTCATCATCAGAGATACCAGTTTATGATGAACCTTTATCTCCCACTATACCTAGAACTGAACAAAATGACAAAGACAACCTTAGTATTCATGAAAATGATAATGATTCCTCATCAAGTGAAGTTGAAGATTCTAAACCTCTAGAAAAAGATATTCATAAATGTCAAAAGGATAAAGATTTCTGAAAAATGATGAAGGCTATCATGGTTAGAGAAAAAGAATACTATTTTCTAGAACTAGTAAAACAAGGCGTCAAACTTCCTACTGGATATGATGTTCAAACTCTCATCACTAAAAAGGAAGAATCACCTATAATAATGGTCCACAGAAAATTACAAGCTTTACGGACTGAGATCACGGAACTGAAAAACAAGGATAAATCCCCAAAACAATATTCTCTGGAGACAATATGCCCATTTCCATTTGACAAAAACCTATACATGCCTCCATTCCCTTCACGAGTTGAGATTCTAAAATTTAACAAATATGATGGTACCTCAGATCCTCAAGATCATGTTAGAGAACTTTGTGTTGCCTGCGTGGAGTTCATGCATGATCAAATGTATCTCATGCGCCTTTTTCTAAGGAGTTTGGGAGGACAAGATATGGAATGGTTCTCAAGTCTACCTAAGGGGATAATTTTTTTTGAAGAACTAATCCAACTTTTTTACAACAATACTCCTACAACATTTGACATCCTATTACTATCATCGAACTTTGCAATACCAAATAGAAAACAGGGGAGTCTTTTCTCACTTTCCTCCAACATTGGAGAAAGATGTTCTCTAGGTATTCACAGCCTATCCCAGATTCTGAGAAAATGGATATATTTGTCAACAATCTGATCCCTGAATTTAAATATAGTATCCAAATGCAAGTGCACCCATCATTCAAAAAAATGGTAGATAATGCTATCCGAATGGAAGATGTTCTTATAAAGAAAGGAGATATCTCACCTTGGAAAGAAACATGACCAAGATCTAACTCTAAAGAGAAGAGAAAGTATTGGAAGTATAGAAAAGACAACAATAAGAATGTTGTTAATGACGAAGTAGTAGACATTGTTAAAACCAACTCAAAGCCCATGATATTAAACTTGGCTAGTGGCACACAAGCACTCAAAGCAGCTGAACCCGCAGCAGAAAATCCTCCGAAGAAAGCAAAAGAGTGGTTCAAAGAGAAACCTTGGCTTTCGAACCTAGACGCAAATTCAGTCCTTTGGAAGAATCGTATGAATCCGCTTTCAAAACTCTACTAGCAAACAACCTGATAATGTTACCAGATAATTCTAGGCCATATGATCCAGAAGTTAAACCAAAATGGTGGAGAGAAAATGAATATTGTGACTACCATCAGAATAAAGGTCATAACACAAACAACTGTATGAAGCTCAAGCATGAGATTCAAGATCTCATAGACACAGGTAAAATTCTTATTGGGAATCACCCAACAAATGCTAATCAAAAAGCTTTTAAAGACCCCTTACCTATTTACAAACAAGGTGATTCCTCAAAGACCAAAGGAGGTGCCAAAGTAAATTATTCTTATACCAGCAATGACAATGTCATCAACATGATTTAGCCTTCCCAATATAAATATTTCAATGTGATTATAATCCAAGATAAACAAAATGAATCACAATATGCAAAGGCTATGACCCGTTCTGAAAAGAAAGTAACTCTCCAAGGAGCTAGTTCTTCAACTTCTGCACAAACAACGTCAAACCTACCAGCCTCATCAAACAAACAAAAGGAATCAACATTTGATAAATTTAAAAGGCTAACTTCATCATCATCCTCTGGACATAACATTATTGAATAATTGAAAAAGAGAAACGCTCAAATTTCCATCTTTGAATTACTAAAAATCTCTTATGCTCACAAAGAAATATTGGACAACGCCTTTCTCACAACTAATGTTCCAAAAGATTTAGATATCAATTGGTTTCAATCTATGGTGGGTCATATGACTTCACCTCACTATTTGACCTTCTCTGAAGAAGATGACAACTTGCTAAATCATCAACATAACCAGCCATTTCACATTGAAACCATGATCCATAAATGCAGAGTCAAATGTGTTTTGATAGATGGAGGTGCGAGGTTGAATATCTATACTTACAGTTTGCTTACACAACTAGGATTTTCTGAGAATGTCATTGATCTGGTCAAGAAAATAACAATTAAAGCCTATGATGAAGAGGAAAGGACCTCTAAAGGTCTGGTATCATTACCAATTAGGGTGGGACCTATAGAAAGAGATGTCATTTTCCAGGTACTTGATCTTCCTCTTGCATACAATATCTTACTAGGCAGGCCATGGAATCATGAAATGAAGGCAATTCCATCTACATACCATCAATGCTTAAAATTTCCTTATAACGGAGTTGAGGTCAGTATTCCTGCTAATACAAATGTCCCCTGTAATGCATTGACAAAAGGTGCTGATACCTTTGTGCCTCATAATAGAGTAGCCTCCACAAATGAAAGTTCAGAAGCCCTGATGAAAGACTTGGAAAGGAAATTGAAAGTTACCAATACTAGCATGGATGGATACAAGATAGAACCAGTACTTTCATTAGTCTCTCTTCCTCCATCGCCAAAATAGTTGGGCAAACCATCAGAGGCTATGAAAACATAGAATTCAACTCCAAATATAATATATGATGGTCTTTTTGTACAATCTTCTACTTCCTTGGTAGATGAAATAGAAGAGGATGTTGTTCTAAAATGGCTTTTTAAGGAAGATAGTGAAAACAAAGAAGTACGGTATTGTGAGATTTCCTCAACACAATATGGTCTAGGCTACAAAATGATTCAACGCATGGGATATTCAGGTACTGGTCCCCTAGGCAAACATCAAGAGGGTATTATTGAACCGAGTCATCTGCAAACAAAATCAACAAATGATAAGGTTGGACTGGGGTACAATCCAAAATAGACATCAGACCAAAAACATGCTTCTAAGTCTAAGTGGTAGAAAAGGATATCGCCTTCAACATTACAGAAAACAAACACTCAACAAACTCAAGCAGAGTGTGTAAAAGAAAAAGAGGAACCAGCAATAAAGAAAGAAGAAACAGTAATCACTCAAGTTCTAAGGTGTCAGCTACAACAATACAAGGAGTTGAAGTCCCAGAGAATATAAGAGACGAAGTAGAAAGAATCAGAGAATTATTTGCACCACTGAAAGTTCCAGTCACATACACTAGTAGGCAGCAAGTAGACAATTTAGAGACTGACTCAAACAAGTAAGAATGGGGTCCAGACCACCTCTCAGATACATCTAGTATAAAAACTCTAGAAGAGTCTAGCGGTATCATAGATGATACTCAAGAGTTGATGCGCTTAAAGCTAGAAAAGGAGATGCAGGAAATTAGACTGTGAACAAGGGTTGGAGGAAGGAAGAATACCAAAAAGTTTTTCATCTATTATATAACCCTCTAAAAAGACAAAGCAAATCAAGTATGTGATTACACAAGAAGAATTGGAAGCTACTGAAGCAGAACGGTCATCAGTCTAGAGGAAGTTGAATGGAGTAGACGTTAGGGAGTCACAAAACCATCAAGATCATGTCAACAAGTGTGTCAGATACAAATTCTAAATGAGCCAAATCTTGAAAAAACTTGTAGCATTAAAGATGTTGGTGTTGATACCATACATACATTCAGCCACTTGAAGAAGACTCGGAAACCTCATCCAATGACTTTGAGGACTCTAACAATAGTCCTGTTTATGAAAATATCTACTCAGCATCAAACTCTAAATCCTCTGATATAAATGGCAAGAATCTATCTACTGATCTTGTTACTGACAAACCTCGATATGAAGTACAGCCTGACGTAGAGAACGATGCTACAAGTAGGTCTATTGGATTAGGTCAACTAAATATTAACATGCACTTTAATAATCATGTTTTGACTTTTCCTAGTCTCGAGACATTTATGCAAGGTATCATTCTAGAACTCAACTTTTCGATCCACAGTTGTGATGACAATACCATGAACTCTCTCGAACCTATCCACACTCTATCCTTGGTACATCTTGAATTAATTGACTATAGTCTACAAGACCAACCCATGATTGTAGCTACTTTTTCCAATGACTACACACTAGCCTATTATCTAAACGTAGTTGAACCCATGTACTCTTCCACCAACGAACAGAGTGAAAACATGACTAAAACAGATATCAAGTATCTTAGTCGCAAAAATTAGAAAAATAAAAATAAAAGATCTGATGGCGAAAACCACATTGTGGTGGTGTCAGAATATAAAAAAGAGAAAATAATGGACGTATCTAAGGGTGAAAACCTCTCTAAGGCACTTGAAGGTGAGATACTTGATATACTGCCAAGTCACTTCCAAGAGAGATCTTCTATATTGATTGAGCCAACTCAACCAGTGAACATTGGGAGTCAAGAGACACCACACATCATTCATGTAGCTCAATCATTATCAGTGGAAGAATTGAAAGATTTCACTCATCTCTTTTCAGAAAAGAAGATCAATTTTGCATGGACATACTTTGATATGCCAGGCCTAGATCCTGATCTTATCATGCATCATCTTTCTATCACACCAAGAGTTAAACCAGTCAAGCAAAAACTCCGTAAGATGCACCCTCACGTGGCACTACTAGTCAAAGATGAGCTAGAAAAACTACTAAAAGATGGATTTATCAAAGCTATAGACTATGTGGAATGGATTTCAAACATAGTACCTATGCCAAAGGCAGACAAATCTATTAGGGTTTGCACAGACTTTAGAGATCTAAATAAATCTTGTCCAAAGGATGACTTTCCATTGCCAAACATTGATATGATAGTCGAGATGACTGCTGGGTATGAGATGTACTCACTAATGGATGGATTCTTTGGTTATAATCAGATCAAAATAGCTCCTGGAGATCAAGAAAAGACAACTTTCACCTATGCATGGGGAACCTTTTGTTGGAATGTCATGCCATTTGGGCTGAAGAACGCATGAGCAACTTACCAAAGAGTGGTAACTACTATCTTTCATGACATGATGCATAAGAATATGGGAGATTATGTTGATAACACTTTAGTAAAGACTATGAAGAGATCCACGCATATTCAAGAGCTAGGCCCTATTCTAGATAGAATGAAAAAATTCAAACTCTGGCTAAATTCAAAAAAGTGTGCATTCAGAGCGACATCTGTTAAACTACTTGGCTGCATGATTTTAAAGAAGGGAATTGAGGTTGATCTTGATAAGGTCCAATCTATAATAGAAATGCCACCTCTGAAGAACATCAGTCAAATGAGAAGTTTAAAATGACGTCTCCAATCAATCAGACGCTTCATTTCTCAGTTGGCAGACAAAGCTCAACCTTTCACAAAAGTATTGAGGAAAGCAGTAATATACAACTGGTATCGAGAACATGAACAACACCTTCAGAAGATAAAAGAGTACCTATCTAATCCATCAATACTGATGCCACCAATTCAAGGAAAACCATTGATCATATACCTATCAGCCATTGATTCATCATTGGGGGCACTTCTAGCACAATAGGATGAAAATAAAAAAGAGAGCTATATATTACATCAGTAGAACATTGGTGTCTTATGAAATGAACTACACTATAATAGAAAAAGCTTTCTTGGCATTATTCTTTGCATCACAAAAAATGAGACACTTTGTGTTGGCACATTCCATCAAGCTAGTAGCTAAGATTGATCCGCTCAAGTATCTTCTCAAAAAAGCAACACTCACCGGAAGATTGGAAAAATGGGTCATGGTACTTACAGAGTTTGAAATTGAATATGTGGAATGCAAAGCCATCAAAGGATAGGTGATTGCAGATCAACTTGCTAAAGCTCCACTTGAAGACACTCAACCGCTACATATAAAATTTCTAGACGAATCAATAATGCACCTTACTCAACAATTATGGGAGATGTTCTTTGATGGATCTTTCACCCAAAATGGTTCTGGTGCTAGAATACTATTTATTACTACTTAGAAATATTCAATCCAAAAGGCTTACAAGATTCTTTTCCCTTGCACAAACAATATTGCAGAGTATGAAGCTTTGGTAAACGGGATCAAGCTAGCTATTGAATGGAAGGTTTTGGAGTTACATATCTATGGAGATTCCCAACTAATTATCAATCAAATCAATGATACATATCAGACTCAAGACAAGAAAATAATACCTTATAAGAGAATGGTTGATGATCTCAAGAAGTATTTTACTTTTGTATCATTCCAGAAGATTCCCAGATCAGCAAACAGAGCAGCAGATGCTATGGCCACCTTGGCGTCTATACCTGAGTTGCAAGAATCTAACTTTTGCTTTGAATTCCTAGTGGAAGAGTTACATTACCCAGTCTATGATTCTCCTAAGTCCCAGATAGTCTATTCTATTATTGGACATGACTCATCTTGATATAACCACATTTACTCTTATCTGCATGACCAAATTATCCCAGAAAATCTTACCTGTAATGAGAAAAGGAACCTAACCCAAAATGCTTCATGGCACATCATCATTGCTAATGATTTGTTTAGGCGAGGTTTGGATGGTACATTGCTTAGGTTTCTATAAATTGAAGAGTCTAAATGTACATTATCGGAAGTCCATGAAGGTATTTGTGGATCTCATTTGAATGGTCTTACTTTAGCTCGGAAACTACTAAGGGTTGGCTACTACTGGCCAGACATGGAGAAGGACGCTATAAAGTTTTCTAAAACTTGTGAGAAGTGTCAGCTACATGGAAATCTCATACATACTCCAACAAAGGATCTCATACCCTTCATCACACATTGGCCTTTGATCTCATTGGTTAGATCTATCCTGCATCATCGAATAGACACAAGTTTATCATAACTACCACTGAGTACTTCACTAAGTGGGTAGAAGTGATTCTGCTCATCAAAGCAATCGGTAAACAAGTAGCTATGTTCATTATAAACCATATCATTTACAGGTATGGGATACCTTCATCCATCGTGACTAACAATGGAGGACAATTCAAGAATAAAGATCTAGAAGAGCTCTATGAGAAATTCAAAATTAAACAACACTGGTCATTTGTACATTACCCTCAAGGTAATGGACAAGCTGAGGCATCTAACAAAAACTTGCTGACTATCTTACACAGAACAGTTAACAAATCTGGGAAGGATTGGCATCTACAACTCAATCATGCATTATGGGCATATAGAACAAGTATCAGAACACCTACTGGGGCTACACCTTTCTCTTTGGTGTATGGGTCCGAAGCAGTATTACCTATTGAAGTAGAAATACCATCTCTAAGAGTTTCTTTGCAAGGTCTTGTTACTGATGAAGACTATAGGATATCTAGATTGCAAGAATTTGAATTGTTGGATGAACGTCAACAAGTGGCATTTGATCATCTCAGAGTGTACCAAAAGTAAATGTCCAGAGGATATAACAAGAAGGTTCAACAATGATAATTTCAGGTTGGTAACCTAGTTCTGAGAGAAAATCCTAAAAATCAACAATTTCGAGACAACAAAGGGAAGTTTGAACCCAACTGGCTGGGTCCCTACATTGTTACTACAGTCTTCGGCTCTAGTGCCTATCAACTCTCAACATTGGAAGGAGAATAGCTCTGTGAACCAATTAACACCATCCACTTGAATAAAGTATTCACTTAACATTCTCTGCTCCAGCAACCTCTATAGCTGAAAAAGTCCTGAAAAAAATCATAAAAATCATAAAAAAGTCCTGGAAAAAAAAAAAATGCCTTGGTGAAAACATAGTAAACAGGCACCTTGGTAAAAAAAAATTGAATCTCTGCCAAGTAGATGAAACCTAGAAAACAAGCACCTCTTGTGCTCAATGCTCCATCTATCAATGCAACGTTGGCATTTCCTGCTTTCATGCATCTTTATTATCACTTGTACATATATTTCAGTCACTTTTGTGACATTCTGGTTTGTTAGAACCCCCATGGCTTGAAATTGATTAATGTCATAGTCTTAGGGTAATTGACTGAACAATTTACATGTCCTAATAAATATCAACCAATTCATCTTTTCGTCAGTGAAACCTGGCCGTCCACTCTGAGTCAGTCACCTGTCTCCTAACTATCGAAGAGTTTTATCACTGAGTACACAAGAAAAACAACATAACAAAAAACAATCACTAAACATTTTGAGCTATGCGTGAAAAAATTTCTTTGTATGTTGTCTTTTATATTGGTTTTTGATTATTATCCCTCTGAGTAACTCAAGGAAGTCTATCTTGATTAAGAGGAGCAAGGATTGGGGGCACAATATTTTCTTTGTTTTCTACTTGAAGGAATGATTCTGGTAATTTGAAAAACATCTAATAAGTTGGGTGTCTATGATAAGAGCCTTCACATCAAGGTGAAATAGCCACACATACCTCAACTTTGCTTATTTGTATGCTACAGGGAGGTTCCCATCATTTCTTTGTCTGTTTTGAGGGAATTTCTTTATCATGCAATCCAGGTCCCTGCATAATCTATCCAAGGATATGAACAAAAAAAGGGTCATTGCGGACAAGATAATCAAATATTGCACATGAAAAGAAAGGAACTCTAATCTGCTTGCTATGTTGGTTAATGCTCAGTGATGAAACTTAAGCATTTTAAATCCAATGACTAGGTTTAGGTTGTATCTCATTTTGCATCTCATTTTGAATCTCATCTTGCATATCATTTTGCATCTCATTTTGCATCTCATTCTATATTTTGTGAATTTAGAGTGATTTCAGTATGGTAATGAACTCTTTATCTTCTAAATGAAAGTTGGATGCATCATCATTTCTTAGCTAAGTGGTCTCTTTTTCATCATTTCTCCGATCGAGTACTTGCGTATTGAGATGTTAGCTGCATACATAAGCATCTTATATAGATTCATACATTTTATTATCACTCATTCTCATTCATCTTATTGCATAGAAAAAGAAAATATAAAAATTTGCATTACTCACTACTCATTTTCATCATTTATTTGCATATGAAAAGAAACAAAAACAAACATTCATATTCATTTGCATTAACATACATCCATACTGGAAAAAAAAATATGCATACATATAGAATAAAGCATATAGAAGACATCTCATAATCAATCGGCACAAGTACTATAAAGTCCAATCAGATCTTGTATATATAAGCATTAATGTCTCAGGGTACAAATAATGTCAACTAACATGTACAAACTCCCATTGGAGCAAGAATCGTAAGGGCTACAAAAAATGGGTGTGTTTACAAAAAATCTTAGAGCTACAAAAAGAATATCTAACTCTCAGCCTCTCCCTCATCGCCTGGTGGAAGAGGTAGAGCCTACTAGCCCAGATCCTGATGAGGTGCTCAAGCTCCCTTAGATCGATCCATATGCTGAGAATAAGGTACAACCTATTGTGCTACTGGAACTGCTATGTTGTAAGCCACAACGTAATAGGCTGCCCGACGCATCTGATAAAGTAACTCCCACCGCAAAATGTCTATCTCTTCTCTCCTCTCTGCTCTCATCTCTACAACCTGATGATCTCTCTCTGCTCTACACTCTACTAGCTGTCGGTCTTGCTCTGCCAGTTGTGTCTTTCGCACTATCAGTTGATACTGTAAACTCGCTAGGCGTGCTCTCATCGACCGCGCTATGTCGGCCCCCTCATCTCTCGCAGGCTCTCCACCTCCATCTCCACCTCTGGCTCCACCCTGCTCCTCCTATCTCTGCCTGACCTATCTTAGAGCTACTCACTCCTCCTCACCTCCACCCTCAGGAACCCTAGCTCCACTCAGTCTAATGCCAATAGCCCTAATGATCCACCATCTCCTATCTACTGTTGCTTACCACCAGCTGGCACCCTGCTGCTACTAGCACCAGGATCACCACTTGCTTGCCTCAGAACCTCAGCTCTCTGCCCCTGTCTTTGTCCCTGTCCCTATCCCTGCATGGGGGCATCATCCTCAACCTCCTCTATGCAAGGTACCTACTTTGCTGGATTTCTAAATCTCGGGAATGGATGCTACTGACCAATCCCTGTACTGGGGAAATACCCCCACATCTGCAACATCATCCATATAGTCCCATCTGAGTCATTGTAACCCAGTCAACTCTTGCATGCCTAAGGTGTATGATAGCCTAGGCCCCCATCCCTGCCTCTCCTCATCTACATAATGTGCATATGCAATAAAATCCTGCAAGATCCCCCGAGGTCTACCATACTACCTCATTACTCGAGTAACAACAAACTACTCGACCACTATCTATGATCTACCTATGAGAGGCCGTGTAATGAAGAGGTCTCTGTGTACAACTCTCCAATCATCACAATTCTCTAGACCCCTATACAGTCTCCATATCACAACTATCAAGTCATCCAGCTACCATCTCCAATAATCTATCTTGCCCAGATGGGGTTGAGTAACATAACCTAAATATCTATAAATAATGGGCTGCTATGGATCCCCACCCTCATCGACAATTGGCCTGGAAACTAGGAGATGCTCCCAAGCCCATACCTGTAAAATCAAAAAATAATGTAGCTATACTCTTCCCCTCCTGATATACAATCTCATGCATCTCATGATACATGTGTGTCAATATACAAGAACTCCATCCTAATCTCTGGGGGTGCTCCACAAGTCTCTCCAACATCCTGCCCCATCCACATAAAAACCCCTGTTGTCCGTTGTCTGGCATCAAAAAGCAGCCGATAAAACCTACCAAAATGCAAGCTCATGGAAAGTCCTCACTGTACCTAGTCATCATCACATCCCAATTGATAGAACGCGTCAGAATATCAAGATTCCTAAAAACCTATCTAACGGCTAGTAACCCAGGAAGGTGTGATGCATCATAATCAACCTTACCTCCAACAAAATGGATACAAAGAATCCTATATATGTCTTCAGGAGTGATCGTCATCTCCCTAACTGGAAAATGGAACATGTTATGCTCTTAATGGAACCTCTCAACTAATGTTGTGAGCATACCATGATTCACATGGATATCAGGCAACTATAAAAGCTGAGTCAATTCGCACAAATCAATATGTGCCCTGTTTATATCAGATAACTCATGAACTAATGTCATGGTTGGTGGATATACACAACACAATAACACATGGGCCAATCGAACCTCCAAAAAAATCAAACAACAAACCATCAAAAAACATTTCAAATTAGCCTATGAGAGAAGCAAAACATCACACAAATCCAACTACATCAACTGCAAAATCAAAATTTCAAGTTTGCACCTTTAAAAATGCTCACTATTTCTTAAATGACATAACACAGAGTAAGAAGAAACTCATATGAGTCGGGAATAGGCTTAATGCGACAAAAGACTCTGATACGACACAAGATTAGCTCTAGGACGACAAAATGGGCTATTTTGAAGGTTCTCGTATGACATAAGGGTAGGCATAGTACGAAAAAACTAGTGGACTGAAACAATAAAACAAACTTAATTAGTTTTTCATACGAGATAGGATCCTGTCTCGCACGACAAAATGAAAATGTCCAACTTCAACGTGCCAAAAATTAAAAAATTCAACAAAAAAATTCAAAATTGAAATGATTAACAGGCTTAAGATCGATCACTTACCGCTGGCTCATAGTTCTGAGGTCGATTATGTCATCTCTGGCACTCAAATCGATGCTCCTGGATGGGAACCACCATTTTCTTCACAGAAGGCTTTTTGAATTTTCAAACTTGGGAGGATTAAAATGATTTGAAAATGACACTTTTACTCCTTATATAGCCAAAACCCTTTTTTTTTTACTTGCTCCTATGGACATGAAAATTGTACCCTTAGCTAATTTCCCTATTCTGATTCCATTTTCAAGATTGAAATTGAAATAGGAGATCATTCTCCTAGTCAATTTCATAATTTAGACCACTTAGCACTTTTTCATAAGATGCTCATTCTTGCTTCAATTTGTGCTCATCAATCAACGTTGAATCTCAATTCAATTCTACATATCAGCTTTACGCTCAATTTCTCATCAATCAACACTGAATTTTCAAAAATTCCTCTGAATAAATTTTTGTTCAAATAATTATCATCAATAAACAATTTCCTAATCATCATGTACCCTCGTTATCTTTCGATTTTGCTCCCGAGGGGGCATACTCATGACCTTATGACCTCACATCTTCAAAGTCGAGAAAACTTTCAAATCTTCATCAAAAGTCGAGCAAAAATATTTTCAACTAAAGGAAATCAAATTCTTATTTCTAAGGGGTATCTCAGCTTCATTGCTTCACTTCAAGTTGAGATCTCTGGATGATCTGACTCAAACCAATCGCTAGGGGCATATCAGTTTCATCGCTTCGAATCAAGCTAATATTGTCTTCATCTGAATCAGTCTCTTAACATTAATCAGTTTCATCACTTTTCATTAGGCTGATTATTCATTTAAACTCAATAAAGGGTTTAAAGAGTATCTTCAATCACACACTCAATCTAAGAAGGTGTTCAGTTTCATCGCATCAAATCAAGTTGGACAGTTTATCTTCACTCATCGTATCTTGATCCATCAAGTTCAAGATCGATTTTATCTTTGCTCGTTGTGTCTAGTTCAATCAAGTTCTAGATCAGTAAGATCCATTTTTTGATCAATCAAGTTCAAGTTTGATATCTTTGCTCTCTATCATTCCTAGTTCAATCAAGTTGGGATCGGTAATGCTTTAATCAACTTTGTTCGGCTTCATCGCTTCAAATCAAGCTAAACACCTCACTCTTCATCTGGTTCATGATCAATCAAGTTCAAAACTGGCATCTCCTAGACATCAACTATTCTTTGAACCAATGCGTTGCTCACACATTAATTCAAAGAGGGGTAAATGTAATACCCCAAAAATGGTCATCTAAATCATGGGCCCCTAATCTCGACAACATCACCAAGGTCCTAACCAAAGGCAATTATATCAATCTTGAGCACATTAATTAATTCTTCAATCATCAAATGTCACATGGAAAATCAATTACTCAATATTAATTAAATATTTATTTAATTAATTGAATCATTCCAAGAATATCATTTTGATCAATTATCTTGTTTAATTTATTAAATATCCTAGCATATTTAATTAATTAATAAATTTGTCATTTAATCGCAAAAAAGGAATTAAATTATTACAAAAGAGAAGTTAATCACATAGCAAGAATTAAATTGAGAGAGAAATCAAACTTGAGATATTATTTCTTCTTCTAAATTGAGATTAACTTGAAATCTAAAAAGCAATTAAATGAATTTAATCATTCTCTAAAATTGGAACTCAAAGCTTTTGAGAAAAAGAAGTTTAGTTGCATTGAAAAGACTCTTTCTTGAATAAATCAAAGAATATGCATGGAATTACATATTTTTATCACAAGTGCATAGAATTAATTAATCCTTATTTCTAATGCAACTTGAACTTCTTATCTGAATGCATTTCAATTTAACTATAATTGGAATCTATCTCAAGGTTAATTGGACTTGATTTCTCAATTATTTCAATTAATTCTAAATTGTGCTTTTTCTTGATCTCTCTTGTGAATTTCTATAAATTCAGCCTTCAGCTCTCATTCAAATCACCCTAGAGATACTTGAGAAACACCTTGGAGATTATTATTATGTTGATTTTGCTCTGGAGTCATTGAAGATATTGTGTTTGCTTTTTGAGATTATTGCATCTTAGTTTAGCTTTTTGCATATTTAGTTTATTCATGATTTCTTGAATCCATATTGTTTGAATCTTTCAACCATTTTGCATCCATTTAGCTTAATATCATGCTCATATAGATTAAATCCTTCATCTTGGTGTAGTATAGTCATTGGTATTTCTTATAAAAATATGAGAGCAATCTTATACTCACATCTTTTAGAAGGGAATTAGTCGCTTTGTTATGGTTTATTATTTATTGATTATTGATTTACTAACCATACATGTCATGACTTAATTGAACTGTTGTGCCTGCAACTATCAGACTTATTTTCAATTTTTCACACACACATCATCCACTCTTTGCAGATAATCAACTATCTTCTCTTCTTCTTCTTTCATTTTTAGATTTTCAAATAGAGTTCTTAGATTTTGCAGTTTGGCTTCTTTCACTTTGGTATTTCCTTCATATACACTCTATAGCTTATCCCAAGTTTGTTTTGTTGATGTGCAATGCATGACTTCAACAAACTCTATTTCTGATAGGTCACTTAATATTGCATTCTTAGCTTTGGCATTATTTTCATATCCCATTTTAGCATCAGGATCAATAGGAGGAACTTGAGGGACAGTATAACCATTTTTTACTAACATCCAGACATCAAACCCAAGGGAAGACAAATATGTCTGTGTTCTTCTACTCTAGAAGGCATAGTTGATGCCATCAAACATAGGTTCTTTATAAGATGAGGATTCATACCTAGCCATTGTGTTCACTAACCAGAATCTACCCAAGCTAGAGAACGCTTTTACTATAGGGTAACCTAGGGTTGTGATAATAATTGAAGAACACAAATGGACACAGAGAGGGGAATCAATGTATTTAAAAACTTTAAGTTTATTGTGAAAACTTTAAGGATGTAATGTAAACATAAACATACACACATAAGATCACATCACATAACACTAGATGTATGAGAAAAATCCAATGTGGGAAAAACCTCGATGAGAATAGTTGTTGGAGTCTACTACTCCAAACTAGCCTCAAAAGTAAATAACAGTTTACAAGATGTTTTAGGGCACCAACTCAAGGAGAACCAACCCCTAGTTTTATGAGTACCTACTCAAAGGAGAACCTATCCCTGCTCTGAGCACCCACTTAGAGAAAATATAATAAGATTCAGGTTTACAATGATAAATCTAGGTTACAAATGAATTTTGTAACACTACAAAATTCTCATATCTTGAGAATGACTCTCTCTATTTGTGAGGATTACACTCCATCAGTTATTTACAAATAGTTTTTTGTTCTTCTTCTTTATTTTATACTCTTTTGTCTTCATTTTCAACTCTAGCCTTGTACCACTTAAACATTTGAAAAGCTTCTAATTTTTCTTTTAAAAACATTACTGACATCATCCTTGAATAATCATCCACAAATAATATGAAATACTTATCACCATAATAATTTTGAACTTTCATAGGACCACAAAGATCAATGTGTACAAGATCTAAAATCCCCTTAGAAGTGTAGGACTTACTTGTAAAGCTCAATCTTGTCATCTTGCCCATTTGGCATCCTCGGCACATAGCATTCTCAGGTTTTTCAAGACTCAATAGACCTCTTACTCTGTGCTTCTTACTTATCTTGATCAGATTATCAAAATTAACATGACAAAACCTTTTATGCCATAACCAGGTGTTATCAATCTTTGCATGCAAACACTTGTTGTAAGTTGAGTCAAGGTGAAATGTATTACCTTTTGTTTGTGTCTCGGTAGCAGCTAACTTTCCATTCTTGTCATGAACTTTGACAATTCCTTTCTAAAATTCTATTCAGTAACCTATGTTGTTTAGCTATGCTACACTCAACAAATTATATTTCAAACCTTCAACCCAATAAACATAATTGCATCTTGCTTTATCAAGAAGTGTTATGGATCCTTTACCTCTTATCGGACATGGTGCATCATTACCAAATCTAACATAACAAACTTGTGTTTATCTCCTGTCATATAATGTGAGCATCCACTATCTATAATCCAAGAATCATTAGTGTTTATGTGAGATATTAGGGCTTTTTCTTAATACCTTTCTTCATCTGATCCATCCTTGATAGCCACATAAACAACTTCCTCTGTATCAGTCTCATTTAATTTATCATCTTCAGATTCCTCATCAGCAATTAAGCAGGTCTTTCTATCTCTTCTTCTGAAGTCTTGGTGACCTCTGTAATGATTATCTTTCTATCTATCATCTTGGTAATCTCTCTTTTCAGTGAAATCTTTGTCAGGATAGTTAGAAGCCATATGTCCAATCTTATCACAATTGAAACATTTCAAGGGTAGTTTTCCCTTATACTTACCTTTGCCTCTTGGTAACCTTTTGGCCAATAGTGCTTCAAACTCTTCTTGCTTTCTGATTTCTTCATACAGTTTGTGTACCTCCTCCATGTTCTTCCGAAATCTTTCACTTGCTCCACTATGATCTCCTTCAGAGTACTTATACTTTCTTTCATTGTAATCATTAGATTCATTCAGATGAAAATAACTAAATGCAGATTCAACTTTATTTACCGATGACCCACTATTATCAAAATTACTTAACTCAAATGCATGTAGCTTACCAATAGTAGCATCCAAGGAAACTGGCATATTAGGTACAAACCTCAATTCATTGATTGCAGAGACTCGGATTGCATAGGCAGGTAGAAGGGTTCTTAACAACTTACTTGTCACATCCTTTTCTTCAATAGTTCCTCCTACTCCTTTGATTTGATTTACAATCTCCTTTAGTCTTGTACTGTACTTGGTTATGTTCTCACCTTCATTCATCCTCATAGATTCAAGTTGTCCTCTTAGACTATCAACTTTTGCTCTTTGAACATGTTCACCTCCTCCATATACAGATATGAGCTTAGTCCACATAGCCTTCGCATCATTGCAGCCTTCTAGATCATTAAACTCAGAATCAGTCAATGCAGATGTTATTTCAATCATTGCTTGAATGTGTTCTTGCTTTGCCTTTATCTCTTCTATAGTCAATGGATAGGTGCTTGGTGCAACAAAATCATTCTCCAGATAGTATATAGCATATTCTCCAACTCCTGATAGATGTAGCTTCATCCTTTTCTGCCATGTAGAGAAACTTGACTTATTCAGCTTAGGTGCATCCCTCTTATACATCTTTGGATCTTTAACTCAAGTTCCTTTAAACTTTCCTTTTAGAGTCCAAAGCTTGGATACCAATTGATAGTTATGATACTTAATATAAGTACAGATCTGAAAGCCAACAAGATGTGAGGGGGGGGGGGGGGGGGGTGAATCATACAAACTTAATCATTAATGAAAACATCAGATTCAACCTCGGTAACATATATCAGTCATAGATTAAAAACTGTCAAACATGCAAACTCAAAAGCATATGAGCAATATAAACCTCATAACACCAGATTTAACATGGAAACCCAAATAGGGAAAAACCACTATGGGATTTCAAACCCACTAAGAAATATACTCTTCTAGAGTATGCTCGGTTAAAAGCCAATCCTATTAAATATTACAAAACACATTGCTAGATGTGACTTGGTTAAGGGATTAACCTCGGATCTATTAGGATCTTCACTTTGTTAGAAGTGACCTTGTCAAAGTATTTCAAACACTCATTTAGAATGTCACCTTGTTAGAGGATTTACTTATAAGACTGTTAAGTCCACTCGGTTAAGAGATCTCCTGTTACTTTCACAAGCTAACAATAATACAATCTATCTGCAACTTTACATCTAAAATGCTAAATCAGATTCTTATTTGTTCAACACAATCTAGACATAGAACTATTCTGGTCTATCTGTTGGGCATCAATACTCTATTATTCCAATAGGTTTTCAAGCTTCTGTGCTTGGTGATCACTATGTAGCATCCCTATGCATACACTTGCCCGCATACATTATTTATCAACAGTTTCCTATTTATAAACAATCATCTAACCGCTTAATCTCCTTGATCACATTTCCCATCATCAATCATACCCATCAAATCTTCAATCTTGTCCAGGTTCATTGTATCTTATGATCTGAAAAATGTTTTACCCTGCCTTGGAATTTGCACAATCATCTTGGAACTTGCACAATCATCTTGGAACTTGTGTTAGGGTAATGCGGTTTAATCTAAGTTGTAGATCTTCTTGCCGACTTTCCATTGCCTTAGATTTGTTAACAAACTTCTTCCACGGCTTGCCAATCATTGATCCGCTCCAGCTCATCAGCTTCTTTCATTAAATATCACATGTAACCATTTAATGCATTCTGTTATAGCTCGGTTACAACTTGGTGAATACTAAACTTTACTCGGTAGACATTCTATCTTCATTAACCGACTGCGATAACCTTAGGGTTTACCGACTAGGTTCCTTAGGGTTTACCGACTGGGTTCTTTGGCTGATAACATAGTGTAGTATTAACCTTTACATTTTACAACATATGTATGATGTTAAAACAATCTAAAACATCAAGATCTCATCATTGTCTGACTCGATAGAGTTGCCCATTGAATAACTTATCCCTTTATTCATCATATTCTTTCCTGTGTCTTTACCGACTTCTTTATAATCTTCATATCATATTTCTTAAGATATGGCAACATCATACTGAATTAGAAAATCAATTTCTTGACATCAATGACAAAATAATAATATCAAGATGGTAAACATCTTTAATCAGTTATGTCCATAATCATCAACAACCTTCTCAATATCCTTGCTATATTGCCAACATTACTATCATCTTATCGATCTACCCAGACAGGTTTGATGACTATATGAGATCCACTGTCACTGACTACAACATATCCTATTTGTTTTGTCCACCAAGGAGCCACATGTCTTAATATTCTTTTTCTAGATCAGATGGTCAAGGTCAGTCAGAAACCATGTGGACAATCGTGCTGCTCAAATTGATTAATCTTCATGCTATCACTAACCTTTGTGTTATGTTGCACATATCGGGTTAACAGTAAATCCTTATCCTGGTTGACTCTGTGAACTATAATTCTCATTCCTCATGTTCATCGCCAAACCTATCTTAAAAAATAACTTCCAGATTAGATGACCTCATATCGGAATAACCCTTAACTATCGTCATAGGAAAATCATGTTGAATCGACAGTGTAAGCTATTGCGAATTATATTGTCAACCTCTCTTTGTTGGTATAGGTTACTCTAATGAGAACCTCCCCTTTTATTTCCTTTATCATCATAAGCTATACTAGACCACATTCTCCATGTTGACATATCTTATTGGCATAAGCTATCCTAAACTGAAGACTTCAAGCCAAACAACCATTCATGGGAATAGTCATAACTATCAACATAGAGAAAACATGCCAAAATGACATAACAAGTTATACCGATGTCATACTATTGATCTCTCATTATCGGCATATGTTATTCCGATCATCAAACTCCATGGTGACAACCTTCATTGACATAGCTATTCTGACACAACAATGTCAAAGTAGCTTACACTATCGGCATAACACAAACTCGTTAGTCCACCTTTGTCAGCTAACCTGATAAGTGACTCTAGCTTTATTATCGGTATTGATATCCTGATATGACAAAACACAAAGGAGACTCCAACATTGGTATAGTTATTCCGATCTTTTATGCTGCACTATAACATGTGTTTTATGTTGATGTAATTGAATCCAATGAACAATGTGAAACCTGCAACTTGCAATATTTGTTTCTCTGCATCATTTTGGCATCCTTGTAGCACTTGGTTAATATCAGTGACAATAATACCAACAATCATACTGGAGCACAATGGCTCAAGCACCAAAACACTGAAAACCAATCTCCATATTGGAATCCTCAGCTTGATCAAATCATCACATAGCACCATGGAATCAATAAAGAATGAAGTAGAGACTCTAGAGATACTTCATACCAAACCACCAAACCACATCAGCAAACTAAACCAAATCAATTATTTGCAATATCAAAACACATAAATATGTTGACATCAATTACAACAACATATACTAGCAGCAACAATATCCAACAATCTCCCCCTTTGACATTGATGGTGACATATGAATGTGAAAAAAAATCAATGCAAAGGAGTAAATCACCACCAACAAACTCCCCCTAAGATCATGCACACAAAGCACCAAAGATAAGGCAATTTTTCACATTTTTTCACATACTTCTCTCCCCCTTTGACAACAATGTGAAATGTTGGCTTGCTTATGGTCTCCCACATCTCATGACCAAAGGTGAAATTTGTACTCATTTCCCTTAATTATTTTTCTCATCACTTCTCTATAATGATGGCATTCCATAAAAGACAGCATTTGAAGGAAATGTTGAACTACTGAACCAACCAAAGAGGTTTGAAGGTACAAGTTCAATTTCAGAAGTTCAAGATTTAAAATTCCATTGGTTCAAAGTGCTTGAGTTCAAAGGATTCATATAGTTTAGAGAGTTCACTCAGTTCAATACTTCAATAGTTTTGGTAATTGAAAAACATAAAGTCAATTTTGAAGGTTCAAAATGGTTCTTCACAAATACTGTGAATATGTAGCTCCATGAAGATGTATCAACAATCCAATAAGGCATCCCCTATTGTTTTATATGAATAAGAATTGGTAAATGGAAGAAGTGGCCAACTCATTCCCTTCTTTGACAAAAGGATTCTTGTGGTTGTACGCCGACTTATTAATAAATACACAAAAAAGATCTTTTTATACCTTGTACTTGTCATGCAAGTCTTCTTTAGTGATGCATTAAAATGTGTTGATTATGCGATACTAAGCACCAAAAGTGGGCTTGTATATGTTGTGAGAAAATTCATTATAAACAACACACACTCCTCCATTATTATTTCCATATTGCATCAACTAAGGTTGACAGGACACAAAGAGGATGAATTGAGGAAATTATTATGGTGGGGCAACAAAGATGAAACAACGTCTTCATGTGTATTAATGAAGTTCAATTTTCTATAGCTAGTTTTAAGAACACCAAAATGAACGATTTTGTGAGGATGCACAAAAAATTATAAATATAATGAATGAGCTCAAAATGGTGATCTATGTACAGAAAAATTAGTCTCTGTGTGGGGGGCATAACTCTCAATTCAACTGTTAGATCTCAAGGAATTTTTGATATGTTTTAGGAAACTTAGTTTTCTAAATCCTCACCTAAGAGATTTCTAAACGTATTTCTGGTTCATAAGATAAGGATAACAGAGTATAGCACTATCAAAACTGTCAATGATAGCCACATTAATTGGGAGATACTTGGGTTTTCACTCTCATAAACTCAAACACTTATAAAAATGGACAAGTATTTTCACCTATAAGTGAAAATGTACTCACCGAGACTAGCAAGGGAAATTATGTATTAAAATATTTGAGCTTTATTTCCCTAAAGGTGAGAATTGTCTTCACGGGAATGTTAAGTGAGAAGGAAATTAATAATCTTTTCAAGAATCAGTTATGGGAACCAAGAATTGACTTCGGGGGATTATTTATTGAAAGGATTTTATAGAAAAATGGAGGGTCTTCTTCTTTTTGCAGAAGCCTATGTGCTGAAGGAAAGGAGGAAATATTTTATATGAATGTAACAGGGTAATAAGGGGTGGATATTTTATTTTCAGGAATTAATTTTGTGCGGGGTATTATGGCCTTTGAGCCATTTTTCTGTGTATTTAATAAAGAGAGAAATCTATGGAGATCTTTGTGTTCAAGTATATTCTCTCTGACTGAGATTAATCTGTGAATTATCTCAATCAATTTTTAATGTTGTTCTTCTTAATTTAATTATCTGTATGTCTATAAAACATGTGTGTATTATTCATCCACATATTTGTAGTAAAATATCACTATCTTTTATTCCCTTGAAATGGGAAGTTGAATAAATGGTCTTTGTGTGATTTGTTTTTTTTTTCTCTCTTAGTAATTAAACCCAAAATCGCATTCATGTCATGTTGATGGGTAAATGTTAGTGTGCCTTTGTGTCTTCTGGTTAAAAACATATCCAGTATTTTATTCATTTTAAATCAAACAAAGGGAGTTGTACCATCACATCAAAATTTAGAGAGCACTTGCACAAATCCATTGCAAGTGACTCAACTGTTAGTCTCAAATTTTGTTCTCCAATTTGGGCCTTCAAGAGTCATTTTAAAACATTTGTAAAAGGGACAAATCTATATGCTAGCACAAAAGATATAAACAAATCAACCTTCTCTCCCCAAATCAAATAAAATCTTCCTTTAAGAAGGACAAACTCTCCCCCTTAGGATAAACTCACAGCTCTGAACAACACATTGAATACTTCAGCTGAGTAGCAACACCAACTCATCAACTTGGATAAGAAAATAAGACTCTAAATTCCACTGGATTGATACATCTCAAAGCACCTAGTTCTCATCAGGAGGGGCATAGACCCCTAACTTGTCTCTCAAATACACAAATGTATCTGCAGGAAAAGGCTCAGTGAAAATATTTGCAATCTGATCCTTTGTAGATACATAGTCCATTTTTACTTCTTCATCACTAACTTTCTCCCTCAAAAAGTGATAATTGATATATGCTTTTTTTTAGTGTGTAGTACTAGACTCTTAGAAATATTAATAGCACTTGAATTGTAACAATAAATAATAGTAGGCTTATCATACACAACTTTGATATCTTTCAATATCTTCTTCATCCAAACTACCTGAGTACAATTGCTAGCAACACCAATGTATTCAACTTCAATAGTAGATAGAGATATATCATCCTATTTCTTACTTGCCCTTGAAACCAACTTCTTTTCCAAAAAGAAAGCTCCATCGGTAGTACTCTTCTGGTCATCAACATCACCTACCCAATCAACATCAGTATAGTCACATAGCATGAAATCATCATTCTTTAGATACCACAAGCCATAGTCAACAATCCTCTTCAAATATCTGAAAAATCTTCTTCATAGCAGTAACATTAGTCTCTTTAGGATCATATTGAAATCTGGCACAAAGACAAACATCATGCATGATATTTGGTCTAGTCTGAGTCAGGTAGAAAAGTCCACCAACCATAGATTTGTACAAGGTTCTGATTAACTTTTTGAGATTCATCGTTATTAGACAACTTGCATCCAGTCACCATAGGAGTTCCAATAGGTTTAGAATCGAATAACCTAAATTTATTCAACAGTTCCTTCACATACTTAGATTGAGAAATAAAAATACCTTTATTAATCTGAGTAATATGCAATTCTAAGAAGAATTTCATCTCACCTATCATAGACATCTCAAATTACTTTTGCATATCATCAATAAACTTCATACTCAAATCATCATCTCCTCCAAAAATAATATCATCAAAAAATTCTTCAAATAATCAAAATGTTATCATTCTCAACCTTAAAATATAAGTTACTATCAGCAGTACCTTTACAAAATCCCAACTTCATCAAATACTTATCTAATCTAGCATACCAAGCTCTAGGGGATTGCTTTAGTCAATAAAGTGCTTTCTTCAATCTACATACCATGTCTCCTTCATCTAATAATGAAAATCCTTCTAGTTTATTGATGGAGGAGCATCCTTGGTCGATGAAAAATCTTGCATCAACCAAAAACATTTCCTTTCTTGTTTAGTTCTTTGTGCAGTTTTAGTATTCTTATCGGTATGTACCGGTAGTTTCTTGTTCTTTGTGGTAGATCTTGTTTGCAGTTTTATGGAGGTTTCATGTGGTTGATTATAGATTTCTAGTTCATTTGAATTCTTCTTTGGTCAGTTATCACTTCCAGTTGGCTATTTTTGGGTTCGCGAGATAGTTCTTGTGCTTACCAGTTGGTTTTCCTTCATTACCGACATGATTCTTGGTGTGTGGATCCATCTTACATCTTGTTTGATGTTCTTTGGAATGTGGCCAACCTTCCTACTGAACCGCATCACTTGGTTGTTATTTTCCGGAAAGATTTCTTAAATCTTAGGGCTGACCTAATTACACATTTCATTTTCCTACATTGGTGAATGTAATCTTTTGAGGCTGACCCGGATATGTTCCAGTGGGTATAAATATGATGCTATGTAATCATTTGTAGGGGCAAAGGAAGTAGAACTGAGAGTAAGGATTGAGATTCATATGTTGTGATCTGATTGATTCTTAGAGTCCCAGTTGGATTGTATCTGGCTTGAAGCCTGCATGTAACCGGTTAACTACCAGATAATCTTTGATGATAATATGAATATTGCATGATGATTGTCGGAAGTTCTAAGGCTGTAATCTAATTTGTTTATGTGAATTTGTTATGTTTTCTTACTGCTTTCATTATGTTATAAGACACCAAGGAAGGGTAGCAACAGTACCGGTAGAGAATTCCCTGGAAAATGTTCAAGTGTGGAGAACTCAAACAGATTCTATGAATGTAAGCAAGGAATGTCAAGAAGTTATGTGGAAAGTGAAGAACCAGATGGTACCAGATCTAACTATGCACTGGAGCAAGTAGAATCCCTTATGTTTAGAAGAAAGGATACCGGATCTACTCAAAGGAAGAGTCTTTTCCAGACGATATGCAAATTAGGCGGTAAGTGTTGCAAGCTCATTGTAGATAGTGGAAGTTGATGCAAAGGTCGGTAGCAGTAGGATGATAAACCCACCTACACACCTTGGTCTTCTTTACCTTGAGTCTTCCTCATAACTACGATTCACACCTCAACTATGAAATCAAACTCTTATCCCTAACCAGGGATGGCACAACACTTCTACCCACTTCCTAAGACCTATCAAGATCTTTTGCAATTCTATTTTGAAGCACAAGACAAATATTGGCTTTTTAAGCCTAGACAAGCCTACCAGTATAGGTCTTCCGGCACAAGTTTACTAGCACCGGTCTACTAGTTAGTAGCCCTATTTCATTGTGTTTTTGGACTTTTCTCCAGATAACACCAAACAACACCCAAAACAAATTTAGGTTTCAGAAACCCTTTTGGAATTAATATCAGATTCCAAAAGATTGGAATTCCACCCTATTCCTGCACTCTTCAACACCTACTTGGGTCCAGGGCCTAATTGATCAAGTTAGACCGATTTCCCAAAGGTGGTATATGAGAATGGGATCATAGGAAAGTTCCAACCCTTCAAGAAGTTTATTCTATGTTGAAATACTCCAATTCCATCAATTCAACTCATCATCTCATCATTGTTCTTTGCATGCTCAATGAAACTCATCTAATCTAATCTAAACCCTTAACTGGTTTAGACTAGGGCTTGGTGGTAATGTACCAACCAACTCCTCTGACCTCGCCCCTCTAGAATCTCAAAATAAATGTCCCTAACTTGCATTCTACCCATGGCCATCAGATTCCAAAGAGTAGATTGTGAGTTAGGGTTTTATTTGCATGGTAACCCTTGAAAATGCAGGGTTTCAAACCTACAGAGGATAAAACGCTTATAGCTTCCACTAAAATTTACTTCCCAAGGTCAGACCAAATGCATTGGAAGGGTGTTTCAGGGTTATTTCTAACCAGATTAAAAATTCATCAATAGATCTCATGCTCTGTACGGATGGTACATAAAATATCACTGTTATGGCGAAATCAAACTTGTTATATTCACTTTCTCCACCAAACTTTAGAAAACTTCGACCTGTTTCTTCCTATGGTTTTCCAAGCATATACAAACCTTTTCCAACGTCCATTACCAACTTTTGAATAGTTAGGACCATTTGAGAAGTAGTTGGCATCCTACCGACAACTTTGAAAAGTTGCTTGACAACAAATGCAACATTTTGCAGCTTAGGACAACTTCGATTATTAACCACCTAGACATTATGGAAACACATCCAAGGTCATTATTTTAGACTCCAAACACCTAAGACAACATCCTAGACATACTAACATTGAAAATCCAAATTCCAAGCCTTCATGGCCTAATAGACCTCTAGGTTTATATGCTCACCTAAGAGATTATTGACCATACAAATAGGCATTCAATTACATCAAGGGTGATCATTGATCCAACCCATTATTACATCACAAATGAACCTATAGACACCACCATGTGCTTGAAAATAGATGTGTAATGGAATGTGCTCTGCACCATACTCTCAGGCCCAAAAGAAACTCAAAAGTCATCCATGCCGCATCCTCTAAAGGTTGATTCTTCCATTTGACTAGGTACTCCAAGTAAGTCTTCTTCCTTGTTTTCTTGCTAACCATTTGATCCAAAATGCAGTCAATATCAAGTTTGAGAGGGGAAGGAAGTCCTTCCAACATAGCTAGATTGGAAGAATCAGATGGACCTACAACATAGACATCATCCACAGAACATTTATATGCATATTTATCAGATACATTGAATATAGGAGATAAACCAACATCAAGGGGTAGATCTATCTTGTATGCATTTGTTCCACATCATTTTAGGACCTATGTTTTTCATGAGTAGCTTGGTGTAATTCTCCTTAGGGAGTCTTTCTTTTTTTGAGATGAATCATCACCATGTCTCCCACTTTAAACTGAACATCTCTCCTTGTGACATCTGTTGCTTTCTTATACTTTATTGTGGTTTGTATCAATCTATCCCGAACTTGTTAATGTATGTCTCTCATCACTTCAGAAAAATCATCTTCTTGAGCACTCCTTTCAATATTTTGCACTTCTCTGAGCTCAACAACACCTCTAGGATGGGTTCCATATATAATTTGGAAAGGACTCAGTCCGGTACTTCTGTTCACAGAGTCATTATATGAGAATTCTTCTTGTGGAAGAATAGTATCCCAAGTGACCCCATGGTCCTTAGTCAAACACCTCAACAAATTACCAAGGGATCTATTAATAACCTTTGTTTGTCCATCAGATTGAGGATGATAAGAAGAAGAGAAGGACAAATTTTCCCTAACCTATGCCACAAAGTCCTCCAAAAATTTCCTACATACTTAGGATCCCGGTCTGAGATAATGCTTAAAGGTAACCCTTGAAGTCTAACAACCTCCTTGAAAAACAAACCTGCAATATTGGAAGCATCATGTGTAACTTTGCATGGAAAAAAGTGTGCCATTTTGGAAAACCTATCCACAACAAAATATATACTGTCACATCTTGATTTAGTCCTGGGAAGGCCTGAGAAAAAATTCATGCTAACTGAATCCCAAGGTTTAGTAGGGATTGGTAATGTATTATATAGACTTGCATTTGAACTTGTCCATTTTGCCCTTTAGCATACAACACACTCTGTCACATACTTTCTCACATCTGACTACATCCTAGGCCAAAAGTAGAATCTCCTAACCAATTCAAGTGTCTTATCAAGTCCAAAGTGTCCTGACAAACCTCCACAATGCTTTTCTTTTACAATATTTTCCCTCATGGAGCAATTAGGAATACAAAGTTGACTGCCTTCTTAAAGTAAGCCTTCTTGGAGGATATAATAAGAAAAATCAGTATGATACCTATCATTCATGTCCTTACAAACTTCATAGGCCTCCTTCCTTGAAATCTTCATCTCCTTGATACATGTCTTTCAAGGCATTGATTCGCATGCTTTCCAATTGAATCTCCTAGATTGCTAAGTTCCTTCTACTAAGTGCATCGACAACTTTATTAGTTACTCCTTTCTTATGTAGGATAGTGAAAGTGTAAGCTTGAAGATATTCCATCCACTTCATATGCTAGTGATTTAGTTTTTCCTACCTATTCAAAAAAATTAGAGCATGGTTGTCAATATATACAATAAACTCCTTGGGTAAGAGATAATGTCTCCACTTCCTAAGGGATTGCATGATACCATACATCTCTAGGTCATATACAGAATACTTTTGCTTTGCCTCATTTAGTTTCTCATTGAGAAATGTCACTGGCCTACCTTCCTAACTCAAGACTCCTCCTATGGCCTTATTTGATGCATCACATTCAATAGTGAAAACCTTATGAAAGTCAGGGAGTACCAAAATAGGTTGCTCTGAAATCTTAGTTTTCAAAAAATCAAAAGATCTATCAGCCTCCTTATTCCAGACAAATTAACATTTCCTACCACCTTTTATGGTTTCTATCATTAATGCACTAATCCCATTGAAATTCTCAATAAATTTTCTATAAAAACTTGCTAATCCACGGAAACCTTTTACCTCACTTACTGACTGAGGGGTTGGCCAGCTTACGATTGCCTCCACCTTAGATGGATCCATTTTCAAATTTCCTTGAGAAATCACAAATCCAAGGAACACTAGTTCTTCCTGCAAGAAGACACATTTATCCAAATTGAGCTTCAATTTCTCCTCATGTAACCTTTGCAACACCAAATCCAAGTGTGTTAGATGTTCATTCATGTCTTTACTAAAAATCAATATATCATCTAGATATACTACTACAAACTGATTAATGAAGGGCTTAAGAACCTCATTCATGAGTCTCATGAATGTACTAGGGGCATTGGAAAGTCCAAATGGCATAACCATCCACTCAAATAGGCCTTCATTGGTCTTAAAAGTTGTATTTCATTGATCTCCATCTCTGATCCTTATTTGATGATAACCACTTTTCAAATCCATTTTGGAATAATACTTGGCACCTCCTAGACAATCAATCAAGTCCTCCATTCTTGGCATTGGGAATCTATATCTGATTGTTATCTTATTGATGGCCCTAGAGTCATTACACAACCTCCATGTTCCTTCCTTCTTAGGATCTAGTACTGCAGGGACTACATAGGGACTTATGCTCTTCCTAATGAATCCTTTCTCAAGTAATTCTTAGATCTGTCTTGCAACTTATGTATTTTGTTCAGGGGTAAGCTTGTATTCTCCCTTATTGGGTAGTGTATAACCTGGTATGAGATCAATACAATGACTGATTTCCCTTTGATGGGGTTAGGAATTGGTACTGTCTGCAACTATTCCCTTATACCAGTCTAGCAGATTTTGAACTTCTTTAGGACCTACTTTCCTTTCTGTCTCTTGGTTCTTAGGCTGCTTCTTAGGTTCATCCCTAGGCTTGACAACTATGGAAAAACAAGGAGTATTCTTCTCCTTCAAACCTATCATGAACTCTTTCTCATCCACTAGCATGACACTAGTCACAATGTGCTTATCCTTACTATCATCCGAAAGAGGTGTCATAGTGAAGTTCACCCCATTCTTGGTGATGGTGTGAACATTCTTCCTTCCCTCATGTCTAGCATCTACATCATATTGTCAAGGCCTGCCTAGTAGTAGATGACAAGCATCCATTTCTACTACATCACACAACATGCTATCTTTGTATTCACCTATTGAAAATTCTACCCAAACTTGCTCACTAATCAGGGCTTGTTGACTTGTGTTCAACCAAGACACTTTATAAGGATGGGAATGACGTATTCTTTGCAAGTTAAGCTTAGTAACCATTTCAATAGAAGATATCTTTTTTGTGGACCTTGAGTCCACAATGACTTTGTATACCTTGCCTTGTACTTTACAGGAGGTTCTGAAAAGAGATTTCCTCTGAGGTGGTTCTTTGATGGTTGGCACTCTCAAGAGGGTCCTATTGATCATCAAGAGTTCTCCTTGCTCCAGATCAGTAGAATTTGAAGTTGATGTTTGGTAGGAGGTCGTTCTTTGACTATCTTCTTCTTGTTTTAGATGTGCCCTCCTATCACCTCCTTGGCTACCATTTCTTAGTTTCTTAGGAAATCTAAATGATCGATGCCCAACTTGGTTGCATGAAAAACACCTACCGATTAGGACACTAGGTCCTCTTCCACTGAATATTCCTCTACCATTTCCCCTCCTTTCTCTAAATCTACCTCTCTTCCCTGATTCTCCCTCTTGTTCTTGATGCCTAGACTCTCCTTGGGGTTTAGGAGATGATCCTCTTCCATTGAATCTACCTTTGCCTCTGAAACTTGTACCCTTTCCTCTATTATTGTGTTATCCTCTCCTTTTTCGCTTCTCCTCAATCCTAAGTGCCATCTAAAAACACTTGTGCATTGATTCAAGGTTAAACAAACTCAGTTTATCTCGAATGCTGAACTTAAGATCATTCATGTACCTTGCTATCTTTTGTGTTTCACTCTCTGGCATCTTTTCTATAAGGGTCATCCTGTGGAACTCCTTAGTGTAAGTACTGACATCCAAATCTATTTGCCTTAGATTTTGTAATCTCTTGTGTAAGATTATCTCATAGTCCTCAGGCACAAACTGCCTTTTGATCTCTATATCCATCTTCTTCCATGAGATTATAGGTCTCTTTCCTTCTTCATCTCTTTCATTTTGTAGAAAGTTCCACCAACTAAGAGCTGGAACTTTCATTTTGGATTTATCCACCTTCACCCTTTGGTTTTCAAGTACCTCTTCACATTCAAAATAATTGATCATTGTTAGGTCCCGGAGACAACTGAGAGGGGGGGAGAGTGAATCAGTTGTCTAATAAATTCAAACCAAAAACCAATTAACCAACTTAATGCTTAATACCGGTAAACCAGCTAAGTATGCTGGTAGACAATGTTAACAATAAATTGCTATACCGGTAAAGATTAATGCATGAAACATAAACATAAAGTCATCCACAACACATAACACCAATATTTGTACGTGGAAACCTTGTAAGGGGAAAAACCATGGTAGGAAACCTTACCCACAATCAAATGATACTACTCCAGATAGTAAGTGTACATAAATGGGGTCTGCACATGCAGAAAGGCCAACAGGCTAGAGCTCACTGCTCAATCACAAAATGGGAGTCACACTGACTATAGTTGGATGGTTAAATCCAATAAGAATGTACTGTACAAAATAGCATCTTCATATGTTGGATTCAGTACTGGTGTAATGCTAATATGCTTCTACAAAAACCTAGCTTCACCTTCAAATGATGTCTCCGTGTATACATCTGCTTAATCTCACATATACCTTCTCACAATTCTTCTTTGCATTCCACATTCGATCTTACAAATAAGATCTTACATTTATACCATACCCTAAGACCAATTTTAGTAGGTCGGCTCTACAAGATATTACAATAAAAACATTTTACAAATAATATAATATTTAATGCAATAACCAATTGAACATGTCGGCTTAATGCATTTACAACAATAATAAATCATCTCTATAGCGTGCCATGCTAATCTGAAAAAGATAAACCTGCCGGTGTAACCCTAGATAACCTTGGACCTATTTGTCGGTAAAAGCAAATATGCAAATATGAATATACCAATGTTAATTGTTCAAAAAAAAGTGTCCACATGATGTCTTCAACATTACCAAGTGTCTTCCATATCATTCCAACTACTGATGAACATTATATCCTGCTGGTGAACCATATACCAGTAACTGTGCAATAGTTACTTGCTTGTCGGTGAATGTTACTGGATCTCCAAAGTGCTAGTGTTTCAGTAGGTGTTGACATAAATGACAAAACCATACCAAAATACCAACAATCTCCCCCTTTGGTATTGATGGCAACACAAGATGGAAAAACCATCAAAGTGTCAAAACAGAAATGCCAAATACCAAAAACCAACAATCTCCTCTAAACAATTTCTCCCCCTGGAGCAACATATGTTTATCCAAAGATTTTTCAATACCAATCTCTCCTCAAAATATAATGTGTTTTTCCATAGATATCTCTCCCCCTTTGACATCAAATGCCAAAGTTACAAAAATCAAGTTCATATACAAAATACCAATCAATTCAATATACCAACTACTCCCCCTGAGAAGTAGCTTCCTCATCAAAGACTAGAGTAAAAGATTTGTCTTTCAATTCTACCAGTTGATGACAATCATTAACTGTCTAAGTCTCTACCGGTGGTGGTATGACTCCAAGCTGATCTCTGAGATATTCAAGAGTCTCCTTAGGAAAAATTTTTGTGAAAATATCTGCAAGTTGTTCTTTAGTATTCACATAAACCAGTTTTATCTCCTTTTCTTCAACTTTTTCCCTTAGAAAATTTAGTTTGATAGAAACATGTTTTGTTTTAGAATGTAATACCAGATTCTTAGATATGTCAATTGCTGCGGTGTTATCACAATATATAGTAATAGGTTCTTTGCATTTTACCTTTATGTCTTTCAACATTTGCTTAAGCCATAGTACCTGTGTACAGTTAGTTGCTGCTGCAACATATTCTAATTCTGCTATTAATAAAGATGTAAAACTCTGTTTCTTACTCAACCAAGAAACTAATCTCTTTCCAAGAAAGAATGCTCCTCCAGTGGTGTTTTTTCTATCATCCACATCTCCTACCCAATTTGTATCTGTGTATGCACATAGATCAAAATTTTCATCTCTAGGATACCATAATCCAAGATTTGCAGTGCCTTGTAAGTACTGGAAAATCCTTTTTACTGTTGATTCATGATTTTCCCTAGGATTACTTTGAAATCTAGAAACAATACATACTGCATTCATAATATCAGGCCCGGTTTGTGTCAAATATAGTAGACCTCCTATCATAGATTTGTATCTAGTTGGATTAACAGGTGTAGATTCATCCATTTGAGATAATTTGTCATTTGTAGTCATAGGTGTGCTTACCAATTTAGAGTTCTCCATCCCAAATTTCTTTAGTAATTCTTTCAAGTACTTGGATTGACTCAAAAATATACCTTTATCAGTCTGTGAAATCTGCAATCCTAAAAATAATTTTATTTCTCCAATCATAGACATTTCAAATTCTTGCTACATTTTAATAGATAATTCCTTACATAATCCATCTTCTCCTCCAAAGATTATATCATCAACGAATACTTCTATAATCAAGATGTCATCATTAGTTATTTTGTAATATAAATTGTTGTCTGCATTTCCTTTAGTAAAACCAATCTTTAAAAGATACTTATCCAACCTTGCATACCAAGC
The DNA here is from genome assembly GCF_030272615.1 of Cryptomeria japonica. Taxonomy (NCBI): domain Eukaryota; kingdom Viridiplantae; phylum Streptophyta; class Pinopsida; order Cupressales; family Cupressaceae; genus Cryptomeria; species Cryptomeria japonica. The sequence goes on from NC_081412.1 coordinate 260,156,687, forward strand.
TCTTGGGGCTTGTTTCAATCCATATAGAGCTTTTCTTAACCTGCAAACCATATCATTGTCATCTGTTAAAGAAAATCCATCAGGTTGTTCAATATATGCTTCCTCTTCAAGATCTCCATTCAAAAATGCACATTTAATATCCATTTGATAAACTTTGTAGTCCTTGTGAGCTGCAAAAGCCAAGAATAATCTGACTACCTCAATTATAGCTACTGGTGCAATGGTTTCATTGTAATAAACTCCTTCTTTCTGAGAATATCCCTTACACACTAGTCTTGCTTTATTTCTGACAACCTTACCATCTTCATTAATTTTGTTTCTAAATACCCATTTGGTTCCAATTACATTTTTATCTTTAGGCCGGGGAACTAATGTCCAAGTATTATTTTTCTCAATTTGTCCTAATTCTTCTTCCACAGCTTTAATCCAAAATTTATCTTCACATGCCTCATTGATATATGATGGTTCAATTTGAGAAATAAGACATACCTCTTCATTTGCCAATCTTCCTCTTGTCATAACTCCTTTAAATTTGTTTCCAATTATCTAATCTTCAGAATGATTCAATCTTACATACTGGGGTGTCTTAGTTTGCTGTTGTTCTTCAATTACTGTGGAATCCTCTGATGGTACTAGGGTAACTAGATCTTCATTCTGTACCAGTGGATTTAGTGTAGGTTCATTTGTCACAATTTCTGTTGCCGGTTCAGAGTCTATATACCTTGAAGTTCCTCTGAATTGTTCATCAATCTTTACATTTGTACTCTCAACAATTTTCTGCAATCTCTTATTAAAACATCTATATGCCTTGCTCTTAGATGAATAACCAAGAAATATTCCTTCATCACTTCTTGGATCAAATTTTCCAATATACTCATCTCTTCTAATATAACATTTACTTCCAAAAATTCTAAAATACTTAAGAGTAGGAGTATTACCAAACCATAGTTCATGAGGGGTCTTACCAGTTTCACCTTTGATGTGAACTTTGTTGAATGTATAGACAATAGTGCTAATTGCTTCTCTCCAATACACATGTGGTAGATTTGCTTCAGATAACATACTTCTTGCTGGATCCAGGATAGTTCTATTTTTTCTTTCAACAACTCCATTCTGTTGTGGTGTCCGAGGTGCTGAAAACTGTCTTATGATTCCATTCACTTCACAGAATGTATTAAAGTCCTTAGATGTGAATTCTCCTCCTTGATCTGATCTTAAACATTTGATTTTCTTACCAGTTTCATTCTCAACCATTGCTTTGAATAGTTTGAACTTTCCAAGTGCTTCTGATTTTTCTTTGAGAAAAGTAACCCAACACATTCTAGAATAATCATCAATAATTAACATGAAATATCTATCACCTTGTAAGCTTTTAGTTCTTGTTGGACCACATAAATCAGTGTGAATCAAATCAAGAGCATTATTAGATTTTTCTGGAATACTTTTGAAACTAGCTCTAACTTGTTTTCCAAATTGACATTCCTTACAAATTATATTCTGAGGTTTCACAATTTTAGGTAGATCTCTAACTTCCTTAGAAGTACTGATTTTCACCATGCAATCAATGTTTACATGACATAGTCTCTTATGCCATAACCAACTTTCATCTATATGTGCAATCAAGCATGCCTTTTCACTGTTATTCAAATGAAAGATATTACCTCTAGTCTGATTATCGGTTGCAATTTATAAACCAGTTCTATTCATGATTTTGCATTTTCCATTTTTAAATTGTAACTGAAATCCCTTCTCAACTAATTGACCAACACTTAAAATATTATGCTTTAATCCTTCAACATAGTAGACATTGTCAGTTTTATGCTTACCATCAAGAGATATTGAACCCTTACCTTTGATTGAACAGGATTTGCATGGTAACCCTTGAAACTGGAGGGTTTCAAACCTGCAGAGGATAAAATGCTTATAACTTCCATTAAACTTTACTTCCCGAGGTTAGACCAAATACATTATAAGGGTGTTTTAGGGTTCTTTCTAACTAGATAAAAAATTCAGCAGTAGATCTCACGCTTTGTACAGATAGTACGGAAGAATATCACTGTTATGGCAAAATCAAACTTGTTCTATTCACTTTCTCCACCAAACTTTACAAAACTTTCAACCTGTTTCTTCCTACGATTGTCCCAGCATATATAAACCTTTTCGAACATCCATAACCAACTTTTTAATAGTTAGGACCATTGGAAAAGTAGTTGGCATCCTACCGGCAACTTTAAAAAGTTGCTTGACAACAAATGCAACATTTTGCAACTTAAGACAACATCGGTTATTAACCACCTAGACCTTATGGAAACACATCCAAGGTTATTATTTTAGACTCCAAACACCTAAGACAACATCCTAGACGTATTAACATTGAAAATCTAAATTCCAAGCCTTCATGGCCTAATAGACCTCTAGGTTTATATGCTCACCTAAGAGATTATTGACCATACAAATAGGCATACAATTACATCAACGGTGATTATTGATCCAACCTATTATTACATTACAAATGAACCTGTAGACACCACCATGTGCTTGAAAATAGATGTGTGATGGAATGTGCTCTGCACCAGAAGTACTGATAATTTAGTATCTGAGGAGATGGTTGAGAAGCGTGGGTTGAAGAGGCCTAAGCATCCTTTTCCTTATGAGGTAAGTTGGTAACAAGATGATCAGGAGATAGAGATAAAGGAGTAGTGTTGGGTGAGTTTGAATATTGGGCCTTTCAGAGATGAAGTATGTGATATTGTGTCAATGAATGTTTGTCATGTCTTCTTGGGAAAACCTTGGTAGTATGATAGAGGAGCTATTTATGACGGTAGAAGAAACCTATTTACTATTGAAAAGGATGGGCATAAGTTCATATTGATCTCTTTGAAGGAAAAAGAGAAGGAGGTGAAGAATCTGAGTCCTGAGAAAAGTTGTAGGAAACCGGTGGTAGAGGTTATACCAGGAGGTTTGAAGGAACCGGTGGTAGAGGTTATATCGGAAGGTTTGATAGAACCGGATGCAAAAGTTATACCAGAGGTTTTGATGAAGGATCTGATAGAACCAACTGCAAAGATTATATCGGAGGGTGACATGAGTTGGCAGAAGGATTTGATAGATGAGTCTGATGGACAGATGGAACTAGGTGACAGGGAGCTAATGGTAACAAATTGGATAAAGTCTTGTGGCAGAACCAAATCAGAATTGCAAAAACAAAGGCAATGTGCAGATGTGAAGCAAAGAAAGAGAAACAAAGAGTCATAGGTTAGAGAAGCCGATTGAAGAACCAGGAGAGTTAGAGAAGAGATTGGTAGATAAAGAAGATGTTTGGATTAGAAATGAGCATGGGATCTTCATTCTGAATCCTTTTAGATGTTCATGAGTTGCCTCTCATGGAACACCTTTTTCTACCCAAGTTGTCTGATGCAGGAGCATCCCTGGTTGATGAGAAATCTTGCATCAACCACAACTTCAACAACTAGCCAATTGTTCCTCTCTACAATACCATTTTGTTGTGGTGTCCTCAGTGCAGAAAGATGCCTCTTAATTCCATTGTCTTCACAATATCTAGTGAATTCCTCTAAAGTAAATTCACCTCCTTGATCAATCCTCAGACACTTTATCTTTTTACCACTTTCCTTTTTAGCTAAGGCCCTGAATGCCTTGAACTTACTAAAGGCTTATGTTTTGTCCTTCAATAATGTGACCCACATCATTCTTGAGAAATCATCAGTGAAGATCATAAAATATCTATCACCTTGAATACTTTTAGTCCTTATTGTTCCATAGAGATCTGTATGAACCAAATCTAACAAATGTTCTGCTAAGAAGGATTTTCTCTTAAAGCTTAAGGATGTCATCTTACCTAACTGACATTTCTTACACAAAGCATTCACCGGTTTGTCCAACTGAGGCAAACCTCTTACCGACTTGGAGTTATCAAAATTTATATGACAAAATATCTTATGCCAAAGCCAACTATCATCTACTTTAGCAATTAAATAGTTGTTGACTTTAGGATTCAAGTGAAACAGGTTACCTTTTGTCTTCTTGTTAGTTGCAATCAGTTCACCTTTTCTCCCATAGATTTTGCACATTCTATTTTTAAATTCCAATGGATAACCTATGTCATTGAGTTGAGAAACACTTAAAATATTGTTCTTTAATCCTTCAACCCAGTAGACATCATCTGCACTCTTCTTTCCATTAAAAGAAATGGTTCCCTTTCCTTTTACCATGCAGGGTGAGTCATTTCCAAATCTCACAACTCCATCAAATTCCTACAAAGTAAGAAATTTACTCCGGTCACCGGTCATGTGGTGTGAATAACCATTATCTATGATCCAATCTCCAAAACTATCCATGCGAGAAACTAATGCCTTATGATCAAATGACTCCTCTTTAATGGCAACAAAGACAATGTCTTCACTAGCATCTCCCTCAGATTCCTCATCAGTGATACCACCATCAACTGCAATAAGACAATCTCTTTTTCCTTTTCCTTTGTAATTATTGTACTTCTCACACTTATTCTCATTGTCACCATTAGGACAGTTAGCTGCAATGTGTCCAATCTTGTTACATGCAAAATATTTTAAAGATAATTTACCTCTGTACTTATTGATAGCTCTGGGTAACTGCTTGGCCAGCAATGCTACGAGCTCGATCAAACTGTCTTCATCATCAACTTCTTTACTGGATCTAGACTCATAATTGTGACCAACATATCTACTTTTCGTCATAGGTGGATTAGAAATTGAAGATCTAAATGCAGATTTGAATTTCTTAGCAGTGCCATCATAACCATTTAATTCAAATGTAGTAAGTTTACCAGTGATGGAGTCAAGAGTTGCCTTAGTTTTATCAATAGATTTTAACTCCTAAATGGCTACAACTCGGATAGCATAGACCGGTAGAAGGGTTCTCAACACCTTACAAACAACTATGGAATCCTCCACTTTACCACCAGCACTCTTGATCTCACCAACTATCTCCTTGATCCTCTGATCATACTGTTGTAAATGCTCACCTTCAGCCATTTGCATGTCATCAAATTTACCTCTTAGACTCTCTTCTTTGGAAATCTATGCATGCTCATCACCGCTATAGATTTCCTCAAGTTTCTTCCACACCTCATAAGCAGTCTCTAGAACATGGATATCAACATACTCTAAATCAGACAAAGAACTGATAATGGCCTCCAATGCTTGATTATTTTCTTGTTGCTCTTTCTTTTGATCATCAGGCATGGTTCCACTAGGTGCAACATATTGAGTAACAACATGTTCCCAATATTGACTTCCTAGACTCTTGATATAGATTTATATTCTATCACTTCATATTTTGTAGTTTTCTATATTAAACTTCGGACCTTATTTATTCATCATGTTCTTCAATATATTTACCTCAAGTTGTTAGGCTTAGACACTAGAGGACTTGAAATGCTTTGATACCAATTGATGGTATGATGAATCAATAAGGATCCGGAAAACTACTAAGAGGGGGGGGTTGAGTCAGCAGATAGAAAAATGACTAAACTTTCACCAAACTCAAAAACACCTCTCAATTCAAACTCAGGACTGAATGGTTCAAACACTGAACTACAAATTGCAATATCACTATCAGCTATATCAGTTGACTGTCATAATAGAATAATAGTAAAACAACTCTCAAACTCTCAAACCATTTGACCAAAACATCCAAAAACTTTACTGACAAAAGTAAAAGCACATTTCAAATTATTGTCAGTCATCTTTTCATATCTAAGTGGATTTAGAAGTTAAGAAAATAAACCATATCAAACATAACCACAAAAACATTCACCACTTGACACAATGATTTTGATGTGGAAACCCAAATGGGAAAAACCATGGTAGGGATGAATACCCACAAGTATTCTGAACTCTTCTGAAGTTCACTCTGTTAGGATCCAAGCCTGTTAAATCTTTACAAAAAGTCATGTTAAGAACATATCCTGTTAGGGGCCACCTGATTAAGGAATTGACTATAATTCCCTATTAGAAACAATACCCTATTATGAGTAACCTCGGCAGAGGATTTTAAATCTAAGCTAATGGATCAACTAGTTAGACTATTTAGATAACACTAAGCCTGTTAGAGCTTACCCTATTAAGGGATTTGACTATTGTAATTGTTAGAGAACAACAAGGGTTTGTTGATCTAGTAAATAGCACTACTCTACTTGAACAGATCCTTTTCATGCTCCTATCTTCCTTCACACATACTGTAGATACATCTCCTGGTTCAACAACAAATCACTCTTACAATCTCGATCACTCCTTGATCACCACTTCATCGATCCATGTAACTCATCATGTGGTTTCAACTATATGGAATGTACTCGCTCATTCCCAAGATAAAACTATTATCTCTATGCGCCAAGAACCATTTGAAAACTCTTCACATACAACATGCATATGTGGCATAATAATTACCATTCATCATTTTATCATAAACCAATACAACCAATTCACCAAGCTCCATTGGTTAGGGTTTGGCACATCAACTGGTAGGGTTACCAGTCGATCTCACTGCTTTTCAAGTAATATCGGTTTCCTTCACTAGCTCACCTACCAGTTGCAAAACAACATCATTACCGGTTATAATTGACATCAATGACAACATAATAATTCATCAATACAATCTTCATGCAAATGCCAACAGTCCAATCATGTAGCTCATTTATAGAGTCTAGTAGCGCATTTGCAATAGATTATACTTTTTGACATAAAATGCAGAAAAATGTGATAAAATTTGTGTTAAAAAGTAGAAAAATGTGATCAAATTTGCACAAGACATAGTGGGCTTATTATGATGTATATATACTCATTGGAATTGACAAGAAATGAACTCTAAGAAGGTATAAACATCATAAAATAATAAAATTCACCCAAGGAGCTCCAATTGAAAACATTCTATATACTTTAGGAGGAAAAAAAAACATCTCCAGCAAGTTCAAAAAACCATCTAACACCAAATTTTGAATACAAAGCCTGGAATAAAATCAACACACATCCAAAATACAAACAATAAACTTATTCCAAAGATGAAAACACATTAAAAAAAGGGAAATATAAAAAGTCTGAGAAGGAGATGAGTCTCGTGAGTCTTCCTCATGGCAAGGCCAAACTGGAAGCTCATAAGACTCTCTCCTCTCAACTCAAAAAACTCCCTTAAATATTTAACCACATGACAAAAATATCTAAAGCAACAATAATCAAATGCAATCACACATAGATAGGAAATAATTCTTAATGCATAGAAAACTTCATGCCATGCATTTTACGACAATCACAGGAAAGACAATTTCCAGATTTCATCAAACAAAGATCTCATAACCCATGGACTCCCAATCAAATTCATTAAGAATAGAGAAGATGGAAGCAAACTATTTATTTTCCCCCACACAAATCATCCATGGAGTAAACATTTGCAAATAATGAAAACAAAGATAAACAACAAAGGGAATGGCCTCCAACCTACAACCCATGTGATGGTAGGTAGTTGAAGGAGATCCCACAAGCTTTGCAAGCCAAATCCAAGCCCAAATATCTTCCAAACCAAGTCCAAGCAATCCACCAAGAATCCAAAGTTAAAGAATGGAACTCATGAATAGTCACAGGGAATCCATTAAAAAGAAACAATAACTAGGAAACCCTAAAAAAATCCAACCAATGGGATAATTCCATTTTGGAATATTTTGCCCATATCTTATTGTTTCCCAAAATAAAATCCTCCAATAGGAGAATAGGGTAGGTAGGAGATATTAACATATATTATAAGTAGTTGGGATAAATATCTTTTAATATCCCAAGGTATAATTACCATACAACCAAATAAATATTAGTATATAAATTATAGCCCTATAGGAAATAATATTAATACTTTATAGACTATAGGTATTTTAATTAAATAATCACAAAGGGAAAACATAATCAAATAAATCAAACATTAAATAATTAATTACTTCCAATTTAAATATTAATTAATACTTAGACTATAGTCAACCATGAATAATTAATTAAATAATACCTACATAATTATTAATTAAATAAATACCATAAATCTTAAAATCATAAATCAAATAATTAAAAATCTATAATACTAACTATCAAATCTCTCAACAAATAAATAAATAATCCAACGCCACAGAAATAACCATGTGACAATTAAATCAACTACAACATGAATAATCCACATACCAAAACAATCAATGAATACTAACATACTCATAAAACTGAAAGATCCAAGCTTACAACTGACATGACCCATTGCGCCTAGTGACAACTTAAACCTAGAGTATGTGAAGGGAACCTATGTCAACTCTGAAACCACATATTACCATTGTGATAAGGACACACTCACACCTGTGAAGCTAAAGGAGCTCACACCTAGGGATTCCAGAAGGAATAGATTTCCAGTAGCTACAAGTCCTGCACCCACCAACAATGATACATGTATATATACATATATAACAGACAAGTGGTAGAATTATGCAATAACACATCCTGCTCATAATGAGTAATGTGACATTGATTCTCCACAAAGACAGCCAAGCAATGGCCGGCACATCATACAATATCTCATCAATTAAATCCATGAAATAGGGTTAGAATATCAGTAATAACATCAGATACTAAATCAACATAAATCATCCATAATATCATCCAATGTGTGATCCTTGTAATCCATCAACAAAATAGAACATGTAATAAATTCATTACATGATTACATATGAAGTTCATCAAATCACATATATCTATCCAATCATGAAATCAAAAAGGATAGTACCATCATCTATATAAATCATCAAAGTAGCATAATTCCTCATAGTATCCATAACATAAAGCAACTAAAACAAATGCAAAATCATCATCAAGACTCTAAATAGGTCTAATAGATCTAAATATGTCTATCAAGCATAAAATAAAAGTCTAGTCAAGGGTGGACATGACACAACATTTTTACCTAGTGCCCCTTGATCTAAGTCTCTCTATTAGAAGAGGATGGTTCAATGTTACCCTTCAATGTTGCTTCCCCTTGACAGATCATTGTGTCAGCATATGTGCAAAGCATGATGACATGATGATATTATATGTTGTCATTGATGTCAATATGTTGAAGTATGAACTGGTATGGTGTAGTAAACAAACTGGCAAGAGAACCGGTATGATAATGTAAACCGGTATTTGTGAAAAAGTGAAGTGGTATGTTTGTTCAAGGTGAACCAGTATGTTGGAATAAGAACCAGTAAATGGAAGTTTTATACTGGGGTTTCATGAATATCGGTTGGTAGTATCAGCTTCAGGGTTTCTAGTTGATGCATTCCAAGCTTGTGCGATTCAATCGATGACATCTTTTGATGAGTTAGCATTGTATCAGGACCAGATAAGTGTTGCCATGATAGCCTTATGCGTGTGAAGGATTTCCTTGAGGATCTTGCATGGAGAGTGATCCTATCTACCTCAGGAATGTGCGAAGTCTCTGTAAATTATGGAGAGCACATCATGAGTTATCTGCTTCCTGAAGCGACAAAGAATGAACATCAGAGAACATCTTGAGATCTGTTCAAGACTATTATATTCGATGCAGTGTGACTAACGGTCAGGATTGAACCGACTGGATTGTAAAACCTAAATGTTTAGGGTTTAAGGTTTATGTTGCCGACCTATCTGTTTCCTATAAGGTCGATGATGTTTTTCATTTTGAAGTTGTTGGCAAATGGTATGTGTGTATCCCAGTGAGTGATACTTGATTGTTGCCAGACTGGAGAAGTGTGTTGATACCTACAGAGTGTGATTGCAGAAGAAAAGGAGCTTAAGTGGATCTGCCTTGGATATTGAGTGTTGTTATCAGATCAGTGTATTACCTGTTGACTTCTAACCATTTCAACGGTTGGAAAATCCCTTAACTGGGTAGCTTTAAAAGGCTTTTTTGTAAATCCTTTAATAGGGTGACTCAATTCAATGAGTTCTTCAAATCCTCTTGCGAGGTAACCTTTAACAGGGTTCTAACCTTTAACCCAGTATTTAGCCACCCCTTAACCGGGTGATCCCTAGCAGGATCAGTTCCTAGCAGAACCTATTGTAAAAGTCTCTAACTAGACTAGGCTCCTGACAGAGCAGACTTCAAAAGAGTTCAAGAATAGCTTGTGGGTATTCATCCCCACCATGGTTTTTTCTAGTTGAGTTTCCATGTAAAAAATCAGTGTGTCATGTGTAATGCCTTTCATGTGATGGTTTGATGCTTTATGTCAAACTGGTAAAATATGTTGAACTAGCAATTATTATATTTCTGATGATAGATTACTCGTTTATGCATAAGGGTGAAGTGGAAATGAGGTATTTGATTGTATGGAAAGCTAAGGGTTACCGGTTTAGGTCTTTGACATTCTTACTGTGTTTTACTGGTAGTAACCTGGTTTAGACCAGTGTTAGTGCTTGTCAGTCAAAGTGTAGTGTTTGCAGTCAAACCGGTTCAGGAAAAGTGTTTTTTCCCGTACTAATTCACCCCCCCTCTCAGTACCAATTTGGTACTAATTGTTCATCATTTATTCATCAATTATTGATATATATATATATATGTTTCTATATGAATATATGGATATGTGAATAATATATATATATATATATATATATATATATATGTTTCTATATTAATATACTATTAGATAATGACACTCTAATGGCTCTGATATGGTCTTCTTTGCCGCTAATATATATGGATATGTGAGCACACCAACATGACATGTGGCTCAATAAGAAACAAGGGTAGGTAGGAAATAGGTGTAGGTAGGTAGGAGAAATAATATAATATTCCACATGAGGTGGATCACCCACTGAATGTGGAGTGTAACAAAAAGATCAACACCATAAAAGGTGGAAATTTTCCTACACACACTATCCCAATGTGGCACAAACACCCAAGTGTCTCATACCCAAACTATTATGAAATGCATTCCTAAGTAAACTTAAGTATAGTGTAATAATATCCATGATGAATAATTATTTACACCAACACCCCCCCTTAAGTGCAACTTAGGGGAATGCACTAAAGTCTACAATGCAACTAAGCAATGCAAGATGGGTCCTTGCTACTAGGCCATGTTAGGTACCCATGTACAAATGAAAATGCATGAAAACCAATGCAATGAAATCTCTCACAAAGTGGGGAAAGAGAGAAAACCCAATGGGAAAAAACCCTCCCCCAAAAGAGAGATGAAAAACTAGATACAAAGAACTCTCATAGAAGTGTGTGAAGGACAAAACCCCGGGTGAGGAAAAAGTCCCCCCCATATGAGAGAAAAAGAGAAGAAGAGAGACTAGGAAGCCCCCCCTCAATGTGGAATCTGCACCAATGATAGAAGCCTGATGTATGAAGAAACTGCTCCACGATCGTCGAACAACATTCCTCCCCTTAGGAAGAAACAAAACTAAAGGTGTATCCATGAAGTCTCCCCAATCATGAAGGGAAGATGTATGAAAAAAACTCATGATGAAAGGAATCTCTGAAAACTGCTCAAGTGTCCTCATGTCGATGCTAAAAGATACCCCCTCCAAAGGTGGTAAACTATGCCACACTACTGAAAAAGGCACTCCAAGATCTAGTGGAGATGGATGTAGAACATTTCCCAAAGACTCACATGTCTCCTCAAAACATAAAGAGACCTCCTCCAACTATTGTACATAAGTATCCACAATCATATCAACCTCAAAAGAATGATCATATAGAGAATGAACAAGAGGGTTAGAGTGTGCCCTCCCAGCAATCAAAGAAGGATCATCTTCATCAAAGAGAAGATGAATGTCATCAATTATGTCTCCCAAATCTGCAATGTAGGATTCCACAAACAAACCTACAATGTCTATCAAGTAATCATCCCATGAATCTGAAGCTAGAAGACAATGAATATCCTACTGCACTAAATCACATGAAGGCAAAACTGTTGCACTATTTGCATCATCAAGTGCAATAGGTGATGTGATATCAATATGAGGAGATGAAATACAAGGCTCAAGAATGGGGTCACATGTGAGAATCCCCATGTTCAAGTGCCCAAAGTTCTCCTCAAAATCTGAACCATCATAAGAAGTGTGATCAACATGTGTAGAATCATCAAATGTGAAATCATCATCATCAACAAAATCTGAAAAGGAGTATAACCGAGATGCATGATCAACCACCCTAGTCACAATGATAGCTATAGTCTCCAAATCTCTAATGAAAACTGACTCAGGTGTGAACTCCACAACTCTCTTAGTTGCGCCATGTGTGATTTAATAGATAGAAAGGAGATTGTTTGTCAAGTGGGGTACACACAACACATTATTGAAGGAGTTATCCCCAATGTCAATAGATCCTTTCCCAATCACATCCATGTATGTATGATTGCCCATCAATATCTATGGCATGGTGCAAGGCTCAAATGTAGAGAACATAGACTGCAAAGATGCCATATGATGAGAAGCCCTTGAATCTAGAAGCCATCTCTCTGAATCATGACTAATAGTAGCACATAGAACTTTTCCTTTTCTTGTCCCAAAAGAGTGAGTCTTCTCACTTGTAGAAGCCATGAATGCTTGCCCTTTTCCTTTTGAATGTAAGGAAGTGGAACTTGATGAATCATCCTTCTTGTAGACATTAGGCAAATCAATGTTATGCTTTTTGATGATATGTGTGAGCTCATCAATCTTCTTAGAATGGCAACAATGCTCCTCATGACCAAAATTTTTACAATAGGCACAAGTAGGTCTCTCCCTCTTGGAAGAGGATGAATCTACTTGTTGTGGAGAAGATGGTGCTTTGTCCGTAGGCTTTGATTGCCATTTCTTCTTGTTTGAGTTGTCCTTTCCTTGATTTCCTTTGTTCCCTTGATTTGCCACTAATGCTTGATACTTAGAAGCCTTAAGAATGCCTGTGCTTATCAACTTAGTTTGTTCCATAATCAACATTTCATTGAAAGCATCAAATGTAGGCATTGTGTAGCTTGAACCCATTGTCATCCTATGGGTTTGGAAACTAGAAACAAATGCTGCATATTCTTGTGGAAGCTTTCCTATCAAGTTGAAGATCAATTGAGTATCCTTCTTATCAATGCCACAATCTTTGAGTTGTGCCCTCAACTCATTTGCCTTGGTGACATAATCTTGTATAGTATCAAAGTTCTTGGGATCCAACATGGTGAGATCACTATCAATTTGATATCCCCTAATCTCATCAACTTGACCATACAAGTCTTGAAACTTTTTCCAAGCATCCTTGATTAGAGTACACTTCCCAATGTGAAAAATGAGATGCTTTGATACATACTTTCTTAAGGTACCAAGTGACCAACTGGATCAACCTTAGGATCAGCAAGAGCAACAATAGTTCCATCAATGTAATCAGTTAGTCCTTTTTCCATAAGTTTACTCCATGCATCAATTTTCCAAGTAGCATAATTATGAGGAGTTAAGAGAGGAAACTTAGAAGAATCCATAGCAGTAAAAAGGAAGGAACACAAGAGCACAAAAGCACAAGATACACCCCCCCAAATTCACTCAATCAAAGTACCCCCCCAAAAATGATGATTTTGGCACTTTATATGTAGTGCGTGTACAATAGGCCACTTGCAAAACAAGGCTAAGTGGACTTCTAATTTCAATTTACAACTTCTCAAAATGAGATCTAAGAGACTTCAACAAATACTGCTAGTGATCTAAACTGAGATCCAAGCAAAATGCAAGTACCAAATATGCCAAAAATGGCCAAATACTGAAAGTACTATTTCTACTTAAAATCACTGCAAACAGATGGCAGATTATGAAAGTAGATGAAAAAATATGCACTTTCAAAAACAACGGCACCTGAAAAGGAGTCCATATGAGCCCAAACAAAGCCTCCAAAGTTGTAAAAATCGGGATTTCACGATTTCCGAAAAACATGTATCCTAAAATCAGAAAAATTTTGCACCACTGTACAGATCACGAAATTCTACCCCCAAAAAAAAAGATTCTTTTTATATAATATTCATATATCCATATATTCATATAGAAACATATATATTGATAGAATATTATTTTTTATATAATATTTTTCTATATGATTCATATATATGGATATGTGAATAATATATAATATATGTTTCTATCAATAATATTTTTTATATTTATATGAATAATGGTGTCAGATAATTTTCTATATGTAAATGATATGTTTTATTTACATGGTATATAGTAGTGGGGGTGTTGGTGTAAATAATTATTCATCTTGGATATTATTACACCTTACTTAAGTTTACTTATTATTAATCCTCTAACTGCCTTGATCTTTGAAAAATCTCACATGGTATCAGAGAGGGTGTCTTGTGTGATTGTGCCTCTCTCTATCTTGTGTTTTTTCATTTTGGTGCTATGGGTTCTCCTAAATTTCCACTTTCAACTCCTCATAATTATGCATCATGGAAGATTAAGGCATGGAGTAAACTAATGGAAAAAGGACTCATTCATTATGTAAATGAAACTATAATAGTACCACTTGATCCTAAGGCTGATCCTAATGCTCAAATTGAATGGCTTACTAAGAATGCTATGGCACTTGGAACTCTTAGAAAGTATGTATCAGATGACCTCATTTTTCACATTGATAAGTGTACAACAATTAAAGAGGCTTGGGATATTTTTAAGAAATTGTATGGTCAAGTTGATGAGATTAAGGGCTACAAGCTTGATAGTGAACTCACAACTTTGGATCCCAAGGATTTTGATACAATCCAAGATTATGTCACAAAAGCAACTGAGCTAAGAGAAAAGCTAAAGGATTGTGGAATTGACAAAAAGGATTCTCAATTAGTTTATAACTTATTGGACAAGCTTCCTTCAGAGTATGCAGCCTTTGTATCTAGCTTTCACACCCATAGGTTAGCTCAAGGTTCCTCATACACTTCTCCCTCATTTGATTCATTCACGGAGATGTTGATACTTGAGCAATCTAAGTTGACCATGATGGGGATTCTCAAATCCTCAAAGTCACAAGCTTTGGTGGCTAACAAAGGGAATCAAAGTAATCAAGGTAAAGGAAAGATTCAAGAGAAACCTAAGACAAAACCACAACAAGATGGAGCACAATCTTCCTCTCCACAACAAGGTGATACACAATTCTCACCTAAGAGGAAATCATATAAGGATAATCTTTTTTGTGGATATTGCAAAAAGTTAGGACATGATGAACATCATTTTTATAAGAAGGATATTGATGAGTTGAAGAATCTTCTTGAGAAGAATAGAATCAATCTACCTTCTAGAATGTCTACATTGGCTTCTTCTTCCAAGGATAAAGGAAAGGATCACTCTTTGGGATAGATAAAGGAAAGGGACAAGCTCTTTGTGCTACTACAAGTCATGATTCAAGGAGATGGCTTCTAGATTTAGGGGCTTCTCATCATATGGCATCTTTGCAATCTATGTTTTCTACATTTGAGCCTTACCACATGCCGCAGATTTTGATGGGCAATCATACATACATGGATGTGATTGGGAAAGGAACGATTGCCATTTGGGATAACTCCTTCAATGATGTGTTGTGTGTATCCCACTTGACAAATAATCTTCTTTCCATCTATCAAATCATACATGGAGCAACTAGGAAAACTATGGAGTTCACACCTGATTCAGTTATCATTAGAGACTTGGAGAGTGGAGCTATCATTGTGACTAGGGTGGTTGATCATGCATCTCGGTTATACTCTTTTTCAGATTTTGGTCCTATTGATAAGGTTGGTTCTTCCTATGTTGATGATTCATATTTTGAGGAGAACTTTGGGCATTTGAACCTGGCGATTCTCACATGTGACCCCATTCTTGAGCCTTGCCTTTCATCTCCATCTATTGATATCACACCACTTATTGCACCTGATGATGCAGCTAGTGTGACAATTTTTCCTTCTTATGATTTAGTACAACAGGATATTTCATGTCTTCCAACTTCAGTTGATTGGGATGCCTACTTGATAGACATTGCAGATTTGTTTGTGGAGTCCTACATTGCAGATTTGGGAGACACCATTGATGACATTCATCTTCTCTTCGATGAAGATGATCCTCCTTTGATTGTTGTTAGGGATCACTCTAACCCTCTTGTGCATTCTCTACATGATCAATCTTCAAAGGTTGACATGATTGTGGATACTTTTTTACAACACTTGGAGGAGGTCTCTTTATCTTTTGAGGAGACATATGAGTCTTTGGATATTGTTCTACATTCATCTCCACTAGATCTTGGAGTGCCTTTTTCAGCAATGTGGCACAATTTACCACCTTTGGAGGGGGTATCTTTCAGCATCGACATGGGGACACTTGAGCAATTTTCAGAGATTTCTTTCATCATGAGTATTTTTGCTTCATCTTCCCTTCATGGTTGGGGAGAATTCATGGATACACCTTTGGTTTTGTTTCTTCCTAAGGGGAGGAATATTGTTCGATGTTCATGGAGAAGTTTCTTCATTCATCTTCGAGCTTCTATCATTGGTGCAGATTCTAGATTGAGGGGGGGCTTCCTAGTCTCTCTTCTTCTTCTCTCATATGGGGGGGGCTTTTTCCTCACATGGGGTTTTGTCCTTCACATACTTCTATGAGAGTTCTTTGTATCTAGTTTTCATCTCTCTTTTGGGGGAGGGTTTTTCTCTCTTTCCCCACTTTGTGAGAGATTTCCTTGCATTGGTTTTCATGCATTTGCATTTGTACATGGGTACCTAACATGGCCTCATAGTCAGGACCCATCTTGCATTGCTTAGTTGCATTGTAAACTTAAGTGCATTCTCCTAAGTTGCACTTAAGGGGGGGTGTTGGTGTAAATAATTATTCATCTTGGATATTATTACACCTTACTTAAGTTTACTTAGGAAATGCATTTCATAGTAGTTTGGGTATGAGACACTTGGGTGTTTGTGCCACATTGGGATAGTGTGTGTAGGAGAATTTCCACCTTTTATGGTGTGATCTTGTTGTTACACTCCACATTCAATGGGTGATCCACCTCCTGTGGAATATTATATTGTTTCTCCTACCTACCCACACCCATTTCCTACCTACCCTTGTTTCTTATTGAGCCACATGTCATGTTTGTGTGCTCACATATCCATATAGCCTTGCCTATATAAGGAGGCTCATATTCATTGTATGTAATGATCGATTGATGATCCAGTTGATCAATATTTTCATCTTGATAGAATACAGTTTATTTCTATCATATATGTTGTCTCTCTTATTTGTGCTTTCCATTGCCTCTTGATCTTGGCAAAATCTCACAACAACATTCAAGGGATTCAAAGTATATCAAATGGATGTAGAATTTGCATTCGTGAATGGAATACTAGAAGAGGAGGTGTATATAGAGCAACCAGATGGGTTTTCCCTATCAGAAGATAGTGACATGGTGTGTAGGCTACATAAAGCCTTATATGGACTAAAGCAGGCACCTAGAGCATGGTATGAATGCTTGCACTCCCATCTTGTGAAGATTGGATTTGAGAGAACAAGTGAAGATAGCAATATCTATCTGAAGTCAGAAGGAGATCAGATTCTAATATGTGAGGTATTTGTTGATGACATATTTTTTGGAGGAGATGACAAGATGATTCATGATTTTGCAGATGAGATGAAAAAGGAATTTGAGATGTCACTTATAGGGGAGATTAAGTTCTTCATTGGACTACAAATTCAACAAATGAAAGATGAAATCTTTATCACTCAGTCCAATTATGTCAAAGAGGTGTTGAAGACTTTTGGCATGGAAGACAGGAAACCGGTTGGTACATCGATGGTGACCGGTTGTAAATTATCAAAAGAAGATGACTCAGGGTTGGTAAATTACACTATGTAGTACATAGTAGACCGGACATTGCACATGCAGTGGGCATTACTGCACGGTTCCATAAAATCCCAAGAGAATCCCACTTGGTAGCAGTCAAGCAGATTCTGAGATATCTAAAGGGAAATATTGACTATGGATTATGGTATCCATACAGTAATGATTTCAACCTGAAAGTGTTTACAGATGCTGACTGGGCCAGTAATGTGGATGACCGGAAGAGCACAACTAGTGGTGCATTCTTTCTTGGTGATAGACTTGTCTCATGGACGAGTAAGAAGTAGATTTGTATGTCTCAGTCTACAGCGGAAGCAGAATATGTTGCAACATTTATGAACTGCACCCAGACAATTTGGATGAAGCATGTATTAAATGGATTCAAGGTTCCTGTATCTAAACCGGTAAGCATATTTTGTGACAACACAAGTGCGATTAACATCTCCAAGAATCTAGTTTTACATGCTCGAACCAAGCACTTCGAGCTCAAGTATCATTTCTTGAGGGAGAAGGTTTAGAACAAAGAAGTTGTACTAGAACATGTTTCCAGTAAGGAGCAGTTAGCCAACATATTCACCAAGCCTCTACCAAAGGCTACCTTTACCTATTTGAGAGGTGAATTAGGGGTGCTGCCCCTTCAAGAGGTGAACTAAAGGTGTGTGCTACACATCAGTCAGGTCTTACATTAATATATCTTTCTCAGGATTGATGTGTTGAAGGTTGCTACTCCTTAGGGGGACCAGCATAGTGGAACATAGATGTGTATACCTCCACTTTGGCATTGTTGTCAAAGGGGGAAAATATGTGAAGCGGAGAAGATATCTGCAGTATTAGGGAGAAGATGTGAACAGAAGCAGAAAGATATCTTTTTATATTGCCATCAATGCCAAAGGGGGAGATTGTTGGCATATGTGCAGAGCATGATGACATGATGATATTGTATGTTGTCATTGATGTCAATATGTTGAAGTATGAACTGGTATGGTGTAGTAAGCAAACTGGAAAGAGAACTGGTATGATGATGTAAACCGGTATTTGTGAAAAAGTACAACGGTATGTTTATTCAAGGTGAACCGGTATGTTGGAATAAGAACCAGTAAATGGAAGTTTTGTACTAGGGTTTCATGACTACCGGTTGGTAGTCTCAGCTTCAGGGTTTGTGGTTGATGCATTCCAAGCTTGTGTGATTCAACCGATGACATCTTTTGATGAGTTAGCATTGTATGAAGACCAGATAAGTGTTGCCATGTCATCCTTGTGTGCGTGAAGGATTTCCTTGAGGATCTTGCATGGATAGTGATCCTATTTACCTTGGGATAGTGTGAAGTCTCTGTTAATGGTGGAGAGCGCGTGATGAGTTATCTGCTTCTTGAAGCGACAAAGAATGAACATTGGAGAATGTCTTGAGATATGTTCAAGACTATTATATTCGATGTAGTGTGACTAACGATCAAGATTGAATCGACTGGATTATAAAACCTAAATGTTTAGGGTTTAGGGTTTATGCTACCGACCTATCTGTTTCCTATAAGGTCGATGAAGTTTTTTCATTTAAACTGGAAAGAGAACTGGTATGATGATGTAAACTAGTATTTGTGAAAAAGTAAAGCGGTATGTTTATTAAAGGTGAACCAGTATGTTGGAATAAGAACCGGTAAATGGAAGTTTTGTACTGGGGTTTCATGACTACCGGTTGGTAGTCTCAGCTTCAGGGTTTCTAGTTGATGCATTCCAAGCTTGTGCGATTCAACCGATGACATCTTTTGATGAGTTAGCATTGTATGAAGACCAGATAAGTGTTGCCACGTCATCCTTGTGTGCGTGAAGGATTTCCTTGAGGATCTTGCATGGATAGTGATCCTATCTACCTTGGGATAGTGTGAAGTCTCTGTTAACAGTGGAGAGCACGTGATGAGTTATCTGCTTCCTGAAGTGACAAACAATGAACATTGGAGAACATCTTGAGATATGTTCGAGACTGTTGTATTCGATGCAGTGTGACTAATGATCAGGATTGAACTGATTGGATTGTAAAACCTAAATGTTTAAGGTTTAGGGTTTATGCTACCGACCTATCTGTTTCCTATAAGGTCGATGATGTTTTTTCATTTGGAATTGTTGGCAAATGGTATGTGTGTATCCTAGTGAGTGATACTTGATTCTTGCCAGACCAGAGAAGTGTGTTGATACCTATAGAGTGTGATTGCAGAAGAAAAGGAGCTTAAGTGGATCTACCTTGGCATTGAGTGTTGTTATCAGATCAGTGTATTACCTATTGACTTCTAACCATTTCAACAGTTGGAAAATCCCTTAACCGGGTAGCTTTAATAGGCTTTTGTGTAAATCCTTTAACAGGGTGACTCAATTCAATGAGTTCTTCAAATCCTCTTGCAAGGTAACCTTTAACAAGGTTCTAACCTTTAACCGGGTATTTAGCCATCCCTTAAC
The DNA here is from genome assembly GCF_030272615.1 of Cryptomeria japonica. Lineage (NCBI taxonomy): Eukaryota > Viridiplantae > Streptophyta > Pinopsida > Cupressales > Cupressaceae > Cryptomeria > Cryptomeria japonica. The sequence goes on from NC_081412.1 coordinate 260,176,988, forward strand.
CGGGTGATCCCTAGCAGGATCAGTTCCTAGAAGAACCTATTGTAAAAGTCTCTGACCGGACTAGGATCCTAACAGAGTGGACTTCAAAAGAGTTCAAGAACAACTTGTGGGTATTCATCCCCACTATGGTTTTTCCTAGTTGGGTTTCCACTTGAAAAATTAGTGTGTCATGTGTGATGCCTTTCATGTGATGGTTTAATGCTTTATATAAAACTGGTAAAATATGTTGAACTAGCAGTCATTATATTTCTGATGATAGATTACTCGTTTATGCATAAGGGTGAAGTGGAAATGAGGTATTAGATTGTATGGAAAGCTAAGGGTTATCGGTTTAAGTCTTTGACATTCTTACTGTGTTTTACTGGTAGTAATCTGGTTTAGACCGGTGTTAGTGCTTGTCAGTCAAAGTGCAGTGTTTGCAGTCAAACTGGTTTAGGAAAAGTGTTTTTTCCTGTATTGATTTACCCCCCCTTCTTAGTACCGGTTTGGTACTAACTGTTCATCATTTATTCATCACATTGATAGTAATATTGATTCTTTACTTAGTAACAAAAGATACCCTAGGAGAGGTACGAGTGTTGTTCCTTTCAACATCATCTCTAGGATTATCAAGAGTGTTCTCCACCAAAGCTTTATGAGATCTACATATTCCATTAATTTTCTTAAAAAACTTATTATATAACAACATTAAACATGGATAAAAGTCTTGAAAAATTATTTATAAGTAGGAAGTATCACTGAAACCCGTATTACGCAATATGCAAAAGTACTATGAAAGAATGCAAGAAATGTGAAATGCTATTATCCAACACAATTTTGATAAAGGTGGCTAATAAATAATGTAATCACATGTGAAATAGAAAACCAATCAGATTTTGTGAATTTTATTTTGAAAAATAGATCTAAAAATACCATATCAAAATTGTGTAAAAGTGTTGAGTTCACAAAAATGTGAAGGTGAGGAAATAGGGATCCACAATTTAAGGTGTGAATTCAATCGTTTCCATACAACACATTAAAAGGAGAGATAACTCAATAGATCCAACCTTAATTATATTAGAAAAAGGGTTGAATGCAGATTGAATTCTACTCATATTGTGATTGAGTTGAGGATGTAATTAAAGGGATGTAATTGAAGGCTATATCTAGGGTAAATGATGGGAATTTTACATAAAATAACATGAACAACAAGATACATACATAGTATGGATACATGAAGCTAATTATGAGAAAAAGGAATAGAGGGGCACCTATGATACTAAATCTAACTCAAAAGTACAAGACAGGGAGTTGGTTGTCTAGCTATTAGATGTAGACAAATATGAAACTTTCATAATTAGAATGCCACTCCAAATATGTTCCCAAAATCTCATCAGAAATTTGTAGGACCAAGAGGAAATTACTAACTTGGTCCTTTGTTTTTTGTTCCTACAAAAGTTAGATATGATTGTTATTATATTCTTTACCTGAATTTATTTATGGCTACTGAATCTGCCACCTACACACATAAAGAAGGGAAATTTTGTTGTTGATGAGGGTTTTCTTAGGTCAAATTTGAATCAACCCTTGAATTGAATTAAAATTGAACTTGAAATACTAAAGAAAATGTTGAATGATATGACTCATATCTACTACAATTGATAATGGATGATGATGCAATGCTCTTTTAATGTAATCGCATGTTGATGTAATAACATGACATGAACATGAATGACCTAATCAAACACACATGCTTGCATGAAGATTGATGTAGATTTTCATCTCCATGATGTTAAAATATTTGAATAATATGGTGGGATGAAATTCTTCCTTAAATGCTTGAAGATGCTTGATGTGGATGCACAAATGTCAGGTGTAGATAGTTTATGGATTATGAAAGTAGTAGATGATCAAAATTAATTAAAATAATGCTCCTATATAGGGTTCCCATGGTAATTTATTGATTAGGCTGACCTCCAATAGTAAAATTCAAACATCAAAAATTGAAATCATCGAAGAGGGGAAGTGCATTGACATATTCAAATTAGGTCATGTTTAAGGAGGACCGGGATGCTCTAGGCATTATTTTCCACAAAAAATAGCATAGACAAGTGGGAAATTATAGTGCACAACCCAAGGAATAAGTTTCATTCTTTGCGCAAGAAGATGACATCAAGTTTGAGGTGAAAAGGTCAAAAAATACACCTGGAGGACAACCAATATGGGAGACACTAAAGTAGGGGCACAAAAGGTGGTGTAAATTATGTAAGTTTACAATTTACGACACTATAGAACCTTTTTTCTTAGAAGCTTCAGTTGCATCTTTAAAAATATTGGTGAAAGGGATGTACATCATGCATTGAAGTTAGTCATCATCTATATCTCCTTGAGTTAAGGAAAAATTTATAGGCTACATAGGCTAATTGTGGCATCTAGAAAGAGGGTGATTGGGTTATGCCTCTAGGCCTAGGGCTCCCTACTCATCCTTCTCTCAAAATATAACACTATTATGCACCAACATCTTGAGATACCAAGTGTGGGCTTGATCTATTTAGATAATGTTGCTTGACATCTAGATTGTAAAGAGTGTTTGAACTATATTCATTTCTATAATACTAATGGAAATTTGGGCATTTTAGGCCGATGAACATACACTTAAAAGAAAGTAGAGTTGCATTAAACAACCTATTGTATTTTGTATTTTTAATTACTTGTCATCAAAATTGAGCTCAAAAAACTTAGAAAAGCTAGAATTACACATTTATCAAATTTGTTGCACATATGCCGAAATTGGCTATGCATACATTGGAATCACTACTATATTTACCAAAATTAATTGCATATTTGAACTAATTTTGTCTTGCAATCACTTGTTTCAATCACACATTCTACTAACAAAGTCCACAATTTTTTTTTTTTTTTTTTTTATAGGTAATGGGCCGAAGCCGATAAGGTGTACATACCCTACTCCCTTTTTGGGATTTGAACTTGTGACCTCTATTTCAAGAGTACAATTTCTCCACCACTTGGCCAACTCAAGTTGTACTAAGTCCACAAAATTATTGAACCATATTTGAGCCAAAATTTGGGGGTCTAGATCACCTCTATTGTTGTGATTATCAATGCCATTCAATTCAATAATGTCATCATTTATCTTTGTAGGTATCACTTGCACACTATCGAGTCTCTTCTAGGAATCATTTGCATACCCTAGGTGTGATTAAGTATATTTAGACAATACACTTGTCATAGTATTTGAGAACCTAGGAATCCATTCTTGACCATAATGCCATAGTGGTGATTAGATTATCTTTACCTCACAAGCCTATCTTATCTCTCCCACCAACAAGTTGAACCCTTCCAAACATTAGTCTAGTGAGGGCAAAAAAATTATCACACCATTACATATAAACAATATTTGAGGTCTAGGATATCTTTTCATTTAGCTTAGATATCCTTATTGGACTTGGTTGTCTTACATTTTCAAAATTCAAACATATCAAAAACTAAGGTTATTGTCATTATTTTGGATAAAATTGAAATTAAGGTTTCAATTAAGATAATAAAACCCCTAATAAGCCAAATTTAACAAAACATTGAAAGAGGGGTGAATCCAATAGATCTAGCCACAATCCAAATATGGAAATGGCTGAAATTCTTATTAGATTTATTAGTTATTTGTTTGTTACCCTCTTTCTTAGTTGAAATTTGGAAAGTAATTGTGAAATTAGGATAAAACAATGAATAATTGAAGTGAATTTTCAACAATAGACTGTTATAGATATCCCACAGAGCCACAAACTGAGATCTAGGCAAAAGAAGATGTATAGAACTTGTTCCTAGAAGTTTGGCTTGATTTTTTGAGACCGGATAGTATAGATTCACCCTAGTCCTTTGAATTTCACTCTATCTAAAATTGAACTTGTTCATCATGTCAACTTGGAATCCCTAAGTACGGTTCCTCAAATTGTTTCCCACACATATAAAAAGAGGGAAAGATAATGTGGATAGGGGTTTTCCTTAGGTCAAACCCCAGTTTTAGAATTAACCTTGAAATTGAAATAGTAATTGAAATGAAAATTACTATAAAAATGTTTTTCTTTTGAGGGAAAGGCCATATCCGAAATAAAATGCTTGTAATTGAAATGTATATCTTTATGAAGTTTTAATATTTCTTGTAAAATGTCTTCAAGGAAGGTTGATCATGGATGCCATCTTGAATGTATAGCATGACTTCACTTCTTCTCAATTGCTTGATGAATGACTGACTGCTTGCTCACTTGAATTGAATTGGGATCTTGATTTTTGCCTCTTGGAAAAGTTAGGTTTCCAAATGAGAGGGGTAGACCTCCTTTTATACTTGACTTGCCAAAAATTAATTGAATTTTTGGAGTAGGCCGACATGAGATCAGATTTCTTTCTCATCTAAGATGATTGTTATGAGGACCAAAAATGGGTCATAATTGAGAGGACCAAGGTGCCTAGTGCCCTGGTCCTAATAATCAAGGCTCGGGCTTGGCAAAAAGGTAGAGAATGAGATGAGAATGTAGTTCTATCGATGGTGTGAGTAGAATCAGAATAGTCATCAAGCATCAAAAGAGGAAGCACCAACGTGAGGTCTAGGTGAGGACAAAATTCTATGCGGATATAATTTATGATACTACATTTAGCCCCCACTTTAGTGGAAGTATGAGACTAATCATACTCATAGTAAAGTACAAATTTGCATTGAAAACTTTTCACCAAGATATCAAGGAGACAAGATTCATCAAGCCCCCAAGGACTTTAGAATCATACTACTCTAATATCAAGATAAAAGGAACAACACATATAAGGGAAAGAGAGAGAGCATGACTAAACTAGCCTAGTAAGATATAATGCTTAATATGAGTTATTGAAAAATAAAACTACCAAATTACAAAGCAAAATGCTCAATCTACAAAGTAACTTGACTATCAAAATATGTCATGGTGTGTGCATAAAGTGTAACATTGAGTGGAGTGCATGCCCCCACGTTAAAGCGATTGCATACGCCTTATCGAGATTAATCACTTTAAGGTAGCATGCATCCAAAATACAAGCATGTTACCATAATGAGATTCCTCCAAGAAAGGACAAATCAAAGGATAATGGTCATAAAACATATAGGAAAAAGCACATAAGGGATCTGCTAACTCTGGGGTTAGTACACTCTTATGATAAAAAAATGTATATCAAGAAATTTTTGTATTGAAACGACCTCATCCCCCAAAGGTAGTGGAACTAAAAATACAATACAAGAAGAGCACAAGAGATAACAAAAAATATCTTTTTGAGTCAACATGGAAGAGACCAAAAAGAGCTGACAATGCTTTGCATCATTCCCAAGTATACAACACAAGGAACATAGATACAACATATAAAAGAATTGATATACAAAAAGAGAATGTCACTACGGATTAAACCTCTCTATTACCTTACACTAATGAAGTAACAAGGTTCATATAAAGAGAACATAACACAACACAAAAACATATCAAGCAACACATCACAAGTGAAGCGAATTACAAACAAGAAAATACACAAAAGAGAATCCACAACACGAATGAAGCTAGTCAAGTGAATAAGTAAATCATCCACCACCTAATTATTCTCAACATCATCTAGGGATGGTGGACAAGATGCAAGATGATACACTTTGAGCACAATAGATGGAGTTACTGGAAGTTCCAAACAAGAACCATGCTCTAATGACAAATCACTTTGTTTGTCACTAGGAGCTAGGGTTAATGCTTTTGAATAATGTGAAGATAACTCTTGATTAATAACATCCGAATCATTAGAATAAACATTGTTAGAATGAAAAAAAATATCATAATCATCATCTAGATTAATAAAAATAGAATATCTAACATGAAAAGAAGTTGAACCATCATTTTTCTTAAGCATTTTTAATTTAGGGTATTTGAGTTGAACTTCCTCCCTAGGTTTAGGTGAAAAATAGACAAATGGGACCAAGTCAACATTTGGTGTCTTTGGAGAGGAAATGGTTTGGGAAGCAATCTCACAAGCCTTGTCATGGCAAATTTTTTATTTTTCTCTCTCACAATGATTTCTTTTCATTTTAGTCGAGACTTGCATAAGTTTAGGATCAATGGACATAGGATTCTTTTCTTCCCTAATAACGGGGGGGGGACGAAAGAAACCCCAATAGGTTGAGGGAGACTTGATTCCAAGAACTTACCTTTGTATAAATTAGGAAGCATGACTAAGGCATATATATGAAGAATAAAAGGAGTATGAAGGATACTAGGTCCATTATGAGGAGGAGGAATATCTATAGGTGTAGGGTTTCTAGATTTACTCAAGGACATGATCGTCTCATTTTTCCATTTTTTGATAAGATAAGAAAAGTATGTCATTTCAAGGCTTGAGAGGATCAAGTTCTTTAGGATAGAAGTAATCAAGAGTAAAATCTCCACACTTTGTTGTGGGTTGGTAAAGGAGATGATTAATTCTTATAACAATGACATTATGAGGGAATTTCAAACATTTATGAATTGTAGAGGGGATAGCTTTCATGGAAGAGATTCAAGGATGTCTCAACTTCACATGAAATTGATCTGATTTAGGAATAATAGAAAATGTGACATCTAAGAACTTTGTACCAGCCTCAATAGGAAGAATTATAGAACCAATAGTAGGGCAAGAGAGACCATCATACACCTTTACCATAATATCAGATTGTTGGACACAAGATGCCATTGAGAGGGGGGTGTGAATCAGTGGTTTCAAAAACTCTTACCCATTTAGTCATAAGAGTGAGTATCGATTAGCAATGAAAACACTAATAAAACCTACCGGTGAGATAAAGAAAGACCTATAAATGCAACCACTCAAAGGCACATCACATGACACTAGTATATATGAGGAAAACCAAAGATGGGAAAAACCTCGGTGACAAAATTGGTTTGAGTCTACTGCTCCAATCCAACCTTACAATGAAAACACTCGTTACACATTTAGGGAACCAACCCAAGGAGCACCACCCCTACTGATTTAGGGCACCAACCCAAAGGAGAACAAACCCCTACACCAAGCTCCAACTTAGTGACAACAATACATTATGTCAAAATAATATAATAGTTGTATCCTAGTTACAAATGGGTTTTGTAACATCTGCAAGTAATCTCTCTCTACTGATTTCTCTCCTACTCAGCTTTACTGGTAGTATGCTATGTCTTCCACTCTAACTCCTCTCTGACGGTTCATACTCCCCTGTCTCACCTGTTCACTCCTATCACCTATCACACTGCCTCCTCCTTGTATGATCTCTACTTACTCTCTTCCTCTCTCTTCTTAGCTTGTTGTTGCTCCCTTACCAGTTCAGGCTCTACTGGGTGTCTACCTTTTCACCTAGTTACCAGTTACTTCCACAGTACTGGTTAAACCCTACTCAATCCTTGCCTACTGCTACTTCTTTCTTTCTTCTAACACTACCAGTTGTCTTGACTGACGCAATTCTTGCAGCTTACCAGAATCTCAGACCTTTACCAGTTAGTCCCCTACTAAAGCAGTCACCAGTGAGGAGGGACCTTAAGGAGATCAATCTGGACTGATCAGCAAGAGTAAACACAATGAAAACACATAGATATGATGGAGGCAATGCAAAATAGATAGTTTTATTGCATGAAATTTGATTACATCCAATCGGTAACAATTGGGTTACAACATAGTGACACATAGGCCTAGTAGAATAGGTCACAACCGGGAAATTGAATTGAAAGATCTATCTTCTAGGTGTAGTCTATCTATCTGATACTTTGATTGATCTAATTGATTACATTCTAAAGCATGATTATATATATATCGATCCAAAGGATCCATTCAGCCCAAAAAAGATCAAAACCCGAAGAACAAGACCTAATGTGCAAAATGAACAATGTCGGCCTTCACCAAGAGATTCCTCTAGAAAATCTAAAGGATGACATGCAGAAGGTCAGCCACATGCTAAGAAACATTGAGATCAATTCTTGAGGCTCAGCAAGCTTCAGAATGGGTTTTGGTAGATCACCAAAATAGGTCTCAGGAAATCGGTAACAAAGGAACAACCGACAACAAGAAACTGTCATGGAAACCGATAGTGATATCTTGCTGGAAAGTGATCCAAATGAGATGCAATTTGAAAGAAAGAAAGATGATCAAGTCTTCAAGTAGGATCTGATTCCACAGGATCCGGTGAGCCAAAATTGGGACACATAGAAAGGAAAACTGAAACTGCAAACAGAAAATAAAATAGAAAGGAAAATGTTTTTGGTTGAAGCAAGATTATTGTGAACCGAGGATGTTCCTGCATTAGAGACATCCAGGGTTAATAAAAAGTGATCCCCTAACTTTGTTGGGGTCAGAGGGAAACCAAGGCAGTCTACCTCTATCTAAGAAATCCAAGATGAATCTTCAACTGGTCTACTCTTCCACTTCACAAGATATTCTTTGTACTGACTATTCTAGGTACTACGCCCAATCCTATTGTCCAAAATATCTTCAATTTGATCTAGTTACTTCCAGGGAAATTGTTTCTCCAAGTCTGCAACACTGTCCTTACTGAATTCTGGTTCATGGTACTCTTAAAGATCTGCAATGTTAAATATAGATGTAATACTTAGACTATCCAGTAGCTTTACTTCATATGCATTTCTAGAACTAAACTTTCTCAAAATCTTACACAGTCCAGACTTCTTCATCTACAACTTGTTATAACTTCCAGCTGAAAATCTCTATTTTCTCATATATACCATCACTTCATCGCCAACTTCAAATTCCTTATGTATCCTCTTCTCATCTGCCTTCTCCTTATATTTGTTGTTCATGTCTTCCAAATGTTGTCTAACTTGAATATGCAATGTTGCCATGTGATATACAAAATCTTTTGCTTCTGAACTCTTCTGGTCTTCATTGATAATGTCTCTTAATTCTGCTATTCCTCTAGGATTCACTTCGGTAACAATCTCAAAAGGTGCTTTTTTGGATACTTCTATTTATTGAATTGTTATAAGCAAATTCTACTTGTGCAAGGATCAATTCCCAACTTCTGGTTTTATCTCCCACTAAACATCTCAACAAATTTTCCAAACTCTGGTTAACAACTTCTATCTGTCGACCATTAGTTCATGGATGAAAAGTAGAACTGAACTTCAAATTTGTCTTCATCTTCTTCCAAAATTTTCTCCAAAAATAGCCAACAAAATTAGTATCTCTTTCTGAAACTATGCTCTTAGGTAATCCATACAATCTCCCCACTTCCTTGAAAAATAGGTCTGCTACACGTAATGCATCTGATTTCTTTTTACAAGGTATGAAATGAGCCATCTTTGAAAATATATACACTACCATAAATATAGAATCATTCCCTCTCAGTGTCTTAGGCAATCCAAGTACAAAATCCATGTTTATATCCTCCCAAGGTCTTACCAATACTGTCAAAGGTTTATACAATCCCACATTTTGACTACTACCTTTTGCAACTTGACAAACTCTACAACTCTGCACATATCTCTTAACATCCTTATGAAACTAGGGCCAAAAGTATTTCTCACTCACCAATGCAACTATTTTGTCAATGCCAAAATATCTGGCTAAACCTCCACTGTGTTTCTCTTTGATTAGGTTCTCTCTCATGGAACTCTTAGGTATGCATAACTAAACTCCCCTTAATAACATCCCATCCTGAATGAAATAATCCAACCATTTTCTCCTATCCACCATAACCAATTCTCTACATGCTTTCCAAGGTTCTACAAAATCTGGGGCTTCATCATACAAGGTCTTCAAATCTTCAAAACCTAATACTGTCACTCTCATCTCTGTCATAAAATTACTTCACCTACTCAATGCATCAACAACTTTGTTAGATTTCCCACTTTTATGTTTCAACATAAAGGTGTAACTTTGCAAGAATTCTACCCATCTCATATGTCTCTAATTAAACTTACTCTGACTGTTCAAATACCATAAAGCTTGATGATCCGTATACAACAAAAACTCCTTAGGAACAAGTAGTGTCTCCATTTCTTCAAGGATTGAACTATGGCATAAAATTCTTGATCATACACTGAATATCTCTTCCATGCATCATTCAATTCCTTAGTGAAATATGCTAATTCTCTCCCTACTTGACTCAAAATGACTCCTATTTTTGTTCCACTTGCATCACAATCCACTTGAAATACCTTATTGAAATCCGTTAAAGCTAACACGAGCTGCTCAGTCACTTTTTGCTTCAATAATTCAAAAATTTTGTTTTCTCTGGTGGTCCACTTGAATTTCTTCCAATCTCCTCTCATGATATCAATCATAGGGTTACAAACTGAACTGAAATTTCTAATAAACTTTTAGTAAAAATTAGCCAATCCATGAAATGATCTTACCTCTCTAATGCTTTTTGGTGTAGGCCACTCAACAATGGATTTCACTTTCTCAGGGTCCATCTTCAAACCATCCTCGGATATCACAAATCCTAAATAGACTAACTCATCCTTCATGAAAGTACACTTCTTGATATTGATCAACAACTTTTCTTCTCTCAACCTTTGTAAAACTTGCCTTAACTGCAACAAATGCTCCTCTTTTGTTCTACTAAAAAATTAGAATGTCATCTAAATACACAATAACAAACTTACCCAAGAATTTCTTTAATACCTCATTCATCAGCCTCATTAAAGTTCTCGGTGCATTGGTCAATCCAAAAGGCGTCACCAACCATTCATATAGTCCTTCATCTGTCTTAAATGTTGTCTTCCACTCATCACCTGCTCTGATCTTGATCTAATAATATCCACTCTTCAAATCTATCTTTGTAAAGTATTTTTCTCTACTGAAACAATCCATTATGTCATCCATCCTAGGCAAAGAAAACTGGTATTTCACTATGATCTTGTTTATTACTCTTAAATTGGTACACATCCTCCATTCTGCATTATTCATAGGTGTTAATACAGCTGGTACTGGTCAAGGGCTCAAACTCTCTTTGATCAAACCTTTTTGCAACAACTCTTGCACTTGTCTATTCAGTTTTGCATTCTCTGTCGGTGTGCAACTTTGTTAGGAAAACTAGCTCTAGGAACCAAGTCCATGCAATGACTAATACTTCTAACATGGGGCAATCCATCAGGTACATTATCTGAAATGATGCCCTCATATTATGTCAGTAAATCTCTTATCTTTGTTGGGTGTTCTCCTTCTGATTCCAGTCTCTCAGTCTTCTTAGGAATTAAGGAAAAACACATATTCTCATGTCTCAGTCCATCCATGAATTTCCTTCCATCTACTAAATAGATTCTGGTATTTGTACAGACTTCACTCTTAAAAGGTTCCTCCAAAGGTAACAAGGTTTGCATCATCCCATTGGCCACAATAGTATATGTATTCTTCCTTCCATCATGTATTGCTTTTCTATCAAACTACCAAGGTCTTACCAATATAAGATGACAAATATCCATAGGCATAATATCACACAAAACTTCATCATGATAATTCCCAATTTTCAATTTTACCAAACACTATTCACTTACTACCAACTTATGTTCATCCTGAATCCATGCTATCTGATAAGGCTTAGGGTGTTTAAATCTCTCAAATTTCAACTTATTCACCATCTCTTTTGAAACTATTGGTGATTTGGAGGAATTGATTATCTATTGCATTGATTTTTTGTCAGTGATGGCAACACCGGCTGTTTTGGTTATTTACCGGTTTTCAGTAAGTTCCGGTAGAACGGTTGGATTATGATATTAATCTGGTATGCTCCAGTATTCTTTGGTTTGTGGAAATGGTTTAGATCTATCATTAATGCTATTTATATATGTATCATGATCAGTTGGTTTGGGATTTGATGACTTGGGAGCTATCATTTGTTCTTGTAAGCCTTTTGGTCACTAATAAGGATTTTACCGACAAAGCTTTATTGAAGATGTTTTGATGCACTTGATAAGTGGTGTTGGTGTGGCTTCTAGATGGCTTTTGGGATGTTTTTGGTTATCTTCTAGATGGATCCAATAGCTAGGATTAAACATAATCAATTCCTTCCTTGTAAGAATATCCATTGTAAACCAATCAAGCCTAGTTCCAATAACACCCAAGTCCATGTGTTGTTCTTTTCTAACTAATCCAATTCCTCTTCCATAGCTCTCATCCAACATTCATCTTTACATTCTTCATCCACTGATGTCAGTATAGTCAAAGAAATTAAGCATACCTCATCAGCTACCAACCTTCTTCTTGTCCAATTATCTGATCTTCTAAATGGTTCAACCTTACATACCTAGGATTCTTTTGACTTTTTGTTCCTTTTCTCTGATCTTTAGTTACGGTTGAATTTTTTGATACTGTCGGAGTAACTGGTTCAACATTTTATTCTGGTATAGGTGCTACTGGTTTAGTTATAACCATTTCCACTTTCAGTTCTCTCTCATAAGTTCTTATTTGACTTCTAGACTACTCATCCACCTTGATATTTGCACTCTCCACAATTCTTGATAAACCAAACTAGATCCAAGATCCAAATATATTCATTGGCTAACCTCCAAACTGACTTCTTCAGAATCTAAAAAAAATATTTTAGACCTCTACTAGGGAAAATGCAAGATCTGTCATCAATTTGCCTCCCCCTAAGGTGAATGTCTTAGATACTAGATGAGTTTCCTATCAGTTGAGTAACCAGGAAATATGCTTTAGCCAAATGAACATCTGGGGAATTTGATTCTATCAGTTGACCCTCAAACTTCATAACCCACTTCGTCTCATGCTCCTTCCAAATATCATCAACCTTTTGCTTTATATTTTCAAGGATTTTTCAGGTATGATTTTTGGTTTATGTTGAATTTACACTATGAGCATGTTTAGATGCGGATTGGGTTGGAGTTATAGGTAACCGAATAGGCTCATCCGGTGAAGTTTTCTTTCTTGGAAAGAAACTTGTTTCATGGATCAGCAAGAAGCAACCATGTACCTCTTTATCTACTGCTGAAGCTGGGTATGTTGTCATTGCTACTAATTGTACACAAGTTTTCTGGATGAAGCAAATGTTGAAGGATATAAGGGTAGATTGTAATGAAATGGTAGTTATTCACTGTGATAACTTTGCTACTATTGACATATCAAAGAATCTAGTATTTCTATTAAGTATATTTTTTGATGGAGAAGGTAATGAAGTCAAATTGGTTTGAGGAATCATTTGAGTACTTCAAAGACAAATTGGGGGTTTCTACCCCTTCGATAGAGACCTGAGTGATGTTGATTAGCATTAGTTTGGTATGCATTTATCAAAGCTACTATTCATTCTATTTATGTGTTGGTGCTACTACTCAGGGGGAGTAGTCAATTGTGTGGTTCAGAGGATTTATGATTTTCCTTTGGTATTTATATCAGATTTTTGGCATTGATGTCAAAGGGGGAGAGATATATGTGAAAAATAGAACATAATAGAGGTATCCGTCTAAGGGGGAGATTGTTGGCACTAGGAGGAAGAACAGAATTTTAAATTGGTTGTATCCCATTAGGGGAGTTTGGTTCAGGTCTATGGATGGTTAATTGGTACAAAGATATTTGTTTCAGAACTTCAATGTCATATCATTTTTGGGAGATTGTTGGTTGTCTTCATTTGGGGAAGACTTGTTTGGCATTTCTTGGCACTTGGATTTTTTTCTCATCTAGTGTTGCCATCAATGCTAAAGGGGAGATTGTTGGAAATTTGGAGGAATTTATTATGTGTTTCATTTATGTTTTGTCATTGATGGAAACACCGACTATTTTGGTTGTTTACCAATTTTCGGTAGGTTCTGGTATAGTGGTTGGATTATGATATTGATCCAGTATGATTTGGTTTGTGGAATTCGTTTGGATCTATCATTCATGCTATTCAAATTTGTATCACGATCAGTTGGTTTGGGATTTGATGACTCAGGAGCTATCATCTTTTCTTGTAAGCCTTTTGGTCACCGGTAAGGGTTTTACCAGCATATCTTTCTTGAATATCTTTTGAGTACTTGATAAGTGGTGTTGGTGCAGCTTCTATATGGATTTTGGGATGTTGTTGGTTATCTTGTTTGTGTTCCTATTGATCGGTGATGCTGCATTTATGACTAGACCTAATGCTATCTTATTCTGATATGTTATGGATTAATTTATGTAATGTGTTGGTGGATGATCTCGATGCATTACCGGTTGGATTTATTGATTGGATTATGTTGTTTTGGTCTTAGGACGATTTGGTTGATCACTGGATTGCAGTTTATATTACAGATTTATTGTATTATCTTTTAGGTTGATGACCTAATTGTTTAGGTCTCGGGTTGGTATAAATATGATGTAAGATCTCTTTGTAGATCATGGTATGGTATATAGGATTATCTGTGTGTGAATAAGGTTGTAATCATATGTATAGGTTTTGTTCGATCATAGGTGATAGAATTGAGTTGGTGAAAGAGGTTTGAGACCTCTGGTATTGAGCTTAACCGGAACTATACTCGGGCATAGGAGAAGTTATACTTGCAGTTCAATCTTCATTCTGGATTGTAGTTTGATGTTTTATGTAGTTAGTGAGACTCCTTTTGTGATGAGCAGTGTGCTCTAGGTTTTTGGCCCTCCTGCATGTGCAAGCCCTTTATTGTAATATTTATTCATCTGATCAATGGATAGATATTATGGGTCTCCAATCCCACCTGGTTTTTCCTCGTTGAGGTTTTCCACATATAAATCTATGGTGTTATGGTGTTCATCTTTGTGGTTGCATTGTTTCTTATTGTTATATGGTTTTATATTTACCGGTTACTAAGTTGTGTTAATAAAGTTAAATTTCTTCATACCGGAAGAACACTGATTCACACCCCCCCCCTTTTAGTGTTCTTGGATTCCAATAGAAACAAGATTATCTAAACTACCACTATCAATAGCAACTTTACAACACTTACTGGATACCTTACATCTGGTCTTGAATAGATTCTTCCTCTACAAGGGCTCTTCCTCTCCTCCGGTATGATACAAATCTCTCCTCATCATCAACAGTTTTCCATCTTCTAGTTTATTGTCTGATCCAGTGGGGTTTTCTTCCACCACTACTACTCTTCTAGTAATTTATGTCTTCTTACACTCGAATGCATGATGTCCTTCTCCTCCACACTTAAAGAAGGTTCCTCTAAATGTCCTCTTGTCTTGTATTCCAAAGTTCTCATTCTGATAACCATTTGGTTCTCTCCTCCGGTAGAAATTCCTATCATCCTTCCGGTACAAATTACCTTCTTTTCGCACTTCCTTATCCTTTCTTTGATCTGTATTGGTTCCTCTTTCTCTGGTATATCCTCTTCCTCATTGAAATCTTCCTCTAGTAAACCTTCCACCTCTACCTCTCTATCTCTTCTCATATATTTTGTTTAACTTCTCTTCTTCCTTTAGGGCATATTGGTAAGCCTCTTCAACACTATCCAATTTGATCATTCTCAATTCATCTTGTATAGACATCCACAATCCATTAAAATGTCTTTCAACTTGTTCAACTTCATAATCAACACGTCTGGATCTAATATTCAACTTGTAAAATGTTTCGATGTACTCCTTCACACTAGATTCCTTCTATCTCAAATTCTACAACTTTCAGAACATATCCACTTGATAATTTACCACCACAAACTTTGATTTCAACTTAGCAATCATCTGATCCCATGTCTTAATCTTCTCTTTACCTATTCTCTTTCTATCAACTTGCAAATTCTCCCACCAAAGAGATGAATGACCTTTCAACTGGGTATAGGCATATTTTGTTGGAATCCAAGAACACTGAGAGGGGGGGTGAATCAGTGTTCTACCAGAATGATCAATTTTAACCTTATTAAAACATTCATTCACCAACTGGTATACCTGTACATATAGAATTGAAAGAAGTAAAGTAACCAATAAGCCAATCACATAAATGAATACCATAACACACATAATTATACGTGGAAAACCTCAAAGAGGAAAAACCACGGTGGGATTTGTGACCCACAATATCAATCCACTACTCATATAAAGAGATATTACAAAATATAGGGGCCTGCACTTGCAAGAAATCTTACAGCCTAGAGCACACTGCTCAATCACAAAAGAAGCCTCACTGACTACATACAGATCCAGACTACAATCCAGAGAAATGAGTGAACTACAAAGATAGCATCTTCTATGCTTGAATACAATTTCGGTTAAGCTCTATCTATTTCAATCTGAAACCCTAAACCCTTTACTGAAATAACCTCTCACATACATGATCTCTCACATATATTTTGCATCTCCACTACATTCCATAACCTTACATCCTACATACACTACAAAATGATCTAATCAACTAACCTATATACCCTTTTACAATCCAGCATGCCTTATGTCGGCTTACAAAGATAATTAAGATATGAATATACATATCAGCTCAATAACATAAATACATGAATATCAAAACACTTTCCGATGCAGGATATCCCAAATGACGTCAGCCTCCAATACCGATAACCTGAATATAGACCATGTCGACCTGCAATGCCGGTAACCAAAGAAATCCTTCCAACCTGTCGGTGTCGTTGAAGTGTCTATCAGTACACTACTAAACCAAAATATGAAGCCAAAACATGTTGCCATGAATGACAACATATTGAAACCAACCAAATGAGTGTCAATTTCCAACAATCTCCCCTTTTGGCATTGATGGCAACACTCATGTGAAAAATGATCATGGTTTGCATCTGTCGGTTTCATCTTGAGCCTGCTCCCCTTGAGATGAATATCAATGTATGATCATAATAAAAAATACTCCATATCTTCCAAATATTTTTTTACCTATACTCCCCCTTTGACATCAATGCCAAAAATAACAAAAATCAGGATGAAGAATGAAAGACGGTACAATGAATGTCCCAAAATACCTTACCAGAGCTGAATGTATTTCAAAATATGCAGATAGGCCTTCTCTAAAATCTCTAGATAAGTATCCTAACCTGATTTGAAAGTGTTGGAAATAGATACAAGTCCATTTGGCATATGGGCATATGACTCTTTCTCATTAAGCTATGTCGGTGTGGGCTTACCAACCATATCTATACACTCCTTCTTATGTACACTTAATGAATCCAACTAGGGACTCACCAATCCTCTAAGACCTCTGGCTCTCCTTATGATTTTATCTTTTTCCCTCTTAAGAGATAAAACTTGGGCTTCCAAAACCAAAATCTAACCATCTATAGATGTAGTTAAAGAATTTGATCCATCAAAAGAATTGACTATACCTACAATCTCCTCCTGAATATCCTTAATCCTTTTATCAAAATTAGTTGTAAGTAAACCTGTGTTACAACATACTCTATAAATATTAGTACACTACCTTAAAGAGTTATCTATCAATTTCAACTTATCATTAATCTCCTTCCTCTCTGACTCAATCATCTGATTAAATGTTTCTCTTTTTGCTTATGTAAACCTCTCCAGTGCCTGTCAATTTAATATCTATTGTAAAGACTGAAAGTCCTTTGAAATGTGCTCTCTGATTGTTTTAAGCTTACCAGATGGGCTCACTTCTTTGTCAAAATTTCACTCTGGAACAATTCTATGCAAAAAAGTGATAGACTGATCAATAACCCCTTTGTCCATAGATCCCTCCTTCATCATTTTTTGTGCGGCCATCATCATGAGTTCCATAGGACTCATCTCAGTTATGTTTTTCTTTTCAACCTACGAGGTGTGAATTGAAAACAATGATGGACTCACTACCGGTTCCCTTCTGGATTCCTCTTTCTTCTCCTCTGATGGTTTAACTTTTATAGAATCCTCACTTGCACTAGTGGCTTCGCCACTTGGTGCAGTCTTAGTTTTTGTTGGTTCCTCCTTAGGAACTATGTCCTCATCTTGTACAATCTGATCTTGAGGACTGTTGTCCTCAACATTAGTAACCTAAATGTTTACAACATTTACACTCTTTGATTTTGTCGGTATCTCAAAATTTTCCTGTACATTAGTCTCTACCGGGGGCTCTATATCCAATATCTTAATATTTTTCAAAATTGAGGGTCAAGTACCCACAATACCTTTACCTTTCCCTTCAACCAGGATGTTTGTAGTATCTGTCTTTGGTTTTGGTGAAGTATTAAAACCATGGTTAGCTTCAAATAACTTAACCCATGCCTTTTGGATCTCCTTGAATATCTCATTGACCCTACCTAACATAAGACTTACTATTTTGTGTTTGCTATGAAAAATCTTTCTATCTGCAACCTCAACTCTCTTGTCCATCTCTTTTGGAGTAATAGAAACACAAACAGATAACAACTCCTGAATCTTTATATGCATGTCCTCTTCCATTGCTGATAATCTTCTAGCATCTAATATATCATATAACTGTGTTGGTATTTGGTTTTCAATTTCTAATAAGGGTTTCTTATAAATATCCAAATACAACAAAATTGATTCCTCTACTTCTCTCTGTTCACCATCATCCAAATACTCATAATAAATTGCACATTCTTTAGCATACCATCCTTAGTTATTTCATCAAATAATTTTGCACAAGTCTTGGGTGGAATAATAGTTACATTACTAGATACAAGTGCAATATCGGTGTCATCCTTCTTCTTTCTTCTTCTAGTATCAGATGGGGCTAAAGGTATTTCTTTTGGTGCTCTTTTCTGTGTCGGTACCTTTCTAGTAACTTTCCTAACCAGTTTTTTCTTTGCTTCTACCTTTGTCTCTTCAGTTTTCTTCTTTAATGCCCTCTTGAATGCTAAGGGTGTGTCATCATCAAATCCATATTCTACTGCAATTGGCTCAATGAATATTTCTGGTTCTTTCCTTTTTCTCCCTTTCTCTGGAACAACATCAATTAATGCCTTGATATCCTGTGAAACCTTTTCATCAAATTTACTTGTATTTCCCTCCTGCTTCTCGCTCTTCTTCTTGTTGAACTCAGTTTCAACCTCTTTCTTTTTCTTCTTAGCAATACCAAAGGTTTTTATAGTTTCATCAATAAATGCATCAATTAGCAACTATGCATAAGCATCTAGGATCTGTGCATCAGCTTCATAACCCATTTCCTCAATCCAAATCTTCTGGGGCTTTACATCTTGCATCAAAGTTTCATCTTTATTAACCATGAAGCATATCTTGGTTGAGTACTTCTCAACAATGTGATTTGGAACCCTCTCCCTAGAATTCATACCCTTCTAAAATGCTTTAAAGTAACCCCACACTTTATCATCTCTCTGACTACCTAATCTAGCAATTGATTGTTTGAGTTGCCTCCCTACCGGGATATCGAATGCCCATTGTCTCTTCCCAAAACTAGGAGTCTCATTGATGAAAAAGAGTATTAAACATAAAATTAGGTTTCTATACCAGAATGTTCCTTTCTTCTCTCCTTTGATCTTTTCGAGGTTAATCAATAATTCATCCAACATCCAACCACATAGATCTAACTTCTCATTCTCCCTCATCATTTTATGAGCTACATAAATGCAGGAGCTAGAAAAAAAATTTAGCCAGTTTGATTGAGTTACCTTGTAACCAATGACCATGCTTCCAAATCTGATATCTTTGTCAGTGATAGTGCTAATCATCATTGATCTCTTGTCTGATGTTTCTCTAGTGAGCTTGTTGACCTAATCATTAAAAAAATTCTTCTTAGGATGTTGTCCAACCTGCAGTAAACCGGTGATGGCCTTGATGACCTCCTACGAAATCTTATACGGTCTGTCTAACCAGATAAATTCTTCATGCACTCTGCTCAAAACATATCTAACAATCTCATCCTCAAATTTTGGAATATCCAAAATGCTAGTAAACCCTAGATCCTCAATATGCTGGTACTCGAGCTTAATCTTTTCAAAATCTCCCATTAACTCACTCATGTGCATGCTCTTAATATCACTCATTCCCAAATCCTCAATACGAGTGAATGTAAGCTCTGGCATCTTCAACATACATGACTCCTTCTAGGACATGGGAAAATGCACTAACTGAATCATCCAGGGTAGCAATATGTGGATATCGCTTGAAAATAGGCCTAGGACAGTCCTTGACATCAACAATAGTAGAATTTGTAATAAACATAAGTACATATGATGATCTCACTTCCATGATGAAAGATGAATACCTGTGAATAGCTTCCAGTGAAAAACCCTAAAGAACTCTTTCGGTCGCTAGTGAAATCACTCAAGAAGATATCGATCACATAGAATCACCTTAGACTTCCTTTGAATCACTTTGAATAGCTCTAAATGTAAAGTGGTCAGAAATGAAGTGAATTCATCCTTTTAACCTTCAAGAAACCCTAATCCATCATTGATACAAATGACTTCCACTAGAAGATACCGCCTCTCGATCTAACATCTCCATGCCAGATAAGCATCTCCAATGTTTGGAACATCTTCCAAAACCTCTTCCCAGGGCATAAGCACTATCTTCATGAGTTTTTCCTACCCCTAAGGCATCTGCCTTAGTCATGGGATGAGCTTCCTGTCAATGCAGGAGCAACCTCCTATGTCGGTTGAGTAACCGAAGCATTTCCATCTGCTGATTATTCTTCTAACTTCCTGAACCATCTCTGGGTACGATCTTGCCATATTTCATTAACCTTCTCTTTCCATTTCTCATTTGATCCATCATTACCAACCTGTGGATTTTTGCTTCTATAGAACTTAGCAATATGTCCAACCTCATTACATGCGTAACATGTAACATTGTTTTTTTTAATTGCTTTGCTAAAATTGGTATAATTACTTCACCTGCACTGATTAGCCATATGTCCATATTTTCCACATGTATAACATTTAACATTCATTCTGCAATCTTCTATCTTATGACCATACTTATTGCATTTAGAACATTGACCGGGAGCAGAATCAGAGTTTTGATTTGCTCTATTTCTACATTGCCTAGCCATGTGACCAAATTTATTAGAAACAAAGAATCTATCATTAAATTTATAAGCATTAAGTTTCCTTATCGGTGCCTTATGGTTTTGATCTTCATTTGTAGTACCACAACTCTGACCTTGTTCAAATCCAAGTCCACTGGAATCTCCATTCTACCTTTGTCTTTTCAATAACTCATCAAGTTGTCTTGAACTAACCTTGAATTTTTCTTTATACTCACTTGCAATAGTCATATCATCTCTCAAAATTATTATGTGTCTCTCAACCTCTTGCTCATTGCTCTAGGATTGTACTAAATTAGTTCTCAACATATCATTTTCATGAACCAGCCTTCCACATTCTTCAAATTTATTTTTCAGAGATACAACAAGATTTTCTTCCTTTTTCTTCCAGTCTTCAATCTCTTTAGACATCCTCATAGTTATAGCTTGCATTTCATTCCTCATTACCATGTTCTCCTAACTCAGCTTCAAAAATCTCTCATTAAGTGCATCTTTCTCTTCATTATCCTTATTCTGCAAAATTTCCTTCCTCCTAGCCTAAATAGATGACAGTCTCTCCTATAGGACAAGAATGAAATCCTGAGCATAATTCAATTCATCTTGTAACTTCAAGTTCTTCATCCTTTCAGCATCATAATCTTCAAGTGCTACCTCAAGTTGCTTCTCCAAACTTATATCTATGGATTCTGGATTCAGGATCTTCCTTGAGCTATTAAACTTCCTCTGAGGCACAAGGCTTTGATACCAATTGTTGGAATCCAAGAACATTGAGAAGGGGGGTGAATCAGTGCTCTACCGGAATGATTAATTTTAACCTTATTAAAACATGCATTCACCAATAGATATACCAGTACATATAATTGAAAAAAGTAAAGCAACCAATAAGCCAATCACACAAATGAATACCATAACATAGAGAATTATACGTGAAAAAAGGAAAAACCACGATGGGATTTGTGACCCACAATATCAATCCACTGGCCATATGAAGAGATATTACAAAATATAGAGGCCTTCACTTGTAGGAAGGATTAGAGCCTAGAGCACACTGCTCAATCACAAAAGGAACCTCGCTGACTACATACAAATCCAGACTACAATCTCAAGAAATGAGTGAACTGCAAAGATAGCATCTTCTATGCCTGAGTACAGTTCTGGTTAAGCTTTATTTGTTCCAGTCTGAAACCCTAAACCCTTTACCAAAATAGCCTCTCACATAAATATCCTCACATACATGATCTCTCACATATATTTTATGTCTCCACTGCATTCCATAACCTTACATTCTACATACACTACAAAATGATCTAATCAACTTACCTATATAACCTTTTGCAATCCATCATGCCTTATATTGGCTTACAAAGATAATTACAATATGAATATACATGTCAGCTCAATAACATAAATACATGAATACCAAAAACAATTGTCGATGTCGGATATCCCAAATTATGTCGGCCTCCAATACCGATAACCTGAATATAGACCATGTCGGCCTACAATAGAGGTAACCAAAGAAATCCTTCCAACCTGTCGGTGCCGGTGTCAGTGAAGTGTCTATCGATACACTACTAAATCAAAATATGAAGCTAGAACATGTTGCCATGTTTCCATTGTTGGCATTGCATGGAGATTGCATTGATGAAGTATAGTGTTGTCATTGATGTCAATAGCAACTGGTAATGAAGTTGTATTGCAACCGATAGTGATACAGTAATGAAATTGGTAGTAAAGTAGTGATGGAAACCGGTATTAGTATTATTGTTGAAATAGAGTGATCAACTGGTAACCATAACCGATGGAGCTTGGTGAATCAGTTGTGATGATCTATGACCGAATGATGATCAAAGATGAAGATACCATGTAAGCATGATGCACATGATGAGTTTCAAAGTAGATTTGGCGCATGAAGATAATTTTTTATCTTGGGAAGGAGAAAATGCATAGCATGAAGTAAAAACTGTGTGATGAGATACAGGATCCAATGTGCGGTGATTGAGGAGCGGTTGAAGTTGTCTAGAACAATGTGTAGTTGATTGCTATGTAATATAACAGTTATGATTGAACCGATATGTTTGTAATCTCTATGAGATTTGTAGGTTTTATAATGTGTTACCAACCTATTGTATTTTCTTATAAGGTCGATGAGTTGTTTGTAATTGTGTTGGAAAATTTGGTCAAGTGTGGTAGTGTGATTGTTGTTGAACCAAGAGTTTCTACAGAATGTTGTGAATGTAGATTGGAGCAGAAAAGCATCTGATTAAGAAAGGTAGTGCTATTTCCAGATCACCAAAGAACCTATTGTTCTCTAACCATTACAATAGTTAAATCCCTTAACCGGGTAAGCTTTAACAAGATTGGTGTTTTTTAAATCCTCTAACCAGGTGATCCATTAGCTTGGATTTGAAATCCTCTATAGAGGTTGCCTTTAACAGGGTATTGTAGTCAATCCCTTAACCGGGTGGTCCTTAACCGCATCTATTCTTAACAGGACATTATTGTATAAGCTTCTAACAAGGCTTGGCTCCTAACAGGACAAACTTCTGAAGAGTTAAAAATACTTGTGGGTATTCATCCCCACTGTGGTTTTTCCCATTTGGGTTTCCACTTAAAAAATCTTTCTGTCAAGTGGTGAATTATTTTGTGGATGTGTTTTGATATGGTTTATATGATTAACTAGTAAAGCCACTTAGATATATTTAGATGAGCAAAAGTGATCTAAAATGAGCTATTACTTATGTTAGTAAAGTGGTTTAATATTTTGGTTAAATGGTATTTGAGTTTCAGATCTGTTACATTGTATCATTGATGTTTTGGTCAACTAGTAAAGTTTGACAGTGCAGTTGCAGTTTTTGATACAGTTTCTAAACTAGTTAGTTTAGCAAGTTGTTTCTGCGTTGGGATTAAGTTTGGTGAAATTTTAGTTTATTTTATATCTACTAATTCACCCCCCCCCTTTCAGTAGCTAACTAGATCCTTATAGTTTCATCATATTTTCAATTAGTATCAGAGCATTTCAAGTCCAGTATTGTTTAAGCCTAATAGCTTGAGGGAAAGATCTAGGAGAACATGATGAAGAAAGAAGGTCCAAAGTTCAATAGGGAAAACTACAGAATCTGGAGTGATAGGATGAAGATCTATATCAAGAGCTTAGGAAGTCAATATTGGGAACATGTCGTTACTAAATATAACTTGCGTAGTGGGATTTTGTCAGATGATCAAAAGAAGGAGCAACGGGAGAACAATCAAACATTGGAGGCCATTATCAATTCCTTGTCCAATTTAGAGTATGTTGATGTTCATGGATTGGAGACTTCTTATGAAGTACAGAAGAAACTGGAAGATATCTATAGTGGTGATGAGCATGTTAAGATTACCAAAGAGGAGAGTCTGAGAGGTAAATTTGATGATATGTGGATGGCTGAAGGTGAAAACATTCAATAGTATGGTCAGAGGATCAAGGAGATAGTCAGAGAGATCAAAAGTGTTGGAGGTATAGTGGAGGATACCATAGTGGTTAGCAAGGTGTTGAGAACCCTTCTACTAGTCTATGTTATCTAAGTTGTAGCCCTTCAAGAACTCAAGTATATTGTTAAAACAAAGGTAACTCATGATTTATCATTGGTAAATTAACTGCAATTGAATTACATGGTTTTGATGGAAGCGTTCAGAGATCAAAATTTGCATGTAGAGCTTCAGTTTCTACCCCACCAGTAAGGAAAAGAAGAGAAGTGAGCTACACTCATGAGTCCAGATCCAGCAGAGAGGTAGATGATGAAGATAGTCTGATTGAGCTTGAAGCATTGTTGGCCAAGCACTTATGCAGAGGTACTGGTAAGTACATCGGTAAATTACCTTTGAAGTGTTTTGCATGTAACCGGATTGGACATATTGCTGCTAACTGTCCAAATGGAGATAATGATAAAATATGAGATAAGCATAAGAAGTATAAAGGTAAAGGTAAAAGAGATTGTCTCATTGCAGTGGATGGAGGAATTATAGATGAAGAATTTGAGGAAGATACAAAAGAGGAAATTGTCTTTGTTTCTATTAAAGAAGAGATATCATATCAGAAGGCATTAGTCTCTCGCATGGATAGTTCTGATGACTGGATTATAGACAGTGGTTGTTCACACCACATGACCGGTGACTGAAGTAAATTTCTTACATTGAGAGAGTTTAATGGAGGTGTGACCTTTGGGAATGACTCACCTTGTATGGTGAAAGGAAAAGGATCCATCTCTCTGAATGGTAAAAGTAGTGCAGATGATGTCTACTGGGTTGAAGGACTGAAACACAATCTTTTGAGTCTTGCTCAACTCAATAAAAAAGATTACCCATAGGAATTCAAGAATGGAGTCTACAAGATTTATGGAAGCAAAGGTGAACTGATTTCAACTAGAAAACAAACCAGAGGTAACTTGTTTCATTTAAGCTCTAAAGTCAGCAATTATTTAATTGCAAAAGTAGAAGATAGTTGGCTTTGGCATCAAAGATTTTGTAATGTAAATTTTGATAACATTGTAAAAATCATTAAGTCCAAATCAGTAAGAGGTTATCCATAGTTGGACATTCCGATGAATACTTTGTGCAAGGAATGTTAGTTAGGGAAAACGACATCCTCAACCTTCAAGAGAAAATCTTTCTCAGCAGAACATTTGTTAGATTTGGTTCATACCAACCTTTGTGGACAGATGAGGACTAGGAGTATTCAAGGTGATCGGTATTTCATGATATTTATCAATGATTTCTCAAGGATGATGTGGGTCACATTCTTGAATGACAAGATAGAATCATTTAGCAAGTTTAAGGTATTTAGAGCCTTAGTTGAAAATGAAAGTGGAAAGAAGATAAAGTGCTTAAGAACTAATCAAGGTGGTGAATTTACTTCAGAGGAATTCACTAGATACTGTGAAGACAATGGAAATAAGAGGCAGCTTTATGCACCTAGGACACCACAACAGAATGGTATTGCAGAAAGGAATAACTGGTTAGTTGTTGAAGCTGCTTGGACTATGCTAATTCAAGGAGGTATATCTAAGACATTCTGGAGAGAAGCTACCAGCACAACTATTTACACAATGACCCAGATACCGGTTAAAAGAGGTAAAGACAAAACTCCCTATGAGTACTAGTATTGTATATCACCTAATGTCAGTTATGTTGTCATTGTTTTAACTTTTGGGTAATTTTGTTCCATAATCTGTTAAAATCTACAAAATTGTGCTTTGCACTTCATCTTGCCTCTGAGTTATTGGTCTGAAGGTTTAGGGTTTTTTCAAATTTACCCTTTTTGTGTCTTGGACTCCCCGCATTCTATTTCTATGTTACTTTTTCCACTTAAGCGGAAGGGTCAGTTCATCATGAAGGGGTCCCCCCTTTACGTTTTGCCTTAGGCGAGTCTCTATTAATGTTTTATTTTGTGCCCTTTTCCTAAGTCTTTAGTTCTTTCTTGGGCCTTGTAAAAACCATGCAAGTTCTTGTTGATCTGACGGTGCACGTGAATTTGCAAAGAAAAATAGTCCGAACTTTATGCTTCGCGAACTAGCGAAAAGAGTGGTGAGCCCGAAAGGCAGGTGGATCCCTTGGTTAAAAATTGCGCATCTCAAAGATGATCTGATGGTTGGTGCTATTTTGCTTGAAAGAGATTTGTGGAGTTTACCTTTCACGAAATAGCGAAAAGATTGGCGAGCCCGGCTGGTGGGTTAAAGAATGATGGTTAAAGGATGATATCTTCCGGTTGATCCAATGGCCCACATTGTTTCGTAAAGGAAATATGCTAGGAGTTTATCTTTCATGAAGTTGTGAAAGGGAAGTGGGCCCAGCGTAATGGTGATGTAGAAAATAAAGAAGATGAATCTTGAGATAGATCTAACGGTCCACATTATTTCGCTGGGAGAAATAGCATGGAGTTTATCTTTTGCAAAGTGGCGAAAAGGAGCTGGCAACTACGTGGCGAATGATGTGGTAGTATAGCTAGATGTCCAGCTAGGGAAAAAAGGATGACCTGTCGGTAGGACACGTGGCTCCAAAGGATCGTAAAGGGCCCACTTTGATTGAGTGGCGACAGTGATGAAATTCATGATTAAGTAAAACACGTGGTGGTTCATTTGTGGAGTCCATTGGAGTTCTTGAATGAATAAATGGCTGACACATAAGAGCTATCTACCGGCCATCAGTAGGGAAAGTGGATTCCGTGCAGAGGGCTTACTTCAAAGGATAAAGGATGTTAAAGGTTGCACATCTCAAAAGACATCCAATGATGAGCGTTGTTTCGTAGCCCGAAGATGCAAGAATTTTAACATTCGCAAAACAATGAAAACCATTAGCGGTGAGGAATTCATACAGTTAGTGAAAAGGATTAGTGGTCACTATGGAGAGTAAAGATTGAGCGGATAGTAGGAGATCCGATAGCTAGCACTGTTTCATATGAAAAAATGTGTGAGGTTTATCCTTCGCGAAGCAGTGAAAGGGAGGTGGTGCCCATTTTTAAGCAGGATGACTCAGGTAAGGTAAAAGACGTGCAAGTTCTAAAGGATCTGACGAACGGTATTGTTTCGCATGGAAAAGATGCGAGGTTTTTAATCTTCACGAAATAGCGAAAAGCCAAGACATTGAGAATTTCTTTCTAGTCCGTTGGACCTTTTTTTCAAATTCAATTGTGAATTGATTGCTGAAGCATGAGGATTAATGCTTCAATTCATTACTTTGTTGTTGTATTAAGCCTCACATCAACTAAATTATAATTTTCATTTCAAAGAGTTTTGGAGAGGAACCATTGCGTAGAGCGATTTTCTTCAGGCAACAAGTAAGTTCTGCACCTTTTTTTAATAGCTACAGTTCGAATTGGTATCATTGGGTGCTTAAATTATCAAAGGTTTGTTTGAAGTTTAAGTTGAAATAGTTGTAATTCAAAGATGGCACCTCGAAGAGATTTCCCAGGAAAGGTGAATTATCAAAACAGAGCTATATGTGA
This sequence comes from Cryptomeria japonica, assembly GCF_030272615.1. Taxonomy (NCBI): domain Eukaryota; kingdom Viridiplantae; phylum Streptophyta; class Pinopsida; order Cupressales; family Cupressaceae; genus Cryptomeria; species Cryptomeria japonica. The sequence continues at coordinate 260,204,866 of NC_081412.1, forward strand.
TGATTTCCTAGAACAATTAACCATGTCCACCAATGTTGCAGCCAAAATAAAAGAATTGGTGCCCAAGGCTCCCCATTTGAGAATTAATGATGGCATGTATAACAAAGGGAACTTGTTGAGGGATCCACAAATAGGGATATCAGGTCTGGGACTCTTCAAAGTAGGATTTGGTCAGAGACATTCCCTTGCTCCAATTAATAGTATATGGGAGTTAGATGTGGGAAAGCTCATAGTCCCTGGGGTTTTTATGGATGTAGCTTTATTAACCTAGATTGCAAATAATTATGACCTTGTTGCTAAATGTGTGAGAAATGTGAATGGGGAGCCTTAATTGAGATCAATGATGATGAGTTTAGGAAAAATTTTAAGCTCAGTGAGGTATCAAACTACTTAGAGCCAATCAATTTTGATACACTTGCACAGGTCTACAATGTGCAGAGAGATCACCTCGGGAGCGGCCCTTTGAAGGAATTTTTTGTCAAAATAGGAGGACTAACTGTTCTAGGCCCTAGTACCATGGAACCCTTCTCTCTGAATTTTTTTACTCTGAGGGCTAAAGGGATGTACTGGTCACTTTGTCATATATTTGGGGAAGATGTTGAAACAACCATGCCAACTCATTACATGTTAATGATAGCTCAAATTTTGATCCCCTCTCTAGCAGTAACCTTTGATTTTGCACCTTATCTCACTTATGCATTTCATGAAGGGCTAATAGGGATTAAAAATGGTAAGGTAGACAGACCTTTTGGGTGGTACTCTCTTCTCATGCATATGTTTTTTTTAAAGGTGTTGATTACTTCGCTAATGAAATGGATCTGGTTAAGGAGAAAGATGGTGAAGAGATGCTTGTGTAATTAAGGAGCACAATTTTGTCTTGGGATAGAGAGGATGAAAGTTACTTGAAGTTTGACAGATGTTTTGCATCTAGACTTAGGATTCTCTTGTACCAAAAAAACCCTAGGATCCCTAAGGCCCTCCTAGAGTTCCTTAGGCCTAAAGAATTTGTTGAAGGTATCAAGATTGTGCACAACTAGGGTGATATATACTTGTACCCTATCTCTATAGTGTATAGAGTTTATGGATTCAGAGGAACTCCATATTTGTTGCCCTATCAGGTCCCATTGAAGATAGGAATTGCAAAGATCCTAAGGCAAATTGGGGGTGTGCAAGAGGCAGAGTTAACAAATAGGGGAAAAGGGACCATTTTCCCAACCATCACCATGGCTCATCAATTTGTAATCACCAAGGGTGGCTAGAAACACTTTGATGATTTCTTTCAACTATATAGGTTGTCTACTGCAGTATCAAGATTTGCTGACCCTGAAGATTTCTTCAATGGCATGTTCATAAAGAGAGCAGTATGTAAAGGTAGACCACATCAGTTCCATTTTCCTGAGGATCTGATCAGAAATGAATTCAATCTAGATGAGAAAGAATTGAGAAAAGAAAAATGGGTAGCATACAAGAAGGCTCTTGATTTTATTCACCAATTTGATGGTATTTATGATCCTATGTCTAGTTTTGCTCCCTTTGAGGAGAAAATTAAATTCTTAATTCTTTATTTTGAAGACCTAATGCAGACATTGAAGGAGAAGAGAGAGTTTATAATGAGGAATGATCCTAAAAGGGATAAGTTGGTTTTAGCCAAGCCTGCTTTTGCCAAGGCCATCCCTCCGAGTGAGTATGTGATGCATAAGAAGCCAAGGTGTAGTTTGCTAGTTTCAGTAACTAGTGAGCCCTCTAATTCAAAAGGAAAGAGAGAAATAGAAGATGTCACTGACATCCAAAACTCCCCCTAAAAGGTAAAGGGTAGGAAAAGAGATGCAAACAGGTGAACCTCTATACTCTCCATCCCAATCCCCTATCCATGTGGGAGATGAATAGGCAGCGACAGAGCAATTGTTGCAGTTAGGAAGTCTCGGGGAGATTACCTACACTTATGAGGAAACACAAGAGGGAATGCCCAAAGAGCCACCGAGTGCTGAGATGAACTTGACTGCAGATGAGTTCAAAGGAAAAGAGCTAGAACCTGCTATCAAACAAGCTAGTGAGGAGTTCCTGGCTGATAGTAATTTTATTACAATAGGTCCCTTTATGCAATTTGTTTGGAAACAAAACATTGAGCAATTTAAGGCAAGATGTGAGAAGAAAAAGGATGAGCAACCCCACAAAGATGTAAATACAATGGAGGAAGAGGTGAAGCAAGAAATGATGGTAGAATTCAAAGCCATTACTCCTGAAAAGGGGAGAGAAATGGTGTCAAAGGCTGGTGTTTTAACTCTTCCTGAATGGGACATAGCAGATGTCATAGTAAGGGAAGAAACCAAGCCCCTACAAGGAGTGACATTCAGTAAGGATAATGTTGATTTGGTTATGTGGTCTTTAAAGAGGGATGAGAGCAGAAGGAGGAAGGACACCTCATAATCCAGTTACCTAGGAGGTATGATAGTGAAGAGAGTCCAGGACACAGGGGTGGTAGAAGCTGCCAACACAGTTCTAGAAACTAAAAAATTCAGTGTGGTAGTGGCTGAGAAGGAAGCAAAGGAGAGGGCTGATATCCAGGTGAGATTAGAAATAGTTCTAAGGGCTTATAATGAAGCCAAAGGAGAGATAGCCAACAGGGATAGTATCATTGCTAGATTACAAAGTCAATTGGCAGGGCAACACCAAAAAGGTGAGTCCTCCACTCTAATGATTGCATCTTCTCCAGCAAGACCCCCACCCACCAGTCATATCATTGAATTTCCCCCTTCTCCTATGACCTCTGGTTTTCAAGCAACTGAAACCATACAAGATGAGATGGAAAAGTTTAAACAGGCTCAGGCCTTACTTGGAAGCAAATATGAAGAAAAGGTCAGAGGTACAATTTTGAAATTTGTTGACTCAATTAGAGCCTCTATTGTATACATTTACATGAAAAGAATTTTGAATATTATGACTGATTTGAAAGAAGATGAGGCCACTTTGGAGCCAATTCTGAATAAGTGGTTGCCTAGGGGAGTGGATTTTGAACTTATGTGTTCATATCATATAGAGGCAGAGGCTGATGCCAATATCAAATCCACCTATGAGTTAATAAAAGGGATGACTGGATTAGCAAAAGAAAGGGTAGGTGTGAAGAGAAAAGCCCACTTATATAGAAAACAATATTCTGATCATAAGTATGAGTTGTTTCCCAGGGGTTTTGTTGGTCCAAGTCAGCTGAAAGAGGAAAAGGCATGGTTGGAAGAGTTGGGGTATAACTTGTCTCAGAGGGTAAATGAGGTCATTAATACAGATGACACATCTTTATTTATTAAGACAATTAAGGAGATTGAGAAAGTAAAGTCACATTATGGTTTTCTGGAGACAGAGGTTGGGCAATTGAGAATCACATGGAAAAGGCTGAATAAGATGAAAAAGAAGATTGTTAGATTCTCCTGGCCGAGTGATGACGTGTTCCAAGAGTGGAAAAACAAATATGCAGTACAAGAAGAGGAAGTCCCATAATAGTTAGAAGATGTTGCAGCAGAACAACAAACTTAAAAGGTCATTAGGAAATGAAATGATTGTGTTTTGCTTTCCTTTTCAGTAGGAATCATGGTGGTAACAAACTTTTCCTAGGAAATTTTGAAGCTTGTTTGCATCCATATTGTTATAAATGGATACCAGGACTTAGAAGAGGGGATCACAAGAATTTGTAAAGAAACTCTGCTGAAATATATCTAGCATTTTTCTGGTTCTCTCGGGAATTACCTTGAGTCATGTAAAATTTTCAAAATGAATATAAATATACAGATCAAAGTTTCAGGCCTAAATCTTTTTTGTCTTCTGGTGTGCATTCATTAGTTTGCTAGTTTCATTTGGATAATTTAGGGTTATTCAATTGAGCATGGATTGTAAGGCAATCTTATAGATATATTTCTGGCTTTTCTCTTCAGGAGAGGGATTAAATATATTTCTGTCAGTAGATCAATTGTTTGTTGCTTTGAATTTGATAAATGGTTTTAGTTTAAAGGGAAAGAACCTATATATATGTCAAGCATGTATGGGGTTCATGAAAGCCAAAGTGATGAAATGTATGAGAATGTTCAGTTTTGAAACTCTTGCTTGATTTAGGTGACTCTGTATCCTAGATAAGGCACTGATATCAGTCATGGAATTCTTTCTATCTTTCTTGGGATCGAATACTGAAAATGAGCATAAGTTTTCTTTAATGTTTCAGTTTTATTAAGGTGATGAAGTCCATAGGTTTTAGCATTGGTTTACTGTGGATCTCAATTTAAAAGTGTGAAAGTATTCACAAAAGGTATACCCACCTGAGCTTTGGATAAGTTCGAAGTGTAGAAGGTTTTATTGAAACCTTGTTATATGTTAGTCTGGAATTCTATTTTCTTGGTGTCCTCTTCATATATAGAAAAAATTATTAAATTTTCTTACAGGGAGGACTAGGAGGGAATCTGAATTTGAGAACAACAAGTTACTTTAATTTTTTTGGTAGTGGATGTTTTATCAAGAGAGGTGATTATGTTGGTAAGTTTGATGCCAAGTGTGATGAAGACATATTTCTTGGTTACTCCACCCAAGAGAAAAACTTACAAGTGTTTCAACAACTAGACTCACAAGATCATTGAAAGTGAATGTCCAAATTGATGAGTTTCCTAAGAAATCAGGAGAAACCAGTAAAGAGAAGGAAGAAGAAGAACCTTACACACTATTTTTGGAACTGGAACCGGTGAAGCCAGAACTTGAAGAATAGATAAGAGAAGCCCCAGTTCAACCAAAACAAGAAGGTTCAGGAGAAGAAGAAGAACCTAAAAAATAAGATTATGTTATTCCAAGGTATGTTAGACTCAATCATAGCCTCAATCAGATTATTGGAGACAAGAATGTAGGTGTGATAACAAGAACAAGGCTTAGAGAGAACTTGTGTAAGATTTCCACCATTGAGCCTAGAACTGCAAAAGAAGCATTTGCAGATGAAGACTGGATCTAGGTAATGGAAGAAGAACTTGACCAAATAGAGAAGAACAATGTGTCATCATTGGTACTCAAACTGGAGAATAAGAATGTAATAGGTACAAAATGGGTATTCAAAAATAAATTGAATGAAGATGGAGTAGTGGTCAGAAATAAAGCCAGACTGGTATGCAAAGGATATGCACAAGAAGAAGGTGAAGACTACAATGAGACATTTTCACCAATTGCAAGATTGGAAGAAGTAAGGAATCTAATTGCATTTGCAGCATACAAAGGATTAAAAGTATATCAAATGGATGTGAAGTCAACATTTCTAAATGGAATATTGGAAGAGGAATTCTACATTGAATAGCCAGATGGTTATGCTTTAACTATAGAAAAGGAAATGGTGTGAAAATTACATAAGGCATTATATGGATTGAAGCAAGCACCAAGAGCATGGTATGAAATATTGCACTCTCACTTGGTGAAGATAGTAACATATATCTCAAGACAAAAGGATTTAAGGTACAAGGAAGTGAGGTATTTGTGGATGATATCATTTTTGGAGGAAATGATGATATGTGTCATGATTTTTCTAATGAAATGAAGAATGAGTTTGAGATGTCACTGGTAGGTGAGATAAAAAATTTCATAGGTTTGCAAATCCAATAGATGAAGGAAGATATTTTCATCACACAGTCCAAATATGTGAAAGAAGTGTTGAAGACTTTTGGAATGGGAGACTGTAAACCAGTTGGAACACCAATGGTCACAGGCTGTAAATTGTCTAAGGAAGATGATTCTACATTAGTTGATGAAAAGGAGTACAGGTCAATGATAGGTAAACTACATTATGTTGTCCATAGTAGACCGGACATTTATCATGTAGTAGGATTGGTTGCCAGATTTTAGAAGAGCCCAAAGGAGACACACATGGTAGCAACCAAAAGAATTTTTAGGTATCTGAAAGGTATAATTGATTATGGATTATGGTATCCATATGCAGGAGATTTTGATTTAAAATTTTATATAGATGAAGACTGGGCAGACGATGTTGATGATAGGAAGAGTACAACTGGAGGAGAATTTTTTCTTGGAGGAAGACTAGTATCTTGGAGCAGAAAGAAATAGAGTTGTATCTTTCAATCTATAGAAGAAGTTGAATATGTTGCGGCTTATATGAATTGTACCCAAGCGATCTGGATGAAACACATTTTAGAAGGTTTCAAGTTGAAGATATTAGAACCAATAAGGATTTTCTGTGATAACACCAGTGCGATAAACATTTCTAAGAACTTGGTGTTGCATGCTAGGGAAAAGCATATTGAGTTGAAGTATCATTTCCTGAGAGAGAAAGTGAAAAGTAAAGGTGTCACTGGAGGATGTATGTACTAAGGAACAGCTAGCGGATATCTTTACTAAACCTCTGCCTAGGGCTTCATTTGAGTATCTTAGAGGTAAGTTAGGGGTTGTACCCCTACATGAAGTCAATTAAGAAGATTTGGAAGACATCAGTCCCAAAGCTTATTGAAAACCTTGAAGATGGATTGGTGAAGAGTGGAGCTACTCCATAGGGGGAGCAGCTAGTTGCAGATCGATGAAGCACGAAATGGTTAACCTTCACTTTAGCATTGTTGTCAAAGGGGGAGAAGAATTGTATATGATTGATAGCCAATTACTAGTTGAAGACATGGAGATACAGTTGAAGGAGGGTATATGGGAAAAATGTAAACCAAGATTCCTATACCTATGTATATACTTTACTCTCAATCATCAAAATCAAAGGGTATTGATATTTGTATTGCCATCAATACTAAAGGGGGAGATTGTTGGCATTGCATGAAGATTGCATTCATGAAATATAGTGTTGTCATTGATGTCAATAGCAATCGGTAATGAAGTTGTATTGCAACTGGTAGTGATGTAGTAATGCAACCGGTAGTAAAGCAGTGATGGAAACCAGTATTGGTATTATTATTGAAGCAAAGTGATCAACTGAAAACCCTAACCAGTTGATATGCAGAACCCTAATCGATGGATCTTGGTGAATCGGTTCTGATGATCTATGACTGAATGATGATTGCAGATGAAGATACCATGTAAGCATGATGCACGTGAAGAGTTTCAAAGTGGATATGGCATGTGAAGATAACCATTTATCTTGGGAATGATCAAATGCATAGCATGAAGTGAAAACCATGTGATGAGCTACAGGATCCAATGTGTGGTGATCTAGGAGTGGTTAAAGTTGACTAGAACAATGTGTAGTTGATTTCTATGTAATCCAATGGTTATGATTGAACCAATATGTTTGTAATCTCTATGAGATTTCTAGGTTTTGCATTGTGTTACTGACCTATTATATTTTCTTATAAGGTCGATGAGTTGTTTGTAATTGTGTTGGAAAATTTGGTTAAGTGTGGTAGCGAGATTGTTGTCAAACCAAAAGGAGTGTCTGCAGAATGCTGTGAAGACAAATAGGAGCAGAAAAGGATCTGATTAAGAAAGGTAGTGCTATTTCCAGATCAGCAAAGAACTTGTTATTCTCTAACCATTACAATAGTTAAATCCCTTAACCAGGTAAGCTTTAACAGGCTTGGTGTTGTTTAAATCCTCTAACCAGGTGATCCATTAGCTTGGATTTGAAATCCTCTACTAAGGTTGCCTTCAATAGGGTATTACCTTTAACAGGGTATTATAGTCAATCTCTTAATCGAGTGGTCCTTAACCGGATCTATTCTTAACAAGACATTATTGTATAAGCTTCTAACAAGGCTTGGCTCCTAACATGACAAACTTCAGAAGAGTTCAAAATACTTGTGGTTATTCATCCCCACCATGGTTTTTCCCATTTGGGTTTCCACGTGAAAAATCATTTTGTCAATTAGTGAATGATTTTGTGGATGTGTTTTGATATGGTTTATTTGATTAACTGGTAAAGCCACTTACATATGTTTAGATGACCGGAAGTGATTTGAAATGAGCTATTACTGATGTTAGTAAAGTGGTTTAATGTTTTGGTTAAATGTTATTTGAGTTTCAGATCTAGTACATTGTATCATTGATGTTTTGGTCAATTGGTAAAGTTTGATAGTGCAGTTGTAGTTTTTGATACAGTGTCTAAACCAATTAGTTTAGCAAATTGTTTCTAAGTTGGGATTAAGTTTGGTGAAATTTTAGTTTATTTTCTATCTACTGATTCACCCCCCCCTCTCATTAGTTGACCAGATCCTTATAACTTCATCATATTATCAGTCATCAATGACAACATATTGAAACTAGACAAATGAGTGTCAATAGCCAACATATTGTACCTTCCTCTCTTCTACAGTGTTTTCAAAATTGAAATACTTCTCCATCTCTGAGATCGAATCCATAAATTCATATGAATCTAACTTCCCATCATATTCTCATGGGGTAAAATGAGGTTTAGTATTCGCCCTACTCAAAACCCTTAAAAACCTTTCCTCATCTAGATCAACCACTTGTAGGTTTTCTTGTTCTCTTAGGGCTTCTTCTCCTTCATCTTCACCTACATCTTCAATATGTCGGCCTCTTCTCTGGGATGTCTCCACAGATTCTAACTGGGCTACTATTCCTTGCAACATCTCCATCATAGAAGGGTCTGCATTCCCACGTGCTCCACCATTCCTAGCTCCTCTTCATGTCATCGTTCACACTAGTCCTCTGTAGTTTCCGATTGGATCCACGATCCTCCAACCTACACAAAATTTTAGGACACGCAACCTTCGGAACAAAACTTCACTCGTATACCACTTGAAGAAGTCACCAGTGAGGAAGGACCTCAAAGAGATCAATCTAGACCAGTCAGCAAGATTAAACACAATGGAAACACAAATATATGATGGAGGAAGTGCAGAACAAATTGATTTATTTCATGAAATTTGATTACATCCAATTGGTAACAACCGGGGTAACAACATACCGGCTCATAAGCCTGGTAGAATAGGTCACAATCGGGACCTTGAATCTTATGATCTATCTTTTATGCACAGTCTAGCTACTTGATTCTCTGATTAATTCTCATTCATTGCATTCTAATGTGTAATTACAAATATATATCAATCAAAAGGATCCATTCGGCCCAAAAGGGATCAAAACACGAAGAACAAGACCTAAAGTGCAAAATAAAGTTGAAACTATCATGGAAACCGGTAGCAATATCTAGTTGGAAAATGATCCAAATGCAATGTGGTCTGGAAGCAAGAAAGATGATCAAGTCTTCAAGTAGATTCCAACTCCATAGGATCTGGTGAGCCAAAACCGGGACACACAGAAAGGAAAATGATTTTGATTGATGCAAGATTTCTTTGAACCGGGGATGCTCTTGCATCACAATAACACACCAAAAACATTTGCATTTCATGTAGTGTCCATCTGCATCATCACATGTTAGTATGCACCATACATATCATATACATATAAATCATATTTGCATCCATCTTGCATATTCATATATTAGTTTGTATATAATCATATCATAAGATCACATCCTTCACACACCACTTGTTATCGTATCATATAAGCATAATTGATATACATAAATCCATCATACATCATTATAATATAAACCATTTTATTTGCATCATCATGCATAGCATTAACATATAAAAATAAAAATATATGCATGTCTCATAAGCATTGTATCACATCATAGGATTATCAACATCATATTTGCATCATAGTAACATCATAAATCAAATGCATCATATAAGCATCATAGGAAAATCATAAACAAAATGCGTCATCATAATAGACATCAAAAGCATATAGAACCAATATCATATATGCATCATATAACATCACAAGCATATAATCACCACAAAAATATACCATCTCACATATATATCAAAATAAATGTGTCATGATACAATGATGTCCAAAAATTATATGACTACGAAAATCACTTGAAGGTGTCTACATCATCAAAAAAAATCAACTGGTACAACAAGGCACCTAAAAGAGGTGTGATGAAGTCCCTCCCTTAGAGTTGGTGGGCCTCAAAAAAATCTGAGCTCTCAAAGGCCCAACCCCTGGATCATCTCACCACCCTCCTCTTGTTGACCCTACTGGTGTTGGTGGTCCCATTACACCACTACTAGAATCCCTTCGCCTATCTCCCCTATGGTAGTGGTCTAGGATGCCTACATATATCTCTCTTGAGGTGCGGAGGAACTATTGCCTCATACAGGTTCTTCTAGTAACTGATCTCTCCTCCAACTCTAAGACAGTAGGCATAGCCTGATCCTATATCAATGTTCTGCATGGCCCTCACTATCTGAATGGCCTCCTCAAAAAAATTATATTACTCAATGTCCCTATCCCAGTCATCTTTAGCCTCTTATAGTTGTCTCCTCACTCTAGCCACCTCCCTCTCCAAGTCCTCAATCTAGTCATCTCATCTCTGTGCTATCTCCCTAAGAGAAGCCAACTCATCCTCCTCCTCATCACCTTCACCTGCAGCCTCTACCCTCTCCTTATCCCTCATCTCTTATCGCAGTGCATCTTGGATTTGTCATATGGAACTCTATGTCATATTTCCCCCTCTCACTCTAAGTGGCCTCGGTTGTCTACCTAGTATATCTCGTCCATCCCCTCCCCAAATTCCATCCTCTCCCCCACCTTCCCCTCTCCCCCTCATCCTCCTCCTAGCCCCTCCTCTCCTCTATCTCCTTTGGTTGGAAAATGAAAAGAACAAGACTTAGAGTGCCATCTCTTTGCAAGAGTAGTCAATATTCTTGCATTCGCTTGAATCTCAAGCATGAACATGATATGGCACAATGCATGGTCATCCTCACCTAGATCTGGTCAGAGCCTCTATGTCATAGGAAATCTCTCTCATGACTCCAATGGAGCTAGATACTCCTACAATCATAGTAAACCAATTACATCAGTCCTAGTAGTACTTTTGTTTATCACATGGTGTTGCTTATCTTATCCTCTCATAGCATTGTGGTATTTATGTTTATCACAGTGTTTCTCATGAGGCTCTATCCCTATAGTGCTTATGTTTATCACATAGCGCTATTTTTTCAATGTATATGTCAATCACATTGCACTCGATCTTAATCCTATCTTGCTAGAGCACTTGCCAAATTTTATCAATCTAACGGGTTATCCTCGATTTAATTAGAATCTTATCCTTGCTAGGGGAACCTATCATAGTTTATCACTTCGACAGTTTATCCAATTTGTAGCATATACGTATCACATTATCATTGATTCTTGCCCTAATTTTATCCTATCATTGTTGGGGCACCTGTCTAAGTATATCATCTTGATAGTTTATCCAATTGACAACATATGTTTATCACAAAAATATTTATTTTTGCCTATTTTGATATATACGTGATAAGGCATTGCTTATACATGCTATCACTACACATGTGTAGTTTTATCTTGCATGTGTGCACTTTTACATGCATACATGGTCTCGCAAACATATACACAACATTATCCCTATACATAGATTTTGTCGATGCATACATGATTACACACCTATATGATCACATACCTATCCTATATATGGTATTTCATCATGCACGTGCCCTAACCTAGCATATACGCATTCAAACCTAAAAAACCTACTTCTACATTTGTGTTATATCATACAATCTAGCCATATAAATGCACACTAAATACAAAATCAACAAGCAATTTTGAGGTACATATTGGCTCTCCCATGTCTGCAAGTCATTTGAAGCATCAGACTCGATCAAACTAGTGAATCTGACTGCCATCACCCTCCAACTGTTGATTGCTCTTTGAAGCTCTCTGGATGCTCTGCGCTTTGATCTCTCAAATTTTATGGATGCAAATGAGGATGTTTCTCCCTATGACCGCTATATATAGGTTGTGGAATCGTAACTAGTTGTGCTTTCCTACAGCTACCTTTTTCTTACCCATTGATCCTTTTTAAGTCCAATTTTAACCTGTCTGAACCTGTCATATCATCTTTATCCCTTATATCTTTTCTTTCTTTTCAAGATTTTTTTTGCAATTTGAAAAAAAAAAATCACCCAATCTCTCTAGGGGGCATGTCATCTTCCTTACTTGGGGAAAATGTTGTTGGATTGTTGGGGAGATTGTTGTATTTGGTTGATCATTGTTGGTACTAGGATATGTTATTGTCATTGATGTCAACATATTCCTGTGATTGATTCCAGTGATTTTGGGAAGATCTTCTGATCTAGTTTTGTAGTTTCGTTATGTTCATCACTATTTTGCATAATCTAGTATTTCCTCTGGTATATTCCAGTGTGATCAGATCTTGTGCTGAGGTTTTGGGATATTGTTTGGGATGATATTGTGTATCTTTATTTCAGACGGTTCATGATTTGTTACTCCGCAAGTTATCTTTCTTCATGATAGTTGCTGATTTGTTGTGTTCTTGAGCTTCTAGATGTTGATTGATGAATATTTGATAAGTGGTGTTGGTGAAACTATTGGTGATTATTCTAACATTCTTGTCGGTGTTTCCTAGTCATTCCCTATTTGTCTTGGTGATCTGCATTGATCGTTGTGCGATTTTTGGTGATTTCTATGAATCGGTGATGTTTTTTGTGTTATGCTGCATTTCTGGTGGTGTAGCATGTTGTGGTTCATCTTGGCGTGATTCTAGATGGATGAGATCATTTGGAAATTTGAATTAGGTTCATGCTATGTAACATGAATCATTATATTGGTCTGGTGATCAATCTTTGTATCATGTAATTTAATTTTTGTAATTATGAGTTGAGGGTTTAGCTGACCTTGTTATCAAGGTTGATGATTTATATATATAAGTGAGATACTTATGTAATTTAGGTGTCGGTATTGTGTTTGCATTATCAGAAAGAGGTGAATGTGTGAACAAGAGATTTACCATTCGGTGAAGATTTGAGGTGAGATTGGTGTTGTTGAGCAAACAATTGTGTTTAACCAAAGCTGCCATCGGGCATTTGTAGATGCTATCATTGCAGTTCATTTCTTTTGGATTGTATTTTGAATCATATTGTAAGTCAGTGAGACTTCCCTAAGGGTTGTAGCCTTCCGGGCAAATATATTTTGAGTAGTGGGCTCTAGGTAGTGTTCCTGAATGCAAGTGCATTCCCCATTGTAAATTTTTTACATACTAATGTAGAGTATCATCTTACTGTGGGTAGGTTCCCACTATGGTTTTTTCCTTAACCAAGTTTTCCATGTGAAAAATCTTGGTGATGTGTATTGTGTTGTTAATTTTCTTATCTGTTATTGTTGTAGTTTATCAATTTATGTTTTGAAATTTTATTTTATTTGATCCAGTGAAGACTGATTCACCCCCCCCCCACTCTCAGTCTTCCTTCTTGTTTGCTGCTAACAATTAGTATCAGAGATAGATCCTCTAGTAGAAGCTTAATCACTTGAGGAGATCTGGGATGACAACTCAAGGTATTCTTTTCAAGAAGGATAGTTTGAGGTTTAATGGAAGTAACTATACTATATGGAAGAGCTAGATGGAGGTGCACTTGAAATGTCTTGGAGAGGATTACTGGAAGATTACTAAGAATGTCTTTGTTGTTCCTCAAAGTGGACTATCCACTCTTGATGAGGTTAAGGAAGCGGAATATAACATTAGAGCGAAGGAAGCATTACTTAGTGCCCTAACTGATTCTAAAATGACAAATGTTATGGGACTTCAAACTGCACATGAGATCTGGGAGAAGCTTGAGATCCTGTATGAAGGTGATAGTCAAGTGAAAGTTGCTATGTTGCGGAGTTTTAAAGGAAAGTATGAGACATTGACTATGGGAGATGATGAGAATATATATTCATACATGGCTAAGGTGAATGAACTTGTCCTTGGTATCGGGAATTTCAGTGGAAAGATTGAGGAAGATGAGATTGTTGCTAAGGTGTTGAGATCTTTTCCTCCTACTTATAAACATAAGGTTGTTGCTATTGATGAGATTTGGAGTGTGACTACAGTAACAAGAGATGTGTTGGCTGGAAAACTTGCTACATTTAAGTTGAGCGAATTTGGAGAATCGCATGGAAAGTTTGAGATGGCATTTAGAGCATCTACATCAGTATCCGGTAAGCAAAAATTTGATCCTGATGAGTGTAGGATATCCAGATATGAAAGACAAAGAAGAGAGATAGAAGAGCAAGGAAGAGAGCTTGATGATCTTGAAGAACTGATTTCCTAGAGATTGCGTAAAGGTGCCAGTAAGTATGATGGAAATTTTCCTTTTAAATTTTTTTCTTATAATAAGATAGGACATTTTTCTTCTAGATTCCTAGAGAGAATGGCTAAGTATGATAGACATGATAAGTTTGATAAGCATGATAGAAATGATAAATATGAGAAGCATGAAAAGTATGATAAGCCCTATAAGTCTAACCGGAAGTTTAGGAACTAGAAGAACTGTTATTATGCTATAGATGAAGGTGTTACAGATGATGAATTAGAAGGAGATGAAGTTGTATTCCTTGCCATTAAGGAAGATGGACCTGTACCTGTTGATTCCACTAGCTGTACTATTGAGGAGAAAGCTTTAGTTGCTAAAGTTGAAGAGAAAAATGAATGGGTGATTGACAGTGGTTGTTCACATCATATGACTGGTGATAAAAGAAAATTTGTAAGAATGGAAAGATATGATGGTGGAAAAGTCAAATTTGGAGATGACAAAGCCTGTGTGATCCGTGGGAGAGGTTCTATTTCTTTTGATGGTAAGAATAACATTGATGAAGGCTTGTATGTTGAAGGTTTGAAGTATAATATTTTGAGTGTTGGATAGATGGTTGATAAGGGTTATGATCTACAATTCAAGGATGGTAAATGCAAGATCTTGAATGCCTCTGGTATAGAGATTACATTTGGGACTAAGACTGGAGGTAACATTTTTCATTTGAATGCTAGTGAGAAAATTTGTTTAATTGCTAAGATAGATGAGAGTTGGTTGTGGCAATGAAGGATGTGTCATGTAAACTTTGATTCATTGATTAAGATCAGTTCTACACAAGTTGTTAGAGATGTACCTAAGATTGCTAAACCTATTAATCCAATATGTAAGGAATGTTAGTTGGGTAAGCAAACAAGAATTTCTTTCAAGAGAAAACCTTATATATCTGATGGATTGATGGATCTTGTGCATACTAATCTATGTGGACCTACAAATGTTAGAAGTATGCAGGGTGATAGATACTTTATGCTCCTAATTGATTATTATTCTAGGATGATGTGGGTTATCTTTTTGAAGTAAAAAATCAGAAGCATTTGAGAAATTCAAGATATTCAAAGCTAAAGTTGAAACTGAGTCCAGATTGAAGCTAAAGTGTCTTAGATCTGATAGAGGTGGAAAATTATGTTCCGGTGAATTCAATTTTTTCTATAAGATGCATGGAATCAGAAGACAACTATCTGCTCCTAGAACCCCATAGCAGAATGGAATTGTTTAGAGGAAGAACCGTATTGTTTTGGATGTTGCAAGAACTATGTTGATTGAAGGAAATGTTCCAAAGATCTACTGGAAAGAATCCGTTAGTATTGTAGTCTATATATTTAAGAGAGTTCATATCAAAGGTGATATCGGTAAGACCCCTTATGAGCTTTGGTTTGGTCATATTCCTACTGTGAGATATTTCAAAGTTTTTTGTAGCAAATGTTATATCAAGAGAGATGAGGATCTTGTACAGTTTGATGCTAGAAGTGATGAAGGTATCTTTTTGGGATATTCTACAAAGAGTAAAGCCTATCAATGCTATAATAAGAGACTGAGAAAGATAGTTTAGAGTGCAAATGTGAAGGTAGATGAGAACCTTGGGAAGGATATCAGAGCTTATGATGATGGTCAACATATTATCTTAGCTCCTATTCAACCTGAAGAGCCTAAGCAAAATGATCTAGTAGAGATTGTTAATCTAGATGTTACTACTGCTGATGATGAGGATCAGAACAATCAAAAGACTCTGAGGTATGTTAGATTGAATCATTCTAAAAAATAAGATTATTGGTCATAAGAATAAAGGTGTGATTACTAGAAGAAGGTTTGCTGTAAAAGAAGTATGATTGATCTCTAAAGTTGAACCTAAAGACGTTGTCAAAGCCTATAAAGATGAAAATTGGATAAGAGCCATGGAAGAAGAGTTAGATCAGATTGAAAAGAACAACACTTGGGAACTTGTGCCTGGACCTAAGGATAAAAATTTTATTGGTACTAAGTGGGTTTTCAGAAACAAATTGAATGAAGTTGGTGAAGTAATCAAAAATAAAGCTAGACTGGTTTGCAAAGGATATTCACGGCAAGAAGGGATTGATTATGAAGATAATTTTGCTCTAGTTGCCAAAATTGAAGCTATTAGATTACTACTTGCTTATGCTACTTATAAAGATTTCAAGGTATATCATATGGATGTCAAATTTGGATTTTTGAATGGTGATCTAGCGGAAGAAGTTTACATTGAGAAACCTAATGGATTTTCATTATCAGATGATGGAGACATGGTATGTAAGTTGAAGAAATCACTTTATGGATTGAAAAAAGCTCCTAGATCCTAGGATGCTAGATTAGACAAATATTTGTTGAAATTGGGATTTACTAAAGGTGTTGTTGATAGTAATTTGTACTTAAAAATTGAAAATGATAACATTCTGATTGTTCAAGTCTTTGTTGATGACATTATATTTGGTGGTGATGATGATATGAGTATGAAGTTTGTTGGTGATATGAAGAAAAAATTTGAGATGTCTATATTGGTGAGATGAAATTTTTCTTAGGTTTGCAGATTACACAGATAGGAAAAGGTACCTTTATATCTAAAACTAAGTATGTGAAGGAACTGTTGAAGAAGTTTGGATTAGATGATTCCAAACAGTTGGAAATCCTATGGTGAGAGGTTGTAAACTATAAAAATAATAATCCCTGAAAGCTAATCAGAGCTTGTACAGATCTATGGTTGGTGGACTGCTATATCTTACTTAGACTAGGCCTGACATTATGTATGTTGTGTGTATGGCTGCTAGATATCAAGTTGATCCGAAGGAGAGTCATGTCACTACTATTAAAAGGATGTTCAGATATCTAAAGGGAAGTATGGATTATGGTTTATAGTATCCAAAGAATGATGATTTCATGTTATGTGCTTACATTGATGCAGATTGGGTTGGTGATGTAGATGACCAAAAGAGTACTATCTGTGGAGCATTCTTCTTGGGTAAGAAGTTGGTTTCTTGGGAAAGTAAGAAACAATACTCAGTATCTCTATCTACTACTGAAGCTGAGTACATTGTTGTTGCTAGTAATTGCACTCAGATAGTCTGGATGAAGCAAATGTTGAAAGATATCAGAGTTATTCATGATGATCCTACTATTATATACTGTGATAATTCCAGTGCTATAAACATGTCAAAGAATATGGTGCAAAATTCAAAGACTAAGCATATATCAATTAAATATATTTACTTGAGAGAGAAAGTCAGTGAAGGGAAGGTAAAGCTAGAATATGTATCTACAAAGAAACAAATTGTTGATATTTTCACTAAGCCTTTGTCTTTGCCTGCATATACATTTTTATACTTGAGAGACAAGTTAGGGGTATCCACCCCTCCTTATTAGAATTAGATGCATTTAGTTTCATCGATCCCATGGATTTCATAGCCTTATTCTTTTATCCAAATTGATGAGTTGGTGTTGCTCTTCTACTAGAGTAGTCTGTTGATTTGGTTTTATGTTCCAGAGAGAGGGTCATGTTTATGTTTTGAGAGAGAGTTTCATTTTTTATTTTGGATATCTTTGCCATTGTTGTCAAAGGGGGAGAGAGATCATGTGAAAAACTACTTTATCTATCTTGATCTTAGGGGGAGTTTGTTGGTGATATCTTCTTTCTTTGCATTGATTGTTTTTTATATTCATATGTTGCCATCAATGCCAAAGGGAGAGATTGTTGGATTTGGTTTATTATTGTTTTTGCTAGGATATTTTGTTGTCATTGATGTCAACATATTCCTGTGATTGATTCCGGTGAGTTTGGGAAGATCTTCTGATCCAGTTTTGTAGTTTGGTTATGTTGATCATTGTTTTGTAGAATCTGATATAGTCTGGTGTGATCAAATCTTGTCTTGAGGTTTTGAGATATTGTTTGGGATGATCTTGTGTTTTTTTTTTTATATGGTTCATGATTTGGTGCTCTGTAAGTTATCTTTCTTCATGACAATTGTTGATTGGTTGTGCTCTTGAGCTTCTAGATGTTGATCGATGAAGATTTGATAACTGGTGTTGGTGTAGCTGGTGGTGATGATTATGACATGATTTTTGGTGTTTCCTAGTCATTTACTATTTTTCTTAGTGATCCGCATTGATCGTTGTGCGAGTTTTGGTGATTTCTATGAACGAGTGATGATTTTTTGTGTTATGCAATATTTTTGGTGGTGTAGTGTGTTACGGTTGATCTTGGTGTGATTTCCGGTGGATGAGGTCATTTCAAAATTTGAATTAGGTCCATGCTATGTAACGTGAATCATTATATTGGTCTGGTGATCAATCTTTGTATCATGTAATATAATTTTTGTAATTATGAGTTGAGGGTTGAGGGTTTAGCCGACCTTGTTATCAAGGTTGATGATTTGTATATATAGGTGAGATACTTATGTAATTTAGGTGTTAGTATTGTGTCTACATTATTAGAAAGAGGTGAATGTATGAACAAGAGATTTATCATTCAGTGAAGAGTTGAGGTGAGATTGGTGTTGTTGAGCAGACAATTGTGCCTAACCAGAACTGTCATCGAGCATTTGTAGATGATATCATTGCAGTTCATTTATTCTGAATTGTGTCTGAATCATATTGTAAGTCAATGAAACTTCCTTGAGGGTTGTAGCCTTTTGGGAAAATATCTTTTGAGTAGTGATCTCTAGGAAGTGTTACTAAATGCAAGTGCATTCCCCATTGTAAAATTTTTACATACTACTACAGAGTATCATCTTTCTGTGGGTAAGTTCCCATTGTGGTTTTTCCCTTAAACGGGTTTTCCACATCAAAAATCTTGGTGTTGTATGTTGTGTTGTTAATTTTCTTATATGTTATTGTTGCAGTTTATCAGTTTATGTTTTGAAGTTTAATCTTCTTTGATCCAGTGAAGACTAATTCACCTCCCCCCCTCTCAGTCTTCCTTCTTGTTTGTTGCTAACAAATATTGTATCAGTTAATCTTATTTTCTTTGAGCCAGCATGACAAGCTGCATTGTCTCAAAGAGGGGCAAAATGTAGACACCTAAAATTATCCTATCCTAATTAAATAGATATTTTAATTATTTATTTATTTTATCCTAAGTCTTCTATTGATTAAATAGATTTTTATTTATTTAATTAATTCATTAATCCTCTTGTAGTCTCTCCACATTTAAATAAATATTTTTATTTATTTAAATTATCCTTTCCTTAAAGTAAATAAAAAAATTATTTATTTAATTGGTCCCACTTCTTCTGTTAATTAAATAGATCTTTATTTATTTTAATCAATTCATTATCTTTTTCCCTCCATGACACTTGTCATTCATCTATTAATTTTCCTTTAACCACCTCTCTAACATTTTATTATTTCCTATACCTACCCTGTAATCATAGTCGATCATTTATCCCTCCACTTCTTAATCCTATCCCTCCATTTCTAAGGTGTTCTCTATATAAGAGGAACATTTCATCCTTATCAACCCTAATGACTCCATATGTGATCAGTCACTCAAGTGACTACACAACCACAATTTGTTCTTTGTTGAGCTTTTGTACATAATACAAAATCTGAGAGCAATCATACCAAACAAGATCAATGAAGATAGGAAACAATGGAGATCAAACCCTACTAAGCATGTGAATTGTATAATCTTTCTATTTTGCTGATTGATTTGCATGTTTTAAGTTCTTCATTGGTGTATAGTGGATTTTCAATTGTAGAACTAGGGTTTTATGTGGTTGATACTTTGTTGGTTTTACAATAGTTTATCATTCAAAAATTTCACCATATACAATATGATTTTCATTTTAGGATTCATTTCATATCAATTTCATTTTAAGTCATATTTCATATCATTTTGATTTTAGGGTTCATCTCATATCATTTTCATTTTAGGATTAATTTCATATAATTTCATTTTAGGATTCATATCATTTTCATTTTAGGGTTCATATCATATCATATATCTTATAGTATTCATTTCATTAAGGTTTATTTTATTTGTCATTTTAGGATTCATCCATCATACATTGCATTTCACTTTCTTTCTTCTTATCACAACAATAAACATCACAAACATACATCATAATCATATCCATTGTTGTGCATCCATCTATATCATCATACATCATAACCATATCCATAACAATAACATCACATAGACATACATCTACAACATAGTAAACTCATCCTACATCAATCACAATAGTCATACATCTACAACATAGTAAACCCATCCTACATCAATCACAATAGTCAAGCTATCATATAGGAACCATCATAGAAAAGAATAAAATCACATGCATACATATTCCACCTTCATCACACATGTTAGATCCCTCCTGCATGCCAAATCCATGTTAGCATCATACATATTATATAATCATAAAAAAAAATCATATAGGCATATACATGTATAAATCCACCCTCCATCACACACGTGTTAGGAAAATCATAATCATCATATAATCATATCATATGTACATATCATATACTCAAAAACATACATCCTACATCAACCACATGTTAGGGGCATCATAATCATCATAGTATCATGAGCATAAAACCATCATTCATATCCATCACATAATACCATCATCTAGTCCATCATAGTCCATCATATAGTCCATAATAAATATCCATCATCATACACAACATATAAATGAATTGTCACCAAAAATCATAGTCGTCTCATATATCAAAACAATAATGATGCATCGAATCATGGTACAATAAAATCCATCCCCGAAGGGTCATCAAAAATGGTGGTTTCTATTGGAGTTGAGAAATACAACACCACAATAGCCTGAAGATCTTCTGCAAGCTGAATAACCTGTTACAAGGAGAAGCAAGGAAGCAATAATCTGAAGAACACACAAAACACAAGAAAAATATTCTCAAAAGATGAGAGCTCCAATTCACCAAAAAAGTATAGTGAAAAGATAATACAATGAAAAGAAAAATTAACCCCTAATTGGTCAATAAACCCTAAAAAGGGAAAACCCTAGGCTTGCACATAATAAGTAATAAAATAATTAACTAATATGCACCTAATG
The DNA here is from genome assembly GCF_030272615.1 of Cryptomeria japonica. Classification (NCBI taxonomy): domain Eukaryota; kingdom Viridiplantae; phylum Streptophyta; class Pinopsida; order Cupressales; family Cupressaceae; genus Cryptomeria; species Cryptomeria japonica. The sequence goes on from NC_081412.1 coordinate 260,226,074, forward strand.
TTATCTTAAGTGTAAAAAGATAATTGGGAACTTAAAGAATTAAACAAATATTGTTTAATTAATCAAGTAAAGACCCAATTACTCTAACACCCCCCCTTAAGCTAGACTTAGGGAGAAGCTAAAACCTAGAACAACTACTGAAAGCATGAAAGATGGGTCCCGGCAACAAGGCCTGATCAGATACCCAAATATAGTGAAATCTCTATGAAACGGAGAAAAAGGAGAAAACCCAGTGGGAAAAAACTCCTCTCCAAAAAGAGATAAGAAAAATGTTGAAAGAAGAAGAAGAAGAAGAAGGAAGGAAGGCCTCATAAAGACCCCCCAAGGACAACTTCCTTCACCACAAGCATAGAGCACAACTGAAGATAGCGTGGTGATGAAAAAGGTTTCATGAAGATGTCTGCAACCTACTCGGAAGTGGGAATGTACTCCAGAATGAGAACACCATCCTGAATCAACTGGCAGATGAAATGCATGTGAAGCTCAATGTGCTTCATCTGTTGATGCTCTACTGGGTTGTGAGAAATATGAATAGCACTCTGATTGTCACACCAAAGAACAGTGGGACTATCAGGAGGAAAACCAAACTCAGTCATCAATTGTCGAAGCCATAAGATCTCTTGACTAGCGAGCACAACAGCTCGGTACTCAAGCTTTGTAGATGATAATGCATGAGCAGTCTGCTTCTTGCAAGACCATGTCATAGGACCAGAGCCAAGATAGAAAACAAAGTCATAAGTAGACTTCTGATCAATGATATCACTAGCCCAATCTGAGTCAATGTAGCCAACAATGTGAGCTTCCCCCAATGTGTAGAGAATGCCATGAGAACTAGTGCCTTGAATGTACCTCAAAATACATTTGGCAGCTTGCCAATGACTCTCATGAGGATCATGGGAGAATCGAGATACAAGACCAACCACAAAGGAAATATCAGGATGGGTGTGAGTCAGGTACAACAAACTACCAACCAACTGCCTGTAAAGTGTAGAATCGACTGAAGGAGTGGGAGAAGCAGTAATCAAAACAACCCCTGACTGAAATGGAGTGGGAGTAGGCTTGCAATCAAGCATGCCAAAGTGCTAAAGCATGTCAAGAGCATACTTCTACTAGTAGAGGGAGATCCCATCAGAAGACTAAATCACCTAAAGACCAAGGAAATAGTACAAAAGACCGAGATCTGTCATCTCAAACTAGTCCATCAAGGCACGCTGAATATGCTGAATCATAGAGGATGAGCTACCTGTAATGAGGAGATCATCAACATATAGCACAAGAATCAGTATGTCACCCTCAAGAAGCTGAATGTACACTGTGTGATTAGAATGACTGTGGGAGAACCTAGTGGAGAGCAAGAAAGAATCCATCTTCTCATACCAAGCCTGAGGGGCCTGTTTGAGACCATACAATGAACGCCAAAGTCTACAAACCAAAGAACTATCTTGCACAAATCCTTGAGGCTATTCCATGTAGATTTCCTCCTATAGATCCCCATGCAAGAAGGCACTCTTCACATCCATCTGAAAAATACGCCAACTCCAAGAAGCTGCAAGAGAGAGTACAAAGCGAATGGAATTCATCTTGGCAACAGGGGCAAATGTCTCAGAGTAATCAATACCCTCAACCTGTGAAAACCCCTTCGCAACAAGATGTGCTTTGTACTTATCAATGGAACCATCAGCAGCATACTTAGTGTGATACAACCAGCGGCACCTAACCATCTTTCTGCCCTTACGAAGAGGACAGAGATCCCAAGTGTGATTCCTCATCAAAGAATAATACTCCTCCTCCATAGCACAATCCCACTCAGGGTGACCTGTCACCTCTAAAAACTTCTGAGGATCATCTAAAATAGAATGACTCAAAATACTAGAACCCATAGTATGAGAATGAGTGCGACGAGTATCTAAAGGATCACCGGCCATAGGACTTGCCACCTCAATAGTAAGGCGAGCCCACTTGGGCATCTAAGGTGGAGCGGGTGGAGGTGGGGATGGTGGAGCATCAGCACCATCATCAAAATCATCATCAAAAAATTCCTGAAGGGGTGTAGTGGTCAGAGTAGGTAGAGGAGTACAAACTGGAGTCGGGGTATCCACTGTGGGAAGGCGCTCATCAAACTAAACATCCCGTTGAAACAGGACCTCTTTGGAATCAGGATCAAACAACCTGTAAGCCTTAACATCCTCATAGTAGCCAACAAAAATAAGTGGTCAGCTCTTTCGCTCCATGGCTTGCCTCTGAGCATCAAGAATAAAAGCCCATGCCTCACTGCCAAATACTCTGAAAAAGGAAACATCAGGCCTGTCATGAGACCAAGCCTCCTCAGGAGTCATATATCGAATAGCCTTATGAGGCATCCGATTTTGACTATAGTTGGCACAATTGACTGCCTCAGCCCAAAAATACGAATCCATGGATCTAGACTGAATCATACAATTCACCATCTCCCGTAAAGTTTTGTTCTTGCGTTCAGTGATACCATTCTGCTGAGGGGTGTAGGGAACAATAAACTGATGCTGAAACTATGCTCAGTGCAAAAATATTTGAAAGCCTGATTCACATACTCCCCCCCAATTATCTGTACGTATCCGCCAAATAGAACAGCCAGACTACTTCTCTACAAATGTCTTGAAGACTCGAAAGGAATCAAACACATCAGACTTATACTTGAGAAAGTACACCCATGTGCATCTGGAGAAGTCATCAATGAAAGTGAGTACATATGTGGCCCCTAAAAAAGGAGTGGGAAATGACATGAGGTCACTGTGAATCAACTCCAAGGGTGCCAAAGTACGAGAGGCTCTTCCCTTCGAAAAGGGATTGTTGTGATGCTTTCCAAGCACACAACCATGGCAAACACCATCAGTGCAAGAAATCTATGGGAGCCCAAGAACAAGTGCCTGTGTACTCATCTACTAAAGATATTTGTAATTGACATGGCCCAAGCACTCATGCCAAAGATTACTCATGGAATCTGCATGTGCTATAAGAGAAGAACCTACACCCTCAGAGGGATCAAATCCATCAAATTTGTATAGACGAGATGCAGTGTCAATACTCCCAGTAGCAACAACTAAATCAGAGTCATGGAGGTCCCAAATAACCACATCATGTGGGGAGAACTCAACTGTCTTACCAGAGCCAGAGTGACAAATCTGATAGATGGATAGGAGGTTCGTCGAGATGTCAGGGACAACCAGAACATCCTGCAGAGTACCCCCATCCAATGAGACAGAACCTGAACCCAAGACTGAAAGCTAAACCGAGTCACCCACAACAATCTATGAAGTACCACAGGAGGCAAGAGAGGTAACCATCTGTTGAGTGTAAGTCATATGGTGAGAAGCACCAAAATCTAAAATCCATGTGGACACATAGGTCGAAGCTCTAGCAGTGAGAGCATGACCTTTCCCTGTGGAAGGAGAAGATGCTTGAAGTGAGGAAATGCGATGTTGCTGCATGGCTTCCGTTAAAGCCTCTAATCGTTTCCAACACCTAGAAACTGGATGTCTTTCCTTGCCACAAAAACTGCAAGTGTCACCTAATTTCTTCTTAGTCTTGGAGGAAGACTCATCGGACTGTGAAGATTTCCCTTGCTTGGGAGTAAATGGAGGTTTAGAATCAGACTTAGGAGGTGGCTTGGAGGAAGACTCACTGCCTACAGAATTCTTCTTGGGCTTTGGTTTTTGCTTTTGTTCCTTCTTCTCCTTAGAGGACTGAGCAACCAATGCTTTGTATTTGGAGCCTGAGAGCGTATCTAGCTGAGAAAGATGAGACTTCTCACAAGACAATTGCTCACAAAAGACATCAAAGGTAGGCATGTTGAAATGAGCACCCAAGCCATCCATGGTGGACTAGAAAGCAGAGGCAAAAAACTGAAAGTGACCCCGAAGCTTCAAAAGAATCAAATGAATGCACTCTATATCCGTCTTGATCTTTCCACATCCCTAAAGAATAGATCTAGTAGTCTTGAATTTTTTCAAAAAATCCTCAATAGTGGGAAAGGAATCAAGTGACAAAGAAACCAACTCTGCCTCAATCTGTAATGCCTGAATCTCATTGACCCTCCTGAAAAGAGAATCTAACTTCAACCACATATACCGAGGAGTAAGCAACTCATCAAGGTGAAATAGATGACTATCAGAGACATGCAAAGAGAGCAAACCCATGGCCTCATCCAGCTTGTTCCTATGCATAAGAATCTCATAAGGACACTGCAGTATTGGCTAAACCTCATCCAAATAAGACCACAACCCTCATGCCCTAAGAAGCCTCATGATGTGGGGCTTCCAGGTGTGATAGTTGTGGGAAGTCAACAACTCAACTGAAGGATCTTCCATGAGAACAAAAAAGAACTCTGCACCTACACCTGCTTGTTGGTTTTTTTAATTATGTGATCTTTCAGAATAGACAGAAGATGCAGAAGGGTTTGTTTGTTTTGAGAGTTTAGGTGTTCTTGATTTCTGATATAAATGACAGAAAGCGAGAAAAAAACACCCCCCCCCACAATAGAGAAACCCAAACCCTAGTACATAGTAATGAGAAGGAAGTAGTGCATAAGCAAAAAAACTTCAAACTGATATCTCATGTACCTGATGAATATTTTGAGAAAAAAGATCACAAATTTGAATAGAGCATGTTGAGAGTCGGATTTTGGCAAACAAATAGGCGTCGGAAAGGTGATTCCAAGCCAAACCTCGTGGTGGTGGATTTTTTTCCTGAATCTACTGTTTGACTATACTTTTTACCAGTCAAAGTCAGGCTTCTTTTTTGCACTTTCAGGGTCGTAGAATGGGCAAGCGGACTCCATTTTTTGAAAATGAATAGGTGTTGGAAAGCTCTGATACCATATTGGAGTTGAGAAATACAACACCACAGTAGCCTGAAGATCTTCTACAAGCTGAATAACCTGTTACAAGGAGAAGCAAGGAAGAAATAATCTGAAGAACACACAAAACACAGGAAAAATATTCTCAAAAGATGAGAGCTCCAATTCACCAAAAAAGTATTGTGAAAAGATCATACAATGAAAAGAAAAATTAACCTCTAATAGGTCAATAAACCCTAAAAAGGGAAAACCCTAGGCTTGCACATAATAATTAATAAAATAATTAATTAATATGCACCTAATGTTAGCTTAAGTGTAAAAGGATAATTGGGAACTTAAAGAATTAAACAAATATTGTTTAATTAATCAAGTAAAGACCCAATTACTCTAATAGTTTCCATATCCTACACCCTATTTGGTGCTCTCTCTATCTATTGTTGTAGGATATTCCCATCCTACTTAGGGACCTAGTGGTGGGGGTCGTGGTTCTCTCCTCCCCACTTACTCACTTGATGTATGTGACCGAGTTTGTCGCATATGTGTCCTCTCAATGAAAGATGGAGCTTGTTGGTCTACTAGCATTGCATCTAGGTACAAACCTTGATAATATTGGGTCTTTCATAAGGCCCTCTCTACTTCCCATCATGCCTCCATGGCCTCTGTGAACACCTATGTAAGTCCTGCTAGTGCTAAGGCATGTCGCACGACATCTCTCTCCTCCTATAGTCAGGTAGCATCTGCCTAGGCCCATGTTAACTGTGTCCTCAACCTATCCAGCTCCATATCCATCTCTTGCATCCTAGCTACCATCTCCCTGACCCTAGTTTCCTGTCAGGCCTCCTTTGTAACCTCTGCCTTTGTCCTATAGGTGTCTCTCTCTCCTACAACTGCATCTAGTACCACCTATAACCTATCCTACTTGGCCTATAAATTTTCAGCTTGAGCCCTCTCCCTCTATGCATTGGCCTCTATGCTTGATGCCCTAGCCCTCTCCTTGCCAAGTAAAAGTACAAAGTTGTGTCACACTTTTATAAAGGAAATGGCCAATGCTAAATCAAAGTTTTAACTTGAATCAATATATAGTAAAATATATGTTTTGAATTTTGAAATGATTTAAACTAATAAAATGTATATTCCATGTTGTATTTTATGTTTGTAATTTAAAATAAAAATAAAAATTATTTGAATATAGTTTTTTATAAAGTAAACGATATAATTGAGTTGTTGATAAAATGTTGAAATTGAAGTTACACAAGGCGCCACACTTTATTTAGTAAATTTTATCCTAATTCTTTGATGCTTCTAGATTCGATTGTGTGAAAAAAAAAATTAGCGTCAACGTTTCGAATCACACTTTGTGATTCATCATCGGGATGAGAGTTCAATTAAGGTGAAAGATGGTAGTTGCAGATCTAGGCTGAATATAAAAAGGAGACATGAGAGAGAGAGAGAAAGAGAGCACGTGGATTGAGGAAAGGAATAAAAATAGAAAGACTCATAACTAGAGAAAACTAAGAACAAACACACAAAAAAGACACAAAGAAAAAGAACTATATATATATATGCGTAATAAAATATTTTATAATAAATAACAATATTATATATATTATATTTTATCATATGTATGATGAAATATTGCATATATATATATATATATATATATATATATATATATATATATATATATATATATATATATATATATATATATATATATATATATATATATATACATACATGTATTCATATACATATCCATATGTGTATGTATGTATGTATGAAGTATATTCATATATAATATTATGATGTTTCATTACAAATATATATCAATATATATGTAATGAAATAGTATGTGTGTGTGTACATGTATAGAGATGTCACGGGCTACAATAAATAACTATTAAAAACAAGCCAAGAATAAAAATGTCAAAATAAAAGAAAATAACAAACAATGCAAGAGAACTAGAGAAAAAGATAGACAAAGATCAGAAAAGGGGCAACAACAAAAAAGCTATACTTGGCAAAGCCATGAGGACAAGCAGAAAGGAGAAGGGAGAAAAAAGAAAAGGAACAAAGGCATAGGACACAAAGAAGAGAGGAAAAGAAAGCTAATGTTGGGGGCCTCTTAGAGCATCAAGAAAAAGGAGCCAAGAAGGACTGAGGCACCAGCCATAATCACAACTAAGATTGGTCAGGTAATTATTGATGACGATGGTCTCCTTAAGTTTCCTTTTGAAGAAGTTTTCTTTCTTTTAAAGGATTTGAGTGTCCTCTAAACAAATATGATGCTTGGTAGCTGAGGAATACTCTACTAAGGCCGATTTGAGAACACGTTTGTGCTTAATATCTGCACTGTGCTCCTTGATTCTAGTCTTAAAAGAATGACTCGTCTCCCCTATATACGGGGTGCCACAAGAGAAAATGACCTTATAAACCCCCGACTTCGAATAGATATCCCTAGGGTTTTTGAGAGGGGGAATACACCCTTTTAATGTCAAACATGGCTTGAACGTGCAATGAAGACCTTTCTTGGTGAGAATTTTAGAGATCTTGTGGGAAATTCAATGATAGTATTCTTGTTGGCAATTGACACTCATCCGGCTTAGCTGTGTTGTCATTGATGGCAACACACACCATTTTGGGTTGGTCACTTAACTGGTACTCACTAGTATACATTGTTTGGCAACTAGCATTCAATTCATCCAACACACAATTCAACCGACACCGACAGGAAAGGGAAACCGACAAACTAGGAACCGGTATATGAGGTTGACATGGGAGATTGATCTGGCAGGTCTACATGGCAACGATCAAAGGCATTGGTCTTGAAGTTTAACGAATTTATTTTTATTTAGACCGACATGTAAATAAATTGCAATATCATTGTAACATGACATAAGAAATTTATGTTTGTGTTTTGGAATGGTATTTAAGTCAGTCCGGTTAGGTTATTTTGGTAATATAATAGAAGGTAAAGGAATATAGTGATGTGATATTGTGCGAGAAATATTGATTGACATAATGTGAATGTAATATTTTGTAGTTGGTCTTGGATATTGGTCTATAGGTTTGGAAGTGAAGCAAGATACCGGTAAGGGAGGACACAGTGTAAACCGGTACAGACTGTGCTTTAACCGGAACTCATCCAGCATAGCAAATGTACTCTCAAAGTTCAGAATTTTGTGTGTAACTCCATATTTGGTGTTTGCAGTCAATGAGGCTCCTTTTGTGATGAGCAGTGTGCTCTAGGTAGTTGGCCTTCCTACATGTCCAGGCTCCTATTGTAATATTAATTCATTTGGTCAGTGGGTAGATATTGTAGGTCTCCAATCCTACTGTGATTTTTCCTATTTGAATTTTTCCACGTATAAATCTCTGTGTTATGGTGTATACTCTTGTGGTTGCTTTATTTCTATTTGTTGTTGTATTCTTTTATGTTTACCGGGTAGTGAACCACATTATTAATAAGGTTAAAATTTATTGAACTGGAGAACATTGATTCACCCCCCCCCCCCCCCTCTCAGTGTTCTTGGATTCCAACAATTGGTATCAGAGCTTGGTGCCTTGGAGTAAGTCTAACAACTTGAGGAAGATCCTGAATCTGGAATCCATGGAGATGAGTCTATAGAAACAACTTGAAGTATCACTTGAGGACTATAATGCTGAAAGGATGAAGAACTTGAAGTTGCGAGATAAATTGAACTCTGCAAAGGAATTCATTCTTACCCTGCAGGAGAGGTTGTCATCTGTTCAAGTTAAAAGGAAGGAACTTTTACAAAATTCAGATGATGAAGAGAAGGATGCCCTTAAGGAAAAATGTCAGAAGTTGAGTCAGAAGAATGGTGTCATGAAGAATGAAATGCAAGCCATGACTATGAGGATGTCCAAGGAGATTGAAGACCGGAAGAAGAATGAAGAAAATCATGGTAGATCTCTGAAAAACAAATCTAAGGAATACATCAGGTTGGTGCATGAGAATGATGTGTTGAGAACTGAGTTGGTGCAATCACAAAACAATGAGCAAGAGTTGGAAAGGATGATGTCAATCATAAGAAGTGATCTGGATGTTGCAAATGAATACAAAGAAAAGTTCAGGGTCAGTTCTGCAAGGCTTGATGAATTATTGAAGGATCAAAGAGACATTAGAGACACAAGAGGTCTTAGATTTGAGCATGGAGAAAGCTCTGGTACTGCAAATCGAGACAATCTACCTGACAATCGGAATCAAAAATCAATAGTAAGGCGACCCAATGTACATAAATTTAATGGTAGATACTTTTTTTGTAATAAGTTTGGTCATAGACCAAGTCAATGCAGAAATAGAGAAAATCAGAATAATATTGTCATTCCCGATCAGTGTTCAAAATGTAATAAGTATTGTTATAGGATAGAAGATTGTAGAATGAATGTGAGATGTCATGCATGTGGAAAGTTTGGATATATGGCTAATCAATGTAGGTCAAAGAAAATTCAAGGACTCAACAAGGCAGTTCAGAAGAACAATGTTACTTGCTATGCATGTAAAAAAATAGGACATAATGCCAAATATTGTAGAAGTAAGAAAAAACTGATAGAAAATGATGAGAAAGGAAAACAAAAGGTTGAAGATATCTGGAAGGAGCATGAGAAGAAATTGGTTAGGAAATATGAAGATCAACTGACAGAGACAATCAATCCGGTTACTCAACTAGTAGAGAAAAATGTTCCTGCACCTGCAGGCAACTTATCCAGTAACTAAGTCATTAGCCTTAGGGGGAGGCAAATTAATGAAAGATCTTTCATTTCCCCTGGTAGAGGTCTAAAAGCATATTTCCGATCTTGGTGAAGACAGTCCGGAGATTCACCGGCACTGAGATAGTGGATTTTGAATTCGGTATGATATGTCGGCATGCATTAATGACAATGAGAAATTAGGATTTTTGCAGAATAAAAGGGAAATGTTGGTTCATTTTCGATCACACTACATTCAGAGCAAAACAAAGCAAGTTCAAGGTGATTCAAGGTGATCAAAAGCATTTCAAGCGAATTCTAGTGCATTCACAAGCGGATTTTCAAGAGCTTTCACCGACAAAGGTTGTGAGGTATTTTATCAATTTTCAAGCTATCTTTTGTTTGCAATGGTTTATGGATCATGTTCCACTCTGGTAGGTGTGGCTACCCCTATTGTTGTCGACATCAAGGACCGTCCACACCCTATTTTCAAGCAATGCCCTCATATTGCGAAGGTAATGATTTAGTTGGCGCATTTTTCTACGGTTCCTAAAGGAGTTTTGTATGTCGAAGATGTCTGTGCATATATTCACCGCATTTTGGAGGATTTGGGTTCTATTGAGATCAAGAACATGTATATTAGCACTTTGCTAAACCAGGATGGGTCGATGAAACCAAAATTTCAAATTCTGAAGGATCGGGGTTTTACCGACATTTTGGAAATGCCAGAATTTGAAGATGAATTGATCTAGCATGCATTGAGTTGAGTCCATGGTGAATTCATATGGCTAGACCGTCCATACAAGATCACCAAGGAGGCTATTTGTGCAATCACCAGTTTACCCCAGACTGGTCCAACACCTAGAAGGAAGAAGATATCTAACAATGAGGTGGAGAAGTTAACTGGTGCAACATCTAACAACTAGTCAATGAAAATTAGCACTATTAGAGGCAAAGCAGTTCAATTTACAAGCATGATCATCAATTACAAGGTAACCCAATCAAATCAGTTGAACTCTATTTCTAGTTCATGCATTTTTTGTACTCACAAAATGATTAAGGAGAATGAAAATCTAGATCAATGTCAATGGATGTGTGATGAATTGATTATAAACTTAGGGAAGATTAAGGGTGAGAAAAAGGGTATTTTTTGGTATGGCAACCTTGTTGTTTATTTAATGCTTTTCTTTCTGAATGAGTTACCCAGAACTGGTAAGACCCAATGGGCACTTGATATACCGGTAGGAAAACAAATTAAAGATTCTATAAGGAATATGGGACAGGATAGGGACTCCATTCTTTGGGGTTATTTCAAATCATTCCAAAAAGAAATGAAGAAGAGAGAAAGGGTTCCAAAGCATATTGTAGATAAATACTTGGCTGAAATATGTTTTATGGTAAAGAAAGATGAAACACTGATGAAGGAAATACAACCTAGGAAGATCTGGATCATAGAAATGGGCTATGAGGTAGATGCTAAGCTCTTGGACCTATATGCCAAAACTCTTATTGATGCCCCGGTTGATGAAGCAGAGAAATATTTTGGGACTGCAAAGAAAAAAGAAACTGAAGTTGAAATTGGATTTAGTAGGAAGAAAAGGGAAGGAAAGATCAAGAAGGTTGGGGAAGTTGTACAAAAGATGTCCTCTGAGATAAAGAAGATTATAGGACTAGTTGAAGGGTCATCTCCGATAGCAGTGCAGGCTCCACCGGTAGTAGCAATCGGCAAGGGTGTAGTAAAGAGGAAGAAACCAGAGACTTCTATTGCCCCTGTTACATCTAGTTCTGATACTGATGTTGTACCCTCACAAATTCCCAAAACTTTCATCAGGATACCAAGGAAGAAGGTTGAGGAAGTAAAGAAGCAGAAAGTGAAGGTTACCCCTCCTACAACACCTAAGAAAAATTTGAAGGAGAGGAATCCCACAGAGAAGAGGAAATTAGTTAAGGAGTCTACTTCTACTCCCGACAAGAAGAAGAAATCAGATGTAGATATAGCTCTCAAATCCGGTAAGAGTATTGAATTTATTCCTCCTCTTTCAGTTGCTGAGTTGATTGATCAAATAACTAAAGATGGAATTTTGAGTAATATACAACATTACTATGTACATATGGATGATAAGGAGCAAATGGAGATAAAGGAATCAGTTTTGTTGTACTTAGGTATATATAAGAAAGCACTTTTAGAGATTTAAAAATAGATACCGGGAGATTTGTAAAAAACTAGATGCTAGAAGGTTATCTATGGTTGAAGAAGATAGACACATAAAGGTACATGAATTGTTAATTGTTTGTGGTGCTATAACTGATGAAGAGATGCAACAATGTTTAGAGTTTGCAAATATATCAATTTTCTAGAGTAAACACCGGCATGTGAGTCTCATGGTAGGTAGAGTGAATGAGATAGTTAAGAAGACACATGAGGCTTGGGTAAAATTCTTTGTAGATAAACCTAGATTCTTCACATCATTGGAAGTCCCTCAAAAGTCTAAAACTCCATACATCCCGATAGATGATAAGGGGAAAGGTATATTGGGAATGGATACACCGGTTTTGGATCAGAAAATAGAACGACTTGTACCTAATATAGAGATACTGGTAGATAAAATTGAAACTGTACAAGAGAAGCAGGATACACCGGAACAAAACATTCCAGAAATAGAGGTTATTGGTTTGGATACAAAAAATAAGCAAGTTGAGGATATTGAACCTCCGGCACCAAATGTACATACTGAAGAGGTTAAGGTTGAAAAGGTTACTGCACCAAGTGGCAAAGCCACGAGTGCAAGTCAAGAGATTGAATCCTCTGGGAAGATTTTGGATAGTCATTCATTGTTGGCACTTGACTCGTCTAGTCAAGTTGATTTTTCATAGAAGAATATGGAGCAGCTGGGCAGTTTTGAATTGATGTATGTTGCAGCTCAAAAGTTAAGGAAGGAAGGGAGTGAAGATAAGTAGGTTATTGAGCAAGTCATTCCTGTTTTGCAATAGCTTGCACCAGAATATAAGGTATATCAGATTGGAATCCCATCCGGTAAACTAAAAGGTTTGACAAAGCATATTTCCAAAGAGTTTAAAACTCTTCAACATGTATCAAATCGACAATTGATTGAGCGGTATAATCTAGCCCGGAAGGTCACTTGTGACAACATGTTTTCATTAGACAAGGCTAAGCTAATAGATGAGATAACAAATATTGATAAGGCACTAAATAATTGTAGCAATATATATAGGTCTTGTACTAATACTAGAAAACTAATAGTAGACCTTGAGGTGAAATTGAAGGTGGCAAAGGCCTAGTTAGAACATTTGGCTAACAGTTTTGATGGTACTCAAACACTGACCAACACCATTGATGGTTTGATTTTGATAATAGAGTATGAGATTTCTGGATTAGAGAAGGACATGGATAGCCTAATCTAGCATGCAAGGGAATTAAGAGGTTTGGTGAGTCCCCGATTGAACACTCTGTTACTTCATAAGAGAGAAAGCATAGAGTTAATGAATAAACCTACTCCGATAGACCTATCAGAAGAAGAGCTTCATGCATATATTCTTAATGGTTTTGTATCCATTTTGAGCTTATTAAAGATAGGTTGGGATGTATACTTAGGATTTTTGAAGAATGCTTACCCAGATATTTTCAAGCTCATCTAGGTTCGATAATCACAGTTTTGCTCTCATTATTTCATTCATTTGCACCAGCTTTGTCATTGATGTCAAAGGGGGAGAGGTTGATGTGAAAAATTATTGGGAGATGAGAAGTAATGTATAGCTCAGGGCGAGTAGTCTTCCAACAATTTTTGAGATCAGTTTTGGAGTTTTTGGTAGGGAACCGGAACAACACTTCAGCGATCCATTTTTCACATGAGTGTTGCTCGTGCAGGAGCACCTAAAGACATAAATTAAGCCTAAAGAGTCTAATATCACCCATGAGGTGAAAATGGAATGACCTTGTCACATTGACATAATATGTAGTAGGTTGATAGGTTTGTGAGTCAATAAGACCCAATTGATGTAAGGCATTGCAATGAAAGCATTTTATAAGCCACCATGGACAAATGACCATGTGGGTCAGTGGGAGTCTAGGCATGAGTCAAGCAATAAATATTGGTCTTAGAAACATTAAACCAATCCTTGGAATAGGCCGAATACACCTTGGAGTCACCAAATTTGAAAGTTGCAAGTTGACAACTTTTGTTGTCATTGCAAAATGTTGTAAAAAGGGGTAACTAATCCTTCAACGGTTCCAAAGTTTGAAAAGTGGTTGGAAACCATTAGAGAGGCTATATTAGTCTGAATTGGATCAATTCCAGGGTATTTGTTGAATTTTTTGTGGAAGTTGGTGATATTTTGGAGTTTTGGAGTAATACAACATACTTGGAGTATCCTGAAAAATCTATGGGTTTGATGTTCATTTCTGACCTATACACATTGGTGGATGCCTAAAACCAATTGAATGAGTTAGTTAAGTCTCTTACCTTTCATTTGAATCAATTTTTTAGGTCTTGAGACAATCAGATTGTAGAGATCCATCAAAATCTATCCAGACTGGTCACAAACCCTGCCAGCACCTAGGGTTTCATTGAAAAAATGTCCTTAATATGACATTTTTGCTAGAGGACCAAACAACATGTGGTAAAATGTTAGAGAGGCCATTTTACCATAATATTTTGGTGTTGGTTTGCAGGGAGGCTCCAAGCCCGAGGAGATTGAATTGACCCTAGGCGGGCATCTCTATGTGACTGCCTGAACTGTAGAAGTGAAAATCACCTGTGGTAGATAAAGAAGATGGGATCAAGTCCTGAAACCTTGGATATGGTAGTTTGACATCTTACCCCACCTTGAAAAAGTATTGGTTTAGTCAGGGGACTAATTCAAGCGGTACTTTCTCTATAAATTAGGCCTAATTGGCTTAATTAGGTCTGTAAGGACACTAAGGCTACAAACCTTTAAAATTGGGGTTAGAGTCTAAACCTTTGGGGAATTGTGTAACTTGATAAAGAGTATCTGAATCTACCCTTAGTTTGTCTTGTCCTTTGAAATTTTATTAATTTGTGTGGGGAAAACCCAACTAGTAGGGCTACTAGACAAATAGGACAGTTGTGAGACAAGTACCACCAACACATTTGATGGTCAGATCTAATGGATGTTTTGAGTTGGTTGGAACACCAATAGACATAATCCAATAGGTTCCCATCCCACTAGTACTGAAATATTAACTACTCTTCACACCAGGGTTGAGTGTTTCCATCCCACCAGTACTAGAAGATACTAATCCTTTATGGATCTAGTCACACAAATTGTTGTGTGAGTTGAGAACTTGGTAGGTGTGTTGTTTGACACCTTGAACAAACAAAAAAACTTGGTTTGGACATAGAAGTTGTGGGTGAGAGAAGGTTATCACCTAGTTTGTTTCCTAGCTTTGTATCATATTGGTATCAGAGCAAGTTGGATCACTAGAGGAAAGTGATTTTTGGTGTATGTTCATGAAAGGAAGTGAGGGAGAGGCTAGCAACATGTCTCCTAAGCGTATGTCTGAAGATGCCATCAAGAATTTGTTTGAGGAAATTTTTGAAAACAGAGTGAGGGAGTTAAAGAAGGCCAAGGGAAAAGGAAAGGGGGGTGAATGTGACACAGGGGGAGAAGAAGAAACCCCAAGGCAGGAAGATGAGTTACCTAAATATCAGAGAGAATTTGTTAAGGTCCTAAAGTCCATTGGCAGAGAATCCTCATCAATTAAAGATGGCATCCATATGTTTAGTGGGAAAATGAGTGCAGAAAAAGTGATGGATTGGATTGAGGCATTGAATAACCATTTTGAATGCAAGGAGACCCCTAAGAATAAGAAGGTTATTTTTGCTAAATCCAAGATGAAAGGAGTAGCACTCACTTAGTGGAATTACCTCCAATGTGAGAGGGTGAAGGAAGGTAGAGGTATGATAACCTCATGGGATAGAATGTTGGCAAAAGTGAAGGCACAATTCATCCCAGTGGACTATGAAGTCCAAGTCTACAAGAAGTTACAAAGTTTCAGACAAAAAGACCTTGATGTGAGTGCATATACCGAGGAGTTCCATAGGTTAATTCTAAGGACCAAACACCATGAGGAAGAACCAAAGAAAGTGGCAAGATATCTTAGTGGATTGAAATATGTATCCAAGATGAGATCAGCATACTATCACCTGAGATGGTAAACAAGTGCTTTCAACTAGCACTAAGGGCACAGAAGAAGATAAAGAGAAAGAATGATCAGAATTATAGAAGTAGAGAGGTAGAAACTTTAGAGGCAAAGGTCATATGAATGTTAGAGGACAGAGTCCTAGGCCATAAGGAGAGGCTAATAAAAAAATTCAGCATGGAGATGGTAACACAAGAGGGGGTTTCAGAGGAAGAAGACCCAATCATAGAGGTAGATTTGGTGGAAGAACCTCAGAGCCTTTTAGATTCTCCAACTGTAATCAAGTAGGTCATACCATAGCCAAGTGTCCTAAGAAGACCGGATCAAGCTCCCAAGGAGAGAGGAGAACACATTTGGTTCAAGATATTGATTGTCAAAGTATCAATTCACCTGATTCCTATGGACTTCTAGAGAGAGAAGAAGCCTTGATGATGAGGAGAACATCATTGAAGGTACCAAGCAATATTGCACCACCACAAAGGAAGACACTCTTCCGGATTACATGCAAAGTAGGAGACAAGGTATGTAAGGTTATAATAGATTTAGGTTCAACTAAAAATTAAGTATCCTTAGAAATGGTAGAGAAACTAAAATTGAGAAGAATTCCTCATCCATTTCCATATAAAGGTTCTTGGCTTACTAAAGGAAAACAAACCTTGGTAGAGGAGCAATCATGGGTTGAAATTTAGATAGGAGCATACAGGACAAAATTATGTTTGATATTGTTGAGATGGATGCCTATCATCTTCTTTTTGCAAGGCCATGGCAATATGACCTTAAGGCCCATCATGATGGACACAAGAAAACCTACTCCATCACCAAAGATGAAAAGGTGATTGAGTTGATACCCCTCCCTCATAATAATGAGGATCAGAAGGAGAAGGAGGCCAAGATCATGATCATGGAAGGAAAAGAGTTCCTCAAGGCAGTCAAGGAAGAAGGAGCACCTTGTTTTGTAATGATGTCAATACCAAGGCAAGAAGAAGAGCCCACTACAAATGGCAAGGTAGAAAAGAAAAGGGTGACAATCTCTGAGGAGGTGAAGGGAATGTTGAGAAAATACAAGGACGTAGTCGTAGAAGATTTTCCAAGGACCCTACCACCAATAAGGGAGATAAGCCATTGCATTGACTTCATTCCCGGTGCCACCTTACCAAACAAACCAGCCTACAAAATGACTCCCCAACAAAATGAGGAAGTTGCAAGGCAGATCCAAGAGTTGCTTGGTAAAGGTTTGATAGGGAAGAGCTTGAGCCCTTGTGCAATACTAGCTATCTTAGCACCTAAGAAGGAGGGAACATGGAGATTATGTACAAATTCTCAGGCAATTAACAAGATAACCATCAAGTATAGATTCCCTATGCCTATAATAGAAGATTTTCTTGATTGTTTAGGAGGTGTAAGATATTATTCCAAGATTGATTTAAAAAGTGGTTATCACCAAATAATGATTAGAGTAGGTGATGAGTGGAAAACTTCTTTTAAAACAAACGAAGAATTGTATGAATGCAGGGTGATGCCATTTGGGTTGTTGAATGCCCCTAGCACTTTCATGAGACTCATGAATGAGGTGTTGAAGGATTTCATTGGTAAGTTTGTCATAGTATACCTAGATGACATCCTATTGTTTAGCAAGACAAGGGAGGAGCACCTAAAACATTTGGATATGTATTGAGAAGGTTGAATGATGAGAAACTAATGATAAACATGGAAAAGTGTGTGTTTTTGCAGGAAGAGCTAACTTACCTTGAGTTTGTGATTTCTAGAGGAAATCTGAAAAATGGATGTTGATAAAGTGAATGTCATTCTCACATGGCCAACTCCTAGAACAATTGGTGATGTAAGGAGTTTTCATGGCCTTTCTACCTTTTATAGGAAGTCTATCAAAAATTTTAGCCAAATTTGTGCTCCCATGTTAGAAACCATCAAGGATGGATAAAAGTACAAATTTTCATGTACCAAGGAGGCAAATGAAGCATTTGAAATGTTGAAGAAAAAGGTATCCCAGCAACCTGTTCATACCTTACCTGATTTTGACAAAATATTTCAAATTGAATGTGGTGCAAGTCATTTGGCAATAGGTGCAGTACTCGGCCAGGAAGGTAGACCAATTGCATTTTTTAGTGAAAATTTGAATGATGCTAAAAAGAAATATTCTTCCTATGATTTGGAGATGTATGCATTAGTTAAAGAACTAAAGAAGTGGAGGCACTATTTTCTTCCCAAAGAGTTTGTTGTGTATACAGATAATCAGGCACTAAGATTCCTAAACAATCAAGAGAAATTGAACCCTAAACATATGAAGTGGGTTGAATCTATTAAGCCCTACACCTATACAATCAAACACAAGAAAGGTGTCTCAAACAAAGTTGTAGATTCTCTTAGTAGGAGGGAACTAACAGTTTCAGAAATCTAGTTGGAGAATATGGGAGTTAATTCACTCAAGGGTATGTATGATGCAGATGAAGATTTCAAAGACATCTACAAGGTATGCATTGAGTTTGGTAGCAAGTATCATTTAGAGTATTATGGTTATTTGATTCAAGATGATCTTCTTTTTAAAGGATGCCAGTTATGCATCCCAAAATGTTCAATCAGGGATAACATAATTAAGGAGAAGCATAGTGGTTGCATAGGGGGACACTTCAGACTAGACAAAACTCTTGAGTTGGTGAGAAGATTTTATCACTGGCCTAAATTGCAAACAAATGTCAGAAAATTTGTGGATTCATGTGTGGTGTGTCAAAAGGATAAGGGAACAACTGTTGGCCACTTAGAGGAATTGATTATGTGTTGCATTGATGTTTTGTCATTGATTTCAACACTGGTTGTTTTGGTTGCTTTACTGGTATCCTTTTGGTCCCGGTAAGTTGTTTGGTTTCTGGTTGGATTAGATCATGATGATCTAGTATACTCTGGTATGCTTTGGCTTTTGGAATTGTCTTAGATCTTCTATTCATGATACTCAGATTCATGTTCAGTTAGTTGGTTTTGATTTGGTGATTGGATGCTATCTTATATGCTGGTAAGCTTGGTTTGTTGATACAGTGAGGGTTTCACCGACGGAGCTTTGTTGAAGATCTTTTGATGTTATGCATAAGTGGTGTTGGTGCGGTTTCTAGTAGAGATTCAAGATGCTTGTGGTGATCGTGTTCAAGACTTGGCTGATTGGGATCATTACTTTAGCATGTGTGGACCTAAATTGGGTCCGGTACTATCTAGGTTATGGATCTGCTTAATGTAACGTGTTTTTGCAACTTCTCAATTTGTTTATGGGATGCCTTATGGGTTGGATATTATTTGTTTGGTCTCAGGCCAACATGTTTTGTAAGTATGTAATTGCTTTATTGTCTAGTGGCCGACCTTATTGTTTATGGTCGAGGGTTTGTATATTTATGATGTAAGATCTTATTGCAAATCATAATGTATGAAATATAAGGGATAAGGAAAGGATGTATAGGAGTGAATAATGTAATAATCATTCATGCAAAGGATTTTGTCAATCATTGGTGATTGATTTGTCTTTAAGTAAGAGAATTAAGTCCTCCAGTATTGAGCTTAACCGGAACTGTATTTAGGCATAGGGGATGCTATCATTGCAATTCATTCTTCCTTCCGGAATGTAGTCTGTATTTTTATGTAGTCAATTAGACTCCTTTTGTAATGAGCAATGTGCTCTAGGCTGTTGGCTTTCCTACAAGTGTGGGCCCCTCAATTTGTATTCACATACTTACTACAGAAGTATTATCTAACCATGGGAGGCCTCCCGCCATGGTTTTTCCCTTTACCAGGTTTTCCATGTACAAATATTGGTGTCATGTGGATGGTATTTATTCTCTAAGTGTTGCTTGTGCTTAATTGGTATATCTCCTATTTTGGTAATTGGTTTATGCATTCTGGTATTGATCTTATGTGTTCCAGTATTAAAGTTTTAATTGCTTAAAGTTTTGATAAACTAGTGACAACTTATTCACCCTATTATCACTGTTTAAAAAATGGGTATTCTTTTCCCATAATTGGCTAAGTTTATGAAAATTTTGAGTTTGGTATGGCCTTGTTACTTCTAATTGCTTTGGGTCCAAATAAGGGTTTAGGGTTTAATTCTTAAATCGCTCTTGTGTCTGAGAAAAACCCTTATAATTATATTTATGTGTTACTTTATTCACTTAAAGGAGGGTCCGTTGGTCATGAAAAGTGTCCCCCCCCTTCTTTAATTTTTTCTTAGGCAGGTTTATCAGTGCATTATCCTTCTATGTCTTTCCTAAAGTTTTAATTTCTTAATCGGGCTCCTAAAAGGTGAGCAAGTTCCTTTTGATCTAAAGGTGTGTGTGGTTTTGTCAAGCTAATATGTCCGTGACTTACCAATCGCAAAGTAGCAAAAGGCATAGGCGGGCCCGACTAGATGGACTGATCGTCGGGTAAAAGAGTTGCATCTTAATTATGATCCAACGGCTCGCGTTGATTCGCTAGCCCAAGATGCACATGGTTTATGTTCTGCGAAGCAGCAAAAACACGTGGTGGGTCCCAGAGACAAGTGGTCTTCCTTGGTTAAAGAGTGATTGGGTTGGAAAAGGATCAACGGCTCGCGTTGATTCGCGGTCAGGAGATGCACACATTTTACCTTCGCGAAGCAGCGAAAAGGTGGCGGATCCCGCTAGAGGTGGTAGTAAAGGTGGTAGATCGAGCTGGCGATGACAGAGCAGTGACAGGGCACTCAGTTGGCGGTCTGCAATGGGCCCAGGCAAGGTTGCCATAGAATGAGTAAACAATGAGCAAGTTCCTAAGATCTGATAGCTCGCATGGATTCACGAAGGTAAGATGCTAGTAAGTTAGTCATCGCGAAGTCGTGAAAAGGCTAGTGGGGCTCAAAGGATAGGCAGGGCATGAAGTTAAAAACCGATCAGGTCTGTTTTGATCCACTGATCCTCATGGTTTCATGGCTGCAAGCCAAACGAAGATTAATGTTCATGAAATGGCAAAAGATAGGTGGAAATCACATGAAGGCATGATGTGGCATGATAGCTGCTGCATTTTGTAGAGCTTGATAGTGATGTGTCGAATGCCACATGGCTTTGAAGGGTAGTTGAGGGCCCGCCTAGGTGTAATCGGCATTTATGTGGAGAATAGTGAAGCAAAACACGAAGCGAGTTCAGAATGGACCCCAGAAGAACTTCTAGAGCTAATGGTCGATTGCCATGTGGCATTTGTTAACCGGCGAATAAATAGAGTAAGTGATTTCCGAATAAAGAGCCCACTTAAAAGGTTTGAAGCTTGTTAAAAAGTATTCATCTCGTGGTCGATCCAATGGTTCTCATTGTTTCGTGGCCCGAAGATGCCTACGGCTTAACCTCTGTGAAATGGCGAAAACCGTTAGTCGTCAAGATGAGGCGCGGTTAGTTGGTGAGATTGACGATTTTGGTTAGAGTTAAAGACCAAGTGTTTTGAGCTTGATCTAATGGTTGACACGGTTTCGTGAAGGAAAAGTGCACTAGTGTTAAAGCCCTTGAAGTCGTGAAAAGGAGGTGGGGCCCAACACTAATGCAGAGAGACAAATGGAGATAAAGACAATGTAAGTTCTCATAATCCAATGGCCAGTGTTGCTTCACAAAAGAAAAGAGCATAGGTTTTATGTTCTGCGAAAGAGTGAAACAGAGGAAAGACTCAGAGAAGTTATGACCCGTTGGAGCCAGTTTTGAATTCGATTTGGTGAATTCAATTATGAAAAGAAAGTTGAAGCATGCGGAGTTAATTTCTAAAAATTCAATGCCAACTTGTCCTTTTGAGTCCACATCAACTTGATTGTTAGTATTGTTTCATCGAAGTTTTTTGTAGAGAAAATTGGTGTGAAGCGATTCTCTCCAGGTGAATAATTAGATTTTTTGTGTTTTTCTTGATAATTCTGGTCTATTTCCAAATATTGCTTTGTGAATTATTTCATTAGAGGTCTGTGCTAGTTTCTAGTGGTATAGTTGCTTGTTCAGAATGGCACCAAGAAGAGAGTTGACAGGAAAAGTCAATTATCAGGACAGGAACATCTGTGATGATTTTTTAGAGCAATTAACCATGTCTACCAATATTGGGGCTAAGGCCAAAGAGCTAGTACCAAAGAACCCTCGTCTGAAAATTGGGGATGGCCTATATGATAAAGGCAATTGGTTAAGGGACCCTGAGATAGGGATATCAGGTTTAGGACTGTTCAAAGTCAGTTTTGGGCAGAGACACTCCCCAACTCCCTTAAATAGTATATGGGAACTGGATGTAGGAAAACTTGTGGTCCCTGGTGTATTCATGGATATAGATTTGTTGACCCTAATTGCACAGAATTATGACCCTGTGGTAAGATGCATCAGGAATATAAAGGGATCAATCCTGATTGAAATAAATGAAGATGAATTCAGGAAAGTGTTTAAACTCAGTGAGGCCTCCAATTTGTTAGAGCCTATTGACTTTGAGTCATTAGCCCAGGTTTATAATGCACAGAGGGATCATCTTAGGAGTGGCCCATTGAAATAATTATTTGTTAAGATAGGGGGGTTAACGGTTGTAGGCCCCAGCACAATGGAACCATTCTCCCTCAATTTATTCACTTTGAGAGCTAAGGGTATGTATTGGGCATTATATCAAATCTTTGGAGAGGATGCTGAAAAGAATATGCCAACCCATTACATGTTAATGATTGCACAAATTCTAAACCCCTCCCTAGCAATAACATTTGATTATGCCTCATACCTTGTTGATGCAATTCATAAAGGGCTAGTAGAGATCAAAAATGGTAAGGTGGATAGGTCGTTTCGATGGTACTCCATGTTAATGCACATGTTCTTGTTCAAAGGTGTTGATTACTTTGCAAAGGAAATGGACTTGATCAAGATAAAGGATAAGGAAGAGATGCCTGTTCAACTTTGGAGCATTGTCTTATCCTAGGATAGAGAAGATGCTAGTTTTTTTAAGTTTGATAGATGTTTTGCATCTAATATTAGAATTCTTTTATGTAGAGAAAACCCTAGAATTCCTAAGGCTCTTTTGGAATTCCTTAGACCTAAGGAGTTTGCAGAGGATATTAAGATTGTTCACAATTGGGGAGACATGTATTTGTACCCTGTGTCTACTATTTTCAGAGTGTATGGATTTAGAGGTACCCCCTATTTACTACCCTATCAGGTCCCATTAAAGATAGGGATTGCAGAAGTATTGAGACAAATTGGAGGAGTGCAAGAGGCAGAGCTAACCAATAGGGGTAAAGGGACCATTTTCCCAACTATTACCATGGCCCACCATTTTGTAATCACTAAGGGTGGATGGAAATATTTTGAAGAATTCTTTAAGCCATATAGGCTGTCAACTCCAGTTTCAAGATGTGCAGACCCTGAGGACTTCTTCAATGGCATGTTTAGAAAGAGAGCAGTGTGTAGAGGTAGGCCTCACCAATTTCAATTCCCCAAAGATTTAATCAGAAATGAATTCAGCTTAGATGAGCAGGAACTAAGGAAGGAGAAGTGGGTTGCATACAAGAAGGCGCTTGATTTTATCCATCAATTTGATAGTAGCTATGATCCTCTTTCTAGCTTCAACCCTTTTGAGGAGAAAATCAAATTCTTGATTCTCTATTTTGAAGACCTCATGTAGACCTTACAAGAAAAAAGGGAGGCCATAATGCAAAATGATCCTGATAAGATTAAGTTGGTCTTGGCTAAGCCTGCCTTTGTTAAGGCTATCCCACCTAGTGACTATGTAATGCATAAGAAGTCAAAGTACACTGTGATGATGCCAGTGACAGGTGAGCCTTCCACTTCAAAAGGGAAAAGGGAAATTGAAGATGTCATTGACATTCAGGATTCCCCTAAAAGGCAAAGAGTGGGAAACGAAGTTGAAACTAATGAACCTCAATATTCTCCATCTCAGTCCCCTATCCACATTGGAGATGAGCAAGCAGTGGCCGAACAATTATTACAGTTAGGGAGTCTCAGTGAGATTGCCTATACCTATGAAGAGACCCAAGAGGGAATGCCTGAAGAGCCACCTAGTGCTTAAATGAATTTGACTGAAGGTGAGCTAAAAGGCCAAGAATTGGACCTTACTGTTAAGCAAGCCAGTGAAGAATTCTTGGCTGACAGTAACTTTGTCACAATAGGAGCTTTCATGCAATTTGTATGGAAGCAAAACATGGAGAAATTCAAGGTCAGATGTGAAAAGAGGAAGAGTGAACAGCCTCTCAGAGATACAACTCAGGTGGAGGAAGAGATAAAGCAAGAAATGATGGAAGAATTTAAAACTATCACCCCTGAGAGAGGAAGAGAAATGAAAGCAAAGGCTGGTGTGTTAATTCTCCCTGAATGGGATATAGTTTATGCTCTAGTGCTTGATGCAGTAAGGAAGGAAACAAAGCCTATGGAAGGAGTGACAGTCAGCAAGGATAATGTTGCTCTTGTCATGTGGTCATTAAAGAAGGATGAGAACAAAAGGAGGAAAAATGCATCAGATTCTAGCCTCTTAGGAGGCATGATTGTTAAGAGAGTCCAAGATACAGGGGTATTGGAAGCTGCAAGAACAGTTTTGGAAACTACAAAGTTCAATGTGGCAGTAGCAGAGAAAGAGGCACAAGAAAGAGCTAATCTCCAATTGAAGTTGGAGACTATCTTAAAGGCCTACAATGAGGCTAAAGAAGGAATAGCCAACAGGGATAGCATCATTACTAGACTCCAGAGTCAATTGGTAGGTCAGCGCCATCTAGGTGAATCCTCTACACTCATGATAGCCTCCTCTCCAACAAGACCCCCTCCTACTAGTCCCATTGTAGAATACCCCCCTTCTCCTATGCCTTCTGGTTCTCAATCACTTGAAAGTGTCCAACATGAGTTGGAAAGGTTGAAACAAGCTCAAGCCTTGTATGCAAATAAATATGAGGAGAAGGTGAAAGCTACAATCTTGAAGTTTGTTGACTCGGTCAAAACCTCCATTGTATACTTAAATATGTAGAGGATTATGAATGTTATGATCAAATTTAGAGAAGATGAGGCCACTTTGGAACCAATCCTTAATAAGTGGATGCCCAAAGGTAAGGAATTGGAGCTCATGTGTTCATCTCATCCAGATGCAGAGGAGAATGACACTCTAAGGTCTACAAGTGAGTTTATAAAAGAGATGAATATTCTCTCAGAGGAAAGGGCGGGTGTGAAAAGAAAACCCCAGCTTTATAGAAAAGAATATTCGGATCATAAATTTGAATTGTTTCCAGGAGGTTTTATTGGTCCAATTCAGTTGAAAGAAGAGAAGACTTAGTTGAAAGAGGTGGACCACAATTTGTCCCTAAGGATCAATCAAATTATTAAAACTGATGACACATCCTTATTTGTCCAAACAATTGAAGAAATTGAAAAGGTGAAATCTCATTACGGTTTCATAGAAACAGAAATTGGGCATTTAAGAGTCACTTGGAAAAGACTAGAAGAGATGAAACAGAAGGTTGTTAGCTTCACTTGGCCAAGTGATGATGTTTTTCAAGAATGGAAGAATGATTATGTGGGATAGAAAGAAGATGCTCTGGAGCAGTTACAAGAGGTTGTGATAGAACAAAAGGCACAAGAAGCTGTAGATGTTGAAAAGAACATGTAACCATTTCTTGGAGAGTAATTCGGTTTGTATATAAATTTTTCAAAAGGGTCTGAAGCTTGTATGCATCCATGCTATTATAAATGGATACCAGGACAATGAAAAAAGGATCACAAGAATTTGTAAAGAAACTCTGCAGAAATTTATCTGCATTTTTTTTAAGTGTTTCATAGAAAATTATCTTAGTTTTGTAAGATTTTCTAGATTGAATATAAATATACAGACCATTAACTTTGAGCCTAGAATTTGTGTTGTCTTCTGGTATGCTTTTGAATATTTTACTGGTTTCATTTGGGTAACTTAGGGTTATTTCAATTGAACAAGGATTGTAATGCAATCTTTATAGATATGTTTCTTAGCTTTCTTCTTCAGGAGGGGAATTAAATACACGAGAAAAATCTTTATCAGTAGGTTATTTGTTGGGAATTTTGAATTTGATGAACACTGTTTAGTATAACATGGGAGGATTATCATACATGTCAAGCATGTATGAAGTTGATAAAAGCCAAAGTGATTGAGATGCATGGATATGTTTAATTCTGGAGTTCTTGTTTAAAATAGATGACTCTGTAGCCTGGATAAGGCACTGGTATCTGTTAATGTTTTCTTTTCTAAATCTCATGAGGATCAACACTGAAAATGAGCCTAAGTTTTCCTATTATTTTTGAGTTTCTTGTTTAAGGCGATAAGATCCACTGGTTTTTCGACAATGGTTACTATGGATTTTGTTTAAAAGTGTGAAAGTATTCACATTAGGTATACCCACCTGAACTTTGGATAAGTTCGAAGTGTAGAAGGTTATTAAAACCTTGTCATATGTTGCTCTAAGGTTCTTGTTCCTTGACTTCTCCATTCACATACAGAGTTATTCTTTCTCATCAAAGGGGATAAGAAGGGGATCGGGATTCGAGAACAACACACACCCCCCCCCCCCCCTCTCATTTGTCTTCTGGTTATTTGAATTGTCTAACAATTGGTATCAGAGCTCTAGTCCTCTCTGTAGAAGCTTAAACTCTTGAGGAAGATCTTATGGTGACTAATAGTTCAAGTTCATCTAGTTCATCTGTTGATGTCTTTTGGAGAGAAATTCCTAGGCTTGATGGAACAAATTACAGAGTATGGAAGATTCAGATGGAGACTCATCTGAGATATCTTGGTAAGGAAATTTGGGAAATCACAAAGAATTTAGTAACTCCTTTTAATCCAGCATCTAGCAATCCTCCTCTGGAAAACTTGGATAAGGACCTTGAGAATGATTGTAGAGATAGAGAAGCCCTCTTGTGTGCACTTTCTGATCAACAAATAATGGGATTGACTGGTGAATCATCAGTAAAGGATATATGGGACAAGTTGGAGACTCTTAATGAAGGTGACCCTACTATTAATATTTCTAAACTTGATGGTTACCTGGTGAGATATGAAAATTTGAATATGGAAGAAGATGAAAGGATTATTGCATTCATGGAAAGGGTAAATGAAATTGTCATGGGAATTCAATGTTGTGGTGGAACTTTGAGTGAAGATGAAATAGTTTCTAAAGTTCTGAGATCTTTACCACTGGCTTACAAGATAAAGGCTACAGTAATTAATGAATTGAGAACAATGGCTAATACCTTTTTAAATAGGGATACCTTGGTTGGGAAATTATCTTCTTTTGAGCTTGAAGAATTTGGACCTTCTGGAGCTGTGAATTTTGAACATGCTTTTCATGCATTTACATAATCAACCGGCAAGAAAGATTGGAAAGCTTTGTATGCAAAGGAATTGGATGATATGAAGAGAGAAGATGAAGAATTTGAGTAACTTGAAGCCCTATTTTCTAGAAGAGTACCTTAAGGACTGGTAGGAAGTAAGTATGAAGGAAAATCACCTTTTAAATGTTTTGCATGTAATAAGATGAGTCATTTTGCATCTAGATGTCCTGAAAGAAATTCAAGATTTGAACAAAGAGCTAGAAGATCTTTTAAGCCTAACCCTAGATATCAGAAAAAGAACAAGTACATGAAAAATAGAGATAAATCATGTTACTTTGTGGATGAGGAAGGTGTGACTGATTCTGATGATGAAATGACACAAGACTCTGCTAGTGGTTCCAGCAATGGAAAGGAATGGGTGTTTTTGGCTATCAAGGAAGATGATCCAGCACTGGAAGAGAATGTACCTAAAGAGAAGGCCCTGGCTGCTAAAATTGAAGATAAGGATGAATGGGTAATTGACATCGGATGTTCACATCATATAAAAGGAAGTTTCTATCTTTGAAATAATTTGATGGCGATCTGGTTAGATTTAGAGATGACAAAGCATGCATGATCAAAGGAAAAGGAACTATATCATTAGATGGTAAGCACAATATTGATAATGTTTATTATGTTGAAGGTTTAAGGCATAATCTTTTGAGTGTAAGACAATTGGTGGATAAGGGATTTCAATTACAATTCAAGGATGGAAAATGCAAAATCATTAATAGATCTAGATTAGAGATTGCAACCGGTACTCAGATAAAAGGTAATATATTGTTGTAATTTGCATGAAGATTGCATTAATGATATATTATGTTGTCATTGATGTCAATTAACCGGTAATGATATTGTTCATATTGTTGTAATATTGGTTTTTAACTGGTAGGATGAGCTAGTGAAGGAAACTATAACCGGTAGGAAGAATTTGTGGAGTGAATCGGTATTGCTATGTATTGGAGAGTTGAACCGGTAACTAGTAAACCCTACCTTTTTTTTTTTTTAAACCTAACTGATTAAGTTTGGTGAATTGATTATATTGGTTTATGATCTGATGATGAGCGGCAATGATTATGACATGTATGACTATTGTATGAAGATCATTTCAAGTGATTTTGGTGAGTTGATGTAATGGTTTTTGTCTATGGAATGAGAAAGTATACTGCATATAATGCAAAGCGTGTGATTAGTTACTAAGTTCGATGAAGAAGTGATCAAGGAGCGATCGATGTTTTCTTGATTGATGTGCAGAGATTTATATGTAATCTAATAGTCATATTTGAACCGACTTGTTTTTATTCTCTATGAGAATTACATTTTTGTTGTGTTACTAACCTAATTGATTTGTTTATAAGTTCGATGAAGTTGTTTAGTTTTAGAGATGGAAAAGAGTTGGCAAAGAGTTGAAAAACATCAGTTGAGTGTGTGGTTGTCAAACCGGATGATGTATCTACAGTTTGAGTAAAGGCAAATAGGAGCATGAAAAGGATTTGATCAAGCAAGTGTAGTGCTATTCAGACATATCAGCAAACTCCTGTTGTTTTCTAACAATTATAGCAGAATTGAAATCCCCTAACCGGGTAAGCTCTAACAAGCTTGGTGCTATTCAAATCCTCTAACAAGGTGATCCATTATCTTGGATTTCCAAATCCTCTATCGAGGTTACTCCTTACAGGGTATTGCTTCTAACAAGGCATTGTAGTCAATCCCTTAACCGGGTGGTCCCTAACAAGATTTGTTCTTAACAGGACTTTTGTAAAGCTTTAACAGGACTGTCAATGGTGGTCCATAGTGCTAGGCTCCTAACAGGGCAAACTTCATAAGAGTTCTAATAGTTATCTTGTGATTCTCATCTCACCATGGTTTTTCCCATTTGGGTTTCCACGTCAAAAATATTCATGTCAAGTGGTGAATGTTTTTGTGGTTATGTTCTTATGGTTGATTTACTTAACTACTTTGATAAGTCATGATAACCGGAAGCATTGAGAAATGAAGTCGACATATGAAAAAGCATTTGGATGTTTATGAGTTTGAAGTTGTTTACTGTTAATTTGTTGTAACAGTCAACCGGTTTATCTTATGAATTTTTATCTTGATAGTGGTATTACATTGATAGTTCTAAGTTTACTTTGAGAGATTGATTTTGAGATTGGTGAAGTTATTATCAGTTTTTTTATCTACTAGTTCACCCCCCCTCTCAGTAGTTGACCGAATACTTATTCTTTCATCATACCATCAATTGGTATCAGAGCTATCCGCTCCTCTAAGGTCTAAGCCTAACAGCTTGAGATAAAGATCTTGCAGATCATGATGAAGAAGGAAGGTCCAAAGTTTAATAGAGAGAACTATAGGATATGGAGCGACGGAATGAAAATTTATATCAATACTCTGGGAAGCCAGTATTGGGAACATGTCGATACTATATATGTTGCACCTACTAGGATGTTGACTGATGATCAGAAGAAAGAGAAACAAGAAAATCATCAAGCATTAGAGGCCATTATCAGTTTTTTGTCTGATGTGGAGTATGTAGATGTTCATGGTCTAGAGACTGCATATGAGGTAAGAAAAAAAACTTGAAGATATTTATAGCGGTTATGAACATGTTAAGATTGATAAAGAAGAGAGTCCAAGAGGAAAGTTTGATGACATGCGGATGGCTAAAGGTGAGAATATCCATCAGTATGGTCAAAGAATAAAAGAGATAGTCAGTGAAATTAAGAGTGCAGGAGGTAAAGTGGAAGATGCCACAGTGATCAGTAAGGTATTGAGAACCCTCCTACTAGTCTATGCTATCCGAGTTGCAGCCATTCAGGAGCTAAAGTCCATTGATAAAACTAAGGTAACTCTTGACTCCATCATTGGCAAGCTTACTGCTTTTGAACTAAATGGTTATGATGGTAGTGTACATAAATCTGAGTCTGCATTTAGAGCTTTTGTTTCTAACCCATCTATGAGGAAAAGTAGAGATGCCAGTCACAATTATGAATCTAGATCCAGCAGAGAATCTAATGATGAAGATAGTTTAGTTGAGCTTGAAGCATCGTTGGCCAAGCGGTTGCCTAGAGTTACAGGTAAATATAGAGGTAAATTACCTTTGAAATGTTTTGCATGCAACAAGATTGGACACATAGTTGCTAACTGTCCTCATGGTGATAATGAGCACAAACGAGAGAAATTCAAGAAGTATAAGGGTAAAGGAAAAAGAGATTGTCCTATTGTTGTTGATGGTGGTATCACTGATGAAGAATCTGATGGTGATGTTAAAGAAGACATTATGTTTGTAGCTATTAAAGAAGAGATATCAGACCAGAATGCATTAGTATCTAGGATGGATGACTCTGATGATTGGATCATTGATAGTGGTTGTTCACATCACATGACCGGTGATCAGAGCAAATTTATTTCTTTTAAGGAATTTGATGGCGGAGTTGTAATATTTGGTAATGAATCACCCGGCATGGTTAAAGGTAAGGCAACTATTTCTCTTAATGGAAAGAGAAGTGCAGATGATGTCTACTAGTTTGAAGGTTCAAAGAACAATCTTTTGAGTGTGGCACAAATCAATGACAGAGGATACCCATTGGATTTTTAAAACGATATGTGCAAAATCTATGGCAGCAAAGGTGAACTAATTGCAACCGGGGAGCAAACTAAAGGTAACTTGTTTCACCTTAATTCTAAATTTAGAAACTGTTTAATTGCAAAGATAGATGATAGTTGGCTTTGGAATATGAGATTTTGTCATATAAAGTTTGATAACATTGTTAAAGTGAGTAAGTCCAAGACAGTGAGAGGTTTGCCTTAGTTGGACAAACCAGTTAATGCTCTATGTAAAGAATGTCAATTAGGAAAGATGAAATCCTCAACTTTCAAGAGAAAATCTTTTTTAGTGGAACATTTGTTAGATTTGGTTCATAGAGATCTTTGTGGACCAATAAGGACAAAAAGTATTCAAGGTGACAAATATTTTATGATCTTCACTGATGATTTCTCAAGGATGATGTGGGTCACATTCTTGAAGGAAAAGACTAAAGATTTTGGTAAGTTCAAGGCATTCAGGGCCTTAGCTGAGAAGGAGAGCGATAAGAAGATAAAGTGTCTAAGGATAGACCAAGGTGGTGAATTTACTTCTGAGGAATTCACTACATATTGTGAAGAAAATGGTATCAAATGGCATCTTTCTGCACCGAGGACACCACAGCAGAATGGTATCTCTAGAGAAACAATCGGTCAGTTGTTGAAGCTGCTAGGACGATGTTGATACAAGGAGGTGTAGCGAAAACTTTTTGGAGAGAAGTTGTCTACACTATGAACTGAATTCTGGTAAAAAAAGGTAAGGACAAGACTCCTTATGAATATTGGTATGGAAGATCACCTAATGTTAGTTATTTCAAGATATTTGGAAGCAAATGTTTTATTAAGAGAGGTGATTATATTAGCAAATTTGAAGCTAAAAGTGATGAAGGTATATTTCTTGGCTATTCTACCAAGAGTAAGGCCTACAAGTATTTTAACAACTGGACACAGAGAATTATTGAGAGTGTTGATGTTAGAGTGGATGAATATCCTGAAGTCTTAGAGGAAACCAGTTTGGAGAAAAAGGATGAAGATCCTTGCATTTTGTTTTTGGAACCAGAAATTGTGAAATCTAAAACTGGCAAAGCAAATACTGATGTACCAGTTCAACTGGAATAGATAAATTCAGAAAAAGATGATGATAATGAAGAAGTTGAACCTGAAGATAATGATCATTTTATTCCAAGATGTGTGAGACTGAATACAATCCTGAACAAATTGTTGGGGATAAGGATGCTGGAGTACTAACCAGAAGAAGAATCAGAGAGAATTCTTGCATGATCTCCACTATTGAACCAAGAACTGCTAAGGAAGCATTTGTTGATGATCATTGGGTTAAAGATATGGGGGAGGAACTAGATCAAATTGAGAAAAACAACACATGGACCCTAGTACCCTGACCGGTACATAAAAATGTGATAGATACTAAGTGGGTATTCAAGAACAAGTTGAATGAAGATGGTGCTGTAGTTCACAACAAAGCTAGGCTGGTTTGCAAAGGTTATGCACAAGAGGAAGGAGAAGATTATGGTGAGACTTTTGCACCAGTGGCAAGACTGGAAGGTGTCAGAATGTTACTTGCATTTGTAGCACATAAGAAAATCAAGGTATACCAGATGGATGTTAAGTCAGCATTTTTGAATGGGATATTGGAAGAAGAAGTATACATTGAGA